>NC_090437.1:193224134-193538267 GCF_031143425.1 Pleurodeles waltl
CTACCCCCCAGGTACCTTCTAGGCAGGTTATTCAGTGCTCTCTGAATTCCATACAGGTGGGCTAGCCAACTACGACCCGTACCGAAGACTCTGGCTGTTAAGGATTGCTTTCAATTGCGGTTTAATCGCTCCACAACAGAATTTCCCTCTGGATGAAATGGAGACGAGAACTGGAGCTGGACCCCCAATGAAGCCATGGTGTCCCTGAATGCACTTGAGGCAAAAGCAGGGCCCTGGTCCGAATGGAATGCCGCAACTACATATGTACCGACAAAGACACGCAAATCTTTAATGACAGTTTGAGCGTCAGCCGAGCGCTGTGGCCACACCCACACAAATCTGGAGCAAGAATCAACAGCGACTAGTATATATTTGTATGCACTATCCAGTGTGAGTGGACCGCAATGATCCAAATACATACATTGTAATGGCCTGTTAGATATTAAGAGGGGTGTCTGCGGCGGGCGCTTAGCCATTGAAACTTTAATCTGTTGACAGATGTCACAACAAAGGAAATACTGCTTAGTCTCTTTATAAAGACCAGGCCACCAGTAACGGGCCTGTAATAGCGAAATTGTGGCGGCCACGCCAGCATGTGCAGAAGCCACCCCCTCATGCGCTGCATTAATCAATTGTGGTCTTACAACTTTATTGGGGATCTCGCATATGCCTACACTAGGTATTTTAACCTCAGCGTTGAGAATACTTCCCATGAAGTATTGATATTTATTAGGAAATCCTTTAGGAAAAGGCTTGCCATCAACCGTAGCTTTTATGGCAGCCAGAATCTCTGTGTCTGGTTTGGAACTCGAACGAGTCACTGCGGCCACAGTGGCAACAGCCACTGCCGACTTGGCGGCTTCATCAGCCAAAGTATTCCCAGCAACGTGTACTCCAACGCGCTGGTGTCCAAGAGTATGTACAACATGGACTTTGGGTAGCGTCTCCTTCAGGTCCGCTACCTTCCCCCACAGCAGTCTGTGTTTTATGGTGTTACCCTTTGAATCTCTGAACCCATTCAAGCGCCAGTAATGGAGGTATTCATTAAAAGACTGGACACAATAATACGAATCACAAACAATCAGTGTGAACTGTGTCGGATTCATATGTTCTAATGCCATCAGTAGAGCTTTCAGCTCAGCCAATTGTGCTATACAATCCCTAACGGTTGTGTATAAGTATGTTGGGGGCTGAATTTTTCCCCCTCCATATGGCCACTCACTACAGCACATGCAGCAGAATATTGGTGTTTTGTCCCCACCGCCGGTTGCGCAGAGCCATCGGTGTACATGACTACTTGATATTGATCAATAGACAACGTGTCAGCGGGAACTGGGTATTCGACTTCATATTGCAGAAATTCCTGAGTTTGTAATTTTGGGTCAAAAATATAATCTACATCAGTGGCTGTTAAAGATGTTGCCCATTGTATCCATCGCGGGTGTAGTGCTTTTGCGTTAGGAACGCTCGCTTTTGTAACAGCCTCTAGGGCTGGAATAGGGGAAACGACTATAATGCGTTTACCCTGGGCAAGAGGTCTTTCCTTAATAACAGCCATCTGTACTGGAGTGAGAATTTTCTCTATTGGTGCGAATCGTTGTTCAGCAGCCGAATACAAGTGGGACTTGTATCCAATCTGGACTGTCTCACCTTCATTAAATCTGACATACGTAAACCCAATGGCCCCAGCTATCACCCTGATGACCAAATGCATCTTATTGTCCCGTGTATTAAATGTGTAGCAGCTAGGAGATCTGCTTGTAACTCCCGAAGAGTATGTGTATGTTCAATTGTCCAGAATTTGCTTGAAAAATCAGGACGGATTAATTCGTATAAAGGTTTTATGCGTGTAGCATAATCAGGAATGTATGTTCTGCCAAAATTTAGAAAGTTCAACAATGATTGGAGTTTCTTAATCGTATTAGGTGGTTGCATTTGTACACATTTTTCTAAAAATTGTGGTGCTAGGCTCTTACCTTCATTCGACAGCTCATATCCCAGGAATATGACGCTGAGGAAGGCAATTTTAGATTTTTTTACGTTAAATTTGTAGCCAATTTTGGCAAACACTACAACAATGCGGGTTACCCGTCTTAAATGTTGTAGTAACTCGTCATCCGTAAGATATATATCATCTACATATGACAATGCTTCAGGGTCCAACTCGTGTAAAATTTCAGTCACACGAGCGGCAAACAGTCCCGGGCTATTCTTATACCCCTGAGGTAAACGACAGAGTTTTTTCTGGGAGCCTAATGTGCTAAAACTTGTCAAATCCCTGCTTTCGGGTGCTATATTCTGGCAGAAGAAACCATTCGAGATCTCTAAAGTCTTTTGTATTTTTTCCGCACAATGTTATTCATCAGTGCGGCGCTATGTGAATTTTGTATAGCATATGTACGTGTATGTCCGTTCAAATGTCTGTAGTCTAAGACTATTCTATATGAATGGTCCGGTTTAGCTACAGGGAACAAGGGATTATTAATCGGTGAGACACAGGGTTCAATCACTCCCTGGTATTCTAGTTGTGTAAGTATTTCCCTCACCGGTGCCCTTGCTTCATGTTTTATGGGATACTGCGGTTGTGGCTGAGGTTCACCTTTAATCACAATTACATGATATGGAGAATCCCTATCCTACCCTACGTGATTTCTATATAAGGCAGGTGCTTGTGCTAGAGCCCATTTGATGCAATAGGACTCAGCGAGTTCCCCTGGAACAAGTGGTGAGAACGAAGGTTTAATAACCTCCCCCCCAACTTGGCAAGTGCGAACAAAGTCAGGCGGCCAATCCTGCTCAGCCAGCAAAATGTCATATATCTTGACCACACGATCCCAAAAGATCGCGTTTATGGTGCGTTCAATGTCTCCTTCCAATTGTAAAGTCACTGTATACACCTTATCGGGTTCAGAGACACGCATATCCGCTGTTTCAACTTGTATGAAGTCATCAGTTGCTTTCACCTCCAGATGCTCTAAAAGAGTCTGGTGAACTATTGTGACCTCTGCCGCGCTGTCTAGTAGGGCTAGTGCCCAAGTCTTGTTCTTCAAGAGAACTCTCTTCCTGAGTGGCATGTCTAACTGAGACTGCCACCACTTTTTTCTTTTTAAACTGTTGTTTTTGTTGTATCGGTTTCTCTTTCTTCTTGACAGAAACCTCCGAAGAGCGTTGTGAGTCCTGTCTCGGTTTCACGTACTCTGTTCTCCGCTCTGACCGCCCACCTCTCTCATTTCTCTTTTCCGATGAGTCCTGAAAGGAACGAGATTGGCGTGTATCAGTGTACTGATATCTATCAGGCGTTTTCAAATTATCCCTATTTCTGAGATTATACCTAGTCTGAGGGGTCTCCGTGCGTGGAGATTCTCCCCTTTCTTTTTTAGGTGTCTGTTGTTTTTTCTCCCAGCGCTTCTTATTACCCTCAGGTTGTTGTTTAGCATTTTCTTTACTAACTTTTTCCTGAAACTGTGGTTTTTGCGGTCTAGCCCCTAAGCTATCTTGACCAATACTGGAATATGTTTCCACTATTATTTTAGGCAGTTCCCGCTCCTGATCTAGTTGCGAGACGTCACGAAGACGCATACGCACCGCACCGCAAGTGCAACTGCCTCCCCTTTAAGGTTACTTAGTATTATTGAAGAAACTGTGGCAAAGTTGCCCATCAGTTGCATTCCTAAATCTAAGGCTTGTGTAGCCCCGTATTCATCCTGAATCTGTTTAAGCACTTCCGGTAGGTTCGCTAATGTCGGTGTACCATGTTCCACTGTGTAGAGCGCGGCAAACACCGTGCCCCATGTATTACAATGTTCCACTGTGGGAACCATGCCAAATGGTAAACACATAGTTAATATTCTATGTTTGTCCTGAGGTCCCGTATGGGGAAATACCGCCTCCAGAGTATTAATTTTCTGTGCCAGCCAAAATGGAGTCTCCTCCCGTTTTGCTTGAACTTTACCCATAATCAAGTGTACAGTCGCCGGGTTTATACCTGGAGCTACTGCATGTGGTTGTGCTGGAGCAGCACGTGCTGGGTTTGTATTTAATGTCTGCATCACAAATTGTACTAAGCATCCATATGTAGCCGTTAAGTCTGTATATAAACGACGAACTTCAGCCACCGGCATATTTGCAACCGCAGGATGTGGTGAATATGTGGCCAATAAAGGCCAGGTCGGACCATCATTACTCAGTGGACCTAACCTTACTGGCAATATAGTATGGGGTAGGGCGCCATCAAGCCAATTATTATGTTCTTGATAAGATAGAGGTTCTCTAGGTATGCGTATGCCCTGTACTGGCCAGGCGCGTTCGCAACCATATGTGTGTGAAATGCATTTGTATTCCCATCAACTGCTGGGAATGTGACCCAGGAGTAGAAAAGTTCTGTTCTATAGGCTGCATGGGCGGCCACCACAAACGTGACTGGACCACCCTGGATCGTAAGACCATATGCAAGCAAATGTGCTGTGAGCGGCTGTCTCATGTTAAGAGCTATTTGTATTACCTGGGGATTCGCCATTAGAAAAACAGCACTGGTTCAGAGAGGGAACACCAATACGGGGTCTTTCCTTTTAAGGTTCAAGCTTGAACAACCATCCGCTGTAATTAGGATAACCTATATCACGGTGGTGGAAGTCCTCAGTGCCACAGACATCTCCGTTAAAGGAACTGAGGGATCATTATCATATATGAGACCGAGAGAGACTGGTGGACCCAAAAATTAGAGCCAGACCAAACGTTGGCGGCGCCATGTCGCGTAGGTTCTCATTATCCTAATAAGACTACTGGATTTTTGGGCGGCAAAATCGTTCGCAGTGTGGGGGACTAATTCTAACCCACGGCGGAGGACCCTTGTCACCCCAAATCCGGGTTGAGCTCCGGCTAACTAGCAGTGCCTCATCTCTCCCAAAGGGAAGAGACAATTGGGCAGCCGAGCGCATAACATCTTAATTCTTCCCAGGGAAGTCGTGGTCACTCAGATCCCAACCAGTTCTCTCATACAAAGTGTGGTCTCATATATAAATGACAAAGGCAGTTTGAGTTTTAAAGATTGGTTTAATAAAACGACTGCATTTTAGATAACAAGGCGTGAGCCGCAATAACCAGAACCATACAACACAGTAGGATTGAAATAGTAACGAGGAGAGTGAAACATAAGAATAATGCTATCATAGTGCAACTAGGTTACGTTCTCTCTCTAAGTTCTATTTTGAGCACAGCATGTTAAGCTCTAAGCCTGCCTTTCAGGTTCCCCCAGGAGGACATCGACCCTCATACCTAAGCAAAGGCATGTGATCGGGATCAGCATCTGCAACAGGGCAGTCAGCGTCTAGTTGTGGGTTCCTGGTCGGAATCTCCCTCTTACGTGTACTGGGACTAGAAAGTGTTTTTATACTATTGATGTGAACTAACACCCCAAATGTTCCTGCGTAAGAATGTGTACTGTCTACGAACCACAAAGACTAAACTTCTACCACGTCTATCGGCAATGTACCAGACTGTATCCTTGACTGAAGCACAGAGTGAGCAAGAATGTATTGTGTGCGAACTCAGTGCTGAAGTAAGCTAAACAGTGTGATAGAACGAAATAAAACAAGACCGTGAAACTGGTTATAGTAGAATAACAGTGCGAGGCTAAATAAAATGCATCTAGGGCAAAGTGCACAGAGGCCTAACACTTTAAGCAAACGTGCATAAAGCTACATTAAAAATGGCTACACTACAAGGGTAATGTGTATCTAGCAGTCAGGCTTTATAGGTAGCAGGCCGGGTCATATAGGTGGGATGGTCAGCGTGAGCGTGTAAGGTTACAAAGGCAGGGCTAAGTAATGCTATGTAGAGAGACGTCTGCGACTGACAGGCCTATAGGTCAGGTATCTAACCACAGGTCAGCCAAAGTAGGCTAACTCCCAAAAACTCTTAAGGATGTGTGTATTCACATAGCTCTTCTTTGTCATACCTCACCTTGGAAATGCGTGCACAATGACACATGCAAGGGCAAGATAAAGTGTGTTTGTAGTATGTGAATGTGCACGAAGCACTCTCAATTTGCATCGTCACTATAGTAGAAGGGGATGCCTCCACTGGGAAAATAATCCTCTGTGGAGGAAAATAAAATATAGTAAATGTGCAAATGTACATCAGTCACATGTCCATCTGTGAAATTTTCCACAGTATGGCAATTCTGTGTGCATACATTTTAAGCTTGTGAGCACTCTTGGAAATATCTGACTATTGTGAAGAGACAACTGTTTTTCATTCTCACAATGCATATCGTTAGCAGATTACAGAGGTATGGCACTGTGGATGTCAGGTTACAGAAGCTGAGGCATGCACTTATCCACATAGGTGCTGAAAGTAGGGGTGCAAGAGTGCTGAAACATCCCCCAAAATACCTATGCTGGAGTTAGTAAGGTAAATGAGCTGTAAAGATGCCTCTAATTTGTTCTTGTCACATTCGTGTTCAAAGACAGAGGTCAAATTTGTTAGAGTATGTCTTCTGGCAAATTGCTGCTTATTTTATTAACATGGAGATCGGTGTTTATTTTTCTGTCTCTATCTAGGAATTGAGAGGGATTTGAAAAGTATATGACAATCTTGCTGGCCACAGGGAACATGAAAGAAAAGGTTGTCAACAAAATGTAAATACCTGTAAATTAACTGTACAAATATTTCGAAATATTTCAGCAGTTTGGAAAGCACAACTGAAACACATGGATTTTTAATTCTGAAGTTGATGGAAACAAAGATTTTAAAATGATCAAAACACTTTACTTTGTGATGCATAAATGATAAGTATTTGCTGAAATCCTACAAATTATCTGTTATTTGTTCCTTATTTAGTTATATCAGTGAAACTGCAATTCTGTGCACATTGTGTGGCAAATTAAATCGAAAAGTGCTACCTGTATATGATACACACATGCCAATAGAGCCAATTTTGGCAGGAGACTCCAGATTTTTTAAGCCAACAGTGACTTTTTTGGGGGGCCTGTCTCCTGCCTGAAATTGCCTCTGCTTCTTTAGAAGTCAATGGGAGAAATAAATTCTCCTGATTATTTTTTTGAATCTCCCACTTTCCTCCACTAAATGTAGGCCTGTATGATGACAGTGAACTATCACAGCATGCTTTCGTAAGACATTTGCAACAATGTGCTCAAAATGCTACATACAACACCCGTACCACTCTCCTGCTGAATGGGCAGAACTGGCTCATTTGCTGGATTTGTTCTTTCAGTGATACCTGGATTTTTCACAGTGGCTATGACTTCAGTGATGTAACATTGATCGCACCACCCGCACTCTGAAAATTGTTCGAGCACCACTGCTTAGCCAATAATCTGGGTGGCTTGTAAGAGTTGGAAGATTATATGGGTGATTGCGATTGGTTGTCAATTACACAAGGCAGTGCTGTTTAATTGACAGGTTTGGTCTGTGGCTGACAAGTTATACAGATGTCTGCAGCTGATAAGTTTGATGTACAACTGACTAGTGTGTATATGACAGGGTACGTGGCGAAGAAATTGCTATGTTTTACACGTGAGTAGTGTAATACTGACAGTTTATGTAGGTGAGTGATAGGTCGATCAAACTCTTCACAGGTATGCAGAATGTGGCAGGCACGCAAGACAGGATTGCTACTGGCAGCAGAGTTGAACCTATATCTGGTACATCCAGGCATTTGATTTGCCTTGGGCGGGCAGCAGCAGATAAAGGCCGCAAAGTCCTTTTATTCAAGGGCCAATAAATCACACGGCTCTTTTCTATAACAGAAAGGCAAGTCTTAGTTAAAGGACACAAGTGAATTTACTTTCGTTGGGGCAGATTATGCCTCGTTCTCCTCTGAGGGGGTGACTTCATTTAGCACAGTTCACAGATTCCTTCAATTGCTGCAGGCCCAGCCCGCAATATCTCCGTTACAGTGTTGTTGTAAAATATGTGTGTTAAAGGTGACCGATTTAGAATTTTTCGCTGTCACCACGAGAGGCGCCTGTGAAATAATTACTGAAACAAGACATGATGCCCTTGAGCATGAGTTGTTTTTGTAAGAGCAGGTTACTTAGAGTGGCGTAAAAAGGCCCCCGCAGTGCGTGAAGGGCACCGAGCTTCACGGGACCTCAGCACAGCACCTGGCTTGGATGAGTCTGGAGGGTGGCCCTCCATGCTCTTTGCAGGGGTCCCCGCCCAGATTCGCTAAGACACTGGTTACTTAATTGAAGCTTGCACATAGAATGGTAGTGGTCTTTGATCGCGTGCTGTCAGTTCACGCCTGGAACGTAAGACAACTGAAAGGAGCAGGGTCTCTTTCAAGAAAAAGTATCTCACTGACATGAGGGCTTATGACTTATCCAGGTGGATATCAGAATCCGTCCTTTTAGCTTTTTCCCTTCTTTCTTTTCATGATTCCTTAGGTACTCTGTGCTCTTTCATTCAGCCAGAACATGAAGCACATCGGTGTGATTCATTTTAACAACTCTATCACCAGTGGCTAAAATGAATTCAACCATCCATCCCTCACTTTTTGTATACTTTAGTATGTTGTCTTAAGTGGGACGGGTATACCCAGGCGTGGGACCCGTGCACAGTGTCACTGGCACCAAGCTATACCTGGCTGATATGGGTTCCCCCCATAACTAGGGGGGGAACCGGTCCTGGGTTGCTTGTGTTCCAGTTCAGGAGGACCTGACTTGGCAGTTCTGGCTGAACCTTTCCAATTGGAACAGGATCAAGACTAATTTGCATATTACTGGGTTGAAACTGAGGCAGCATTGTGTGCAAAAAAACAAACGACTAGGGTGGAGCCCCTAGTAATTACTAGTGCCAGATTAATTCAGACATTCTATCCATCACTTCTTCATACTGGCCATTACTATTCCACATAACTGCAATTAGTTTTCAATGCACGAGTTAAATGGCGAACCTTGAGAACCTAAGGAGCAAAGATTGAGCCATATAAAAGAGCTGGGGATTAAATGAATTTCAATGAATGTGATCCTTCCCAATTAAGAGATGTCAAGCTTGCCCTATGTATAAATCGTGTAGATTTTTGGTTTTAGTAGGGAGTCCAACTCCTATATATTTTCTTTGCAAAATGCATTATCGGTGTTGCTCCTGATCAATGTATGAGCTCGAAAATAACATGCTGCTTTGTTCGAGGATGTGGTGCATGGGTGTGGGCAAGTGTGAGGAAGGTGGGCATGGAGTAGTGGGCCATTTTCGTCTACGGCAGCAAATCTCTAGGGCCCGCACTGGCTGACAAACCACACAAGAGGCTAAATACGAGATTGACCGTTTCTACAGATGAATCGTGTGATACGTTATACAGGTGAGACTGCTCAGTTATTTTAAAAAAAAGTACACGGCTTGCAGTTTATACAGGTGAGCAGTGCATATAATGTCATTACACGGGTAAGTAGGAGTTGCCAGCACGTCAGGTGAGCGGCCTACAGTTTGCACTTTCTACGCATATGTACTCCGGTTAGAGCTGGCGGGCATGCAGTTGCGCTGCCTCCCCCATGTACCCTCTTACCTTCTTCTCTTCCGCCTCTTGCTGGATCAGAGTTACCGCGTGGCCGCGGTGCGGGCCCAGGGCCGGACACATGGCACACACGCAGAGCCGGCAGTCCCGGCAGAAAAGCTCCACCTCCCGCTGCCGGTGCTCGGCGCAGCGCTGCCCGTCCTGACGAAGCTCAGCCAGACCCCGAGCATCGCCGTCCGGCCCCGCGGTCTCTCCTGCCGGTGTGCAGCCGAGCAGCCGGTGCCCGGAGAAGCCGCCGGGCCGCAGGTGCGGCTCCAGGTGCTCTGTGCAGAAGAAGGCCCGGCAGGTCAGGCAGCCGCCCTCTGCCCGTGGTTTCCCAACGCCCGGGGGGCAGAAGTCACAAAGCGCGCCTGGGGGTGCCACCCCTTCCCAACTAGGACCCGGGTAGCAGTCAACTCCGGACATCGTGGATGCGCAGTGCTCGGGGTTGGTAATGGTAAGGAAGAGGGCGCGGATCCAGTTAGTGTCGCACCCGCCTCGAGCCCGCTGTCTGCCTCGTCCACCTGCTTCCGCAATCGCTGATGCTAATCAGTGCCCTGCAACTACCGAGAGAAATCGAAACTTAAAGTCTTGTTTTTCCCCATACATTTCTCAGCCGGCCGAGCACGTCATAAAACGATGAAAAATCTCAGGCCAGGTAACGGAATATTTGAGAACAGATGTAGAGGCAAATCGCTGTGTTTTCACTGACATAAGGTGTGTGCTGACATTGAGCACATAAATGTTTCAGGCACTCGACCTAACCCTTGAAGAAGTGGTGGCCCTCAACATTGGGGAGGAAGGCACAGAAACCAGACTCCGTGGCTGTGTGTAAAAGGCCGCTTTATTGGAACAGGTGCACTTACAAATAATTCCCCTCGGCCTTTGCCTTACAAAACTAAAGCCTCACTAGACATCAATTTTACCTAAGCACCGTCCTCCCCCCACCTCCCCCTCCCTGTCAAATTCTCCTGCCACCCCTCTCGAGTATTGTGTATCTACCTCTGAATCCTGGCCGTTCGTTATCATCCCGAGCCTGTCAATCCTCCCTCCTGCCCGTCGCGACCTGCCGCTGTACCCCCCCTTTACTATCCCAACTTGCTCCTCACTTCTGCCCATCCGCACGCGTTTAGTTGGCTGCAAATTGTAATCACTGCCAAAAGCACCTGTTCCCAGCGACAACCCCAATACACAAACCCCGAGATGCACACCTGCTCCAATCCAGCGCCCTCACAACAACAGCAACACACACCAAAGCGTCACCACCGCAAAAAAACCATGAAAGGACAGTAGCGACATAAGGGAGGGAGGGAGGGGAAAAAATCATCTGCTCTGCCCACTGGACCGGCCACTGTGTCACCTAGGACAAAATGGTGGCCGGTCACAAAATGGAGCCCGCCTTATAAGACCCCCGCCCAAGAAGCCCAAAAAGAGCACAAATTACAGCCCACAGAGCCCAGGCTGTACCCCCCCCCCAAAGACCCCGGGGGGGAGACCTCATTCTTCGGCTGGTCCCCCCCGGGACCCCATTGTGGAGGAAGGCACAGAAACCAGACTCCTTGGCTGTGTGTAAAAGGCCGCTTTATTGGAACAGGTGCACTTACAAATAATTCCCCTCGGCCTTTGCCTTACAAAACTAAAGCCTCACTAGACATCAATTTTACCTAAGCACCGTCCTCCCCCCTCCCCTACCCCCACCCCACCCCATCCCTGTCAAATTCTCCTGCCACCCCTCTCGAGTATTGTGTATCTACCTCTGAATCCTGGCAGTTCGTTATCATCCGAGCCTGTCAATCCTCCCTCCTGCCCGTCGCGACCTGCCGCTGTACCCCCCCTTACTATCCCAACTTGCCCCTCACTTCTGCCCATCTGCACGCGTTTAGTTGGCTGCAAACTGTAATCACCGCCACCAGAAAAGCTGACTCGGCTTTTCTGCCCCCCCCCCACTGCACCTGGGGGTCACCCACACCTACCTACTTACGTAACCCGAAACAACGCCTTCAGGAAGTCCTTCAACTCCAACAAGTAGAGCTCCATTCCTACAAATGACAGGTGAACCCCATCATCCCTAAAGAATTCCACGTCCTCAAAATGTATGTCTCTATGCTCCAGAAACGAAATGCCCTTATCCAAGCAGAAAAGCCGCAGCTCCTTATTCAACTTCCTTCTTGCCCTTTCCACTGCCCCTGGTTTCCTTGCCCCCCTCCAAACCCGCCGCGGAACAAAACCCGTCACAACAATATGGCAACCCCTCCACTGGGACCTAATAGTCACCAAATCCTTCTTCATCGACTTCAACACATCTAAACCTGTCATCTTGAACATATCATTCTCTTCCACGTGCAGACACAAACATCTGGGCAAGGCCCCGCCCCTTTTATACCTGACAGCCGTGCAATCAATTCTTCCCACCGCATGCCGCCCTTACCAATCCATCGAACTTGAAAACAACGTAAATCAAACCCCAAATTCCCCCCCAACGCAGTTCGCTGTGCCTGGCGATGCGCCCACTTCACGAAAGAATGACCAACTATCCATATGCGGATGAAATCATCCTCCGGGCCCGCCACTACACCTGGAAAAGAAAATTGACAGTTAGAGCGCGCACACCAATACGATTCCTCGTCCTCGAGCGTACCTCTTGAAGCAATCAGAACTCCACCTGCCCAAGGACATAATGGCCTCCCTCGACCAACCCTGCTTCCGTCGCTACGCCGATGCGAAAGGAGTGAGTCCCAAAAAGGTAAGGGTCCTCGCCTAATACAAACAGCCCTTTCCGGAGTACCGCCAAAAGCTGTGCAGCTGTTACCCTACTGCCATCCCTATGCTGGAAAACCAACTCTGCCCCCTGCTCAGCCTGCCGACGCAAACGCAGCCCCAGAGCCAGAGGACAAATCCCCGCCACCGGATACTTCTTCAACCATACTGCTACGCCCGCTGCTCTCTGATCAGTTTTAGAGCTGCCTACGCGCACCAGCACACCATTCGGCCCCAGCCGGACATCCTCCCAACCCAGACCCACCTTCCTTGTAGTACCCAACAACTCTGAGACCCAAAATGCACCAAAAAACATCCAGGACATAAGTGTCTTAAAGAGCAATGCTTCCCCGGTAGAATAGCATATTCCAGGCAGCGACCGCACCACTGCCTTCAAAAGTGCCAACGACAAGGGGCTCCTTTTTTTGCTTACCGTCCCTTTTTCGCGCGCCCAACCCTCCAGTATCCGCTGGCCCAATTCCCCCGCAGTCGGTTGATAACCCCACAAGCACTTACCCATGAAACCCAACGCCGCCAACTTACCTGCTATAGTAACGCGCGACTGACCTTTCTCAATCAATGACAATATGAATTGTACCACGTCCTCAATCACTTCCTCCATCCGCGACCTCCTGCGTGCCCCCGACTGTCTAAATTCCTCCCACGCTTTTAGATACGCCCGACGAGTAGAAGGGGCAAGAGACTGGATTACCAGTTGAAGCATCCTCTCGTGCCTATGGTCCAAAGCGATTCGGGCATCACCGTCCTGCACAAAGCCGTGACCAACTCATGGAATCTGTCCCACTGTGAACGAGACAAAGCATCAGCAACGTCATTGTCCACACCTGGAACATGTCTCGCCCGAAACGCAATGTCACGTTTCAAACACTGCAAAACAAAAGCCCGCAGAAGACAAAAGACCTGTGCATCACGCGCCGACTGCCTGTTCACCAACTGGACAACCGCCATATTGTCCACTCTAAACAAAACCTTTTTATGCTGCAAATCACTTCCCCACAAGCACACTGCGACGACAAGCGGAAAGAACTCCAAAAAAGCGATGCTCTTCCCTCCCCTCCCCTCCATGCCTCTGGCCACGACTCTGCGCACCATCGTCCCTGCCAAAACAGTCTGAATCCCGACGCTCCTGCCGCGTCTGAATAAATCTGAACATCCCATTCCCACTCCTGCCAGACCCTCAAAGGGATGCCATTGAAGGTCTCCAAAAAAGTCAGCCACATCCGAAGGTCCTCCTGAACGCCAACCTTAAGCCGCACATGATGATGTGGCAAACGCGTACCCGAGAGAGCAAGCGCTAATCGCCTACAAAAAGTCCTCCCCGCCTGGACTACTCTACATGCAAAGTTAAGATGTCCCAACAAAACCTGTAGCTCCCGCACCGTGACCTTTTCCTTCCCCAACATCTGCCTTGTCCTGTGTAGCATATCCAATTTCTTGTCCTGCGGAAGCCGAGCCATCCCCGCCACCGTATCCAACTCGATGCCAAGGAAAGACAGCGCCGTACCAGGCCCCACTGTCTTTTCGGGGGCCAAGGGCACACCAAGGTCCCCCATGAGCTGCTGGAAAAGGCATAACAATTCCGCGCACCGGGGAGAGTTAGCTTCCGCCGCAAAAAAGAAATCATCCAGGTAATGCGTAACCTGCGCATGCCCAGACACTTATGTGAATATCCATTCTAAACATGAATTGAAACATTCAAACAATGCACACGAATTCGCACAGCCCATAGGCAGCGCCTTGTCCACAAACCAAGCACCATCAAACTGTATACCCAACAACTCAAAATCATCCGGGTGCACTGGCAATAAGCGAAATGCCGACTTTATGTCTGTTTTTGCCATCAACGCCCCGGGTCCCAACCGCTCGACCATAGCCATCGCCACATCCACGGACGCATACGAAACCCGCGAACAATCCTCCGGGATGAAATCATTAACCGACGCGCCCTCCGGCCAAGACAGGTGCTGTATCAAGCGAAACTGTCCTTTCTCTTTTTTGGGGACGACCCCAATGGGGGATACGATAAGGTTTGGCAAGGGCCACTGAAGAAAAGGGCCCGCCATTCGTCCTTCCTCCACTTCTTTCGCCAGCTTAGCTTTTACCCAGTCCTCCTTACCCCTCACCGACCGCAAATTCTCCGCCCAGCGACGCACCCTCGGGCCCTCGTATCCCAAACAAAAACCGTGAGCGAAACCGCGCCGCAACAACTCCGCCACTTGCCTGCATGGGTAAAATTCAAGCCAGGCAGCCAAAGTCCGAACGTTAACCGGCGTATGAGCCCTTACTCGCAGCTCCTGATCGGAAACGCTGGTCCCGTCCGCCGAGCCCTGCCTGACTTTGGCCGGTCGAATTCCCTGCTGCTGACGGGCCGGCACAGTGAATAACTGGGTGTCTCCCCGCACACTTCGAGCACTCATGCCGGAATTTACAATATTCGCGGGAACAGATCCCTTTATTGTAGTCCCAACATGCTCCCGATTTTCCGCCCGAAGAGGATGAGGAGCCGAACTAATTACCACTGGCGTTCCCCACCCCTTGGGTGGGGCGCTCCCGAAAGGGGCGATATGTAATGGGAAGGCCACTGGCCGTTAACACTGTTTTGCCGAATTTTGCTGGGCCCATGGTGTGCTGCCAAAGATCAGCATCAATCTCCCCCCATTGGACGTCCGAATCCGCCGCCATTCGCGCTCTAAACTCTTCATCATATTGTCGCCACGCAAAGCCCCCGAAATTCAACTGGGCCTTACGGATAATATCCATATATTTAAAAAGCGCCACCGCCCGCTCGGGATAGCGTTCGCAGTACACACTGGCAAATATTAGGAATGCCGCCGTCCAGTTTTCAATGGTAACTGGCACCCTAGGGCGCTTTGACAGCTCAAACTCCTCTTCCTTCGATCCCTCTTTTGCCCGTACCTCTCTGTGCAGCAGCTTGAGTACTTCCACGTACTCACCCTTCCAGATCTTTTCCTTAGTGGACTGCATAAGATGCGCCCCCAACGGTTTCGCAGTACCCATGTACGGTAAGCGAGCCCGCTTCGAAACCGGCTGCTCTGTCTTGTCCCCTGCTCCCTTCTCACCTGTTTGTTTGTCATCCGCCTCCTTGGTCACCACTTCCCCCTTTCCCTGCTCGCTGTTCTCACCCTTCACTGACTCTGGCGCCCCGATCCCTTCCGTGCCCACCCCCGCATCAGCAACGTATATCCCCTTGAACAAGCGCATAGCCCCCAACCCCTTTGGCTCACTCGCTTCCACTGACACCATAGTAACGCTTGCTACCTCACCTGCCGGCAATGACGGTGGCCGCTCCTGTGCCTTCCACCGCCCACTGTGGCCTTCTTCGGACACCCGCCCACAAGGCCGAGTCTGGTCCCGTGTAGCCTGCAACGACTGAGGTAGAGCATTAGCGGGCCCCACCCCGCCCTGCTCCCACCAACTTTCCTCTGTACCATCATCCACCAGCTCCCCTTCCTCTAAGCTGGTCTCATCGTAGTCCAACACGTTATCCACACACCATGGGTCCATGCCATGCTCCCACGCCTCCTGGGCCCGCCGTAGCCCCTCAACCATTGCTGTCTCGACCGTGCTCCTCTTGCGCACCCCCACCTGGACCTCCGCTGGACCCGGACGCCGCTCCCAGGAGGCGGGGGCGCCGGCGGGTACACGACCCCTGCCTCCACACCGCTTCCCGGGAGTGTCCGCAGCCAATCGCCTCTCCGACAACCATCCCGGTGATGGGCTTCGGCCAGCCGCCCGAAGCTCCACCTGTCCTTCTGACCAGGGTGACCGAGGCGCCCAGTGCTCGCCTGGCTCTCCCTCCTCGCAACGTTCTCTCTGCCCGTTAGGTCTGGCGTTCCGGAAAAAAATGAAATCCCTCGGCGCGAAAAAACGGAGACCCCCCTTTTTCACCTGCTCTGGCCCCAAACTCCCAGGCTCCCCATAAACTCTCTTTGGGGCTCCGCGACGTACTGTGAGGGGAGGGGACACCCCCCCACTCTCCTTCTCCCTTGCCTCCGACTGCTCACCCTCACTCTCAGAGGCGCTCCATTCCAACATAGTATGCCACTTGCTGGCTACCGGAGTTCGTGGGTCAAACTCCTCACCCCTCTCCTCCTGACCCCCGCTCTCTCCCCCTCTATTATACCCCTTCCCCAAATGCCCCAAGCTCAAATCCCCCCCCCCCAGGCTGCGAACCCTGCCCAGCGCCTCCCGCCTGCCCCCCCCCTGCCCCCCCCCTCCCTCCACCCTGCCTGCTACCCTTGTCCCGGGCCCCCAGGGTGCTCAAACCAGCTGCCCTCCGCGAGGTGCCCCGCCCTCCCCTACCCAACCTGACACCGCTGCCAGGTTGGGCCCCGCCCTTCCCCGAGGCCGAAGAGGGAACAGGAGCCCTCCCGGGGCCCGCTGGTCCGCACCCCACGCGGCGTTTTCCTGCCGAAAGCTTTCCCCCTCCCCGCCCCGCCCCGCCCCCCTCTTCTCACCTGACTTGCCCTGCCCCCTGAGCGCGGCGGTGAGCAAGCCATCACCGCCGCCGCAACACCATGTGCCGCTTTCCGTGCCGGGCGCAGGGCCGGAAGGGCCTCCTGCCTAAGCAGGTCCATGCGCCCGGCTTTTTCGAGCAAAGCCACCGCCGCCTGCAGGTATTCCGCCTCTCTCCCGTCCATCCCCGACGGCGCTCGCTCCCTTGAAAGGGGGCCCACTGAAACCTTGACGCCCGGTAACGCGTTTTAACCGCACCGCCCCGAAAACCTCTTCTTTTCTTTTTTTTTTGCAAAAACGCCTCCTGCTCGAAATCGTAATATTCTTTTTTTTTTTTTTTTTTAAATAGTGCAATGTCTTCCGCACCGAAAGAACCGAAAAGCACTTCAAAATTGGAAAAAATCACCCGCTCTGTCCACTGGACAGGCCACCGTGTCACCTAGGACAAATGGTGGCCGGTCACAAAATGGAGCCCGCCTTATAAGACCCCCCGCCCAAGAAGCGCAAAAGGAGCCCAAATTACAGCCCACAGATCTCGGGCTGTACCACCCCCCCAAAGACCCCGGGGGGAGACCTCATTCTTCGGCTGGTCCCCCCGTGACCCCATTTTGAATAGGAGTAATAGCACCGAGATAGAGGTTGCATAGTGCCTGGTGCGCGAGCATTCAAAATGTTTTCGATGAGGTTGGCATCTAGGAGCATGTTGAGAGCATAGTTATGATTTACGTAAGCTGCTCAGTTTATTAATGACCTAGTAGATAACGGCTACTTTTAAGATCGAGGGGAAACCAAAGTGTCAACATAAACAGCAGATCTCTGAGTGACTGCAGCAGCACTGGCATGTACCATCATCAATTTGAGAATGGTGTCAGAACTTGCATATTTACTCACTCCTCCAACCTATAAATCTGCCTTAAAGAGATGTCTGTGACCCACATGTCACTCACGCCTTACCTGTAGAGGTTCTATGAGCGGTGAAAGCTTGTACTGGTGCGGTGAAAGCTTGTATTGGTCCTGCTGGATCTGTTCTTCAGGGGAGCGAAGATTGCACGCACTGCATTCTGTAGGGAGGGATTCTTGCTTTGCTATTGCTATCTTGTACCTGTTCCGTAAGGAAGAAAAGCTTGCACTGCTGCTGTCAGATTTGTGCCTGTCATTTGATGTGGAAAGCTTGCGCTGTTACAAGTGGTACACGAAAACAGAAAACTTAGGATCAATCCCAGCTTTCCAGCTCGAACAAATTGTGTGACACTAGGCTACTAGGTGCCAGAGGTACTAATATTAATAAGAGCAATTACCAGTTTGCATTTTTTTTGCAAATTGCTAGTTGGTAATTGCTATTACTACTCTACTAAAGTTATAGCTGGCCCTTATTTCCTAATTAGCGATTTGTAGTGGGTCGCAAATAGACCTAGCTCATGAATATTAATGTGGTAGGTCGCAATTTGTGACCCACTAGGTTTTGCTGCCATCACAGGGATGGTAGCCTGCTGGGGTCAGCAGACCACCATGTCTGTAATTGCGTCTAAATAAAGCAATCTTTTTTTTTTTTACTTCAGCCCGTTTTCATCAAAGGAGAACAGAATGCATTTTGGCGTCACAAGGGGACCCCATTTGGGAATGGGTTACCACCAACTTTTAGTGGTGATAAAAGTACAAAGGCTTTGCGACCACATTTCGGTCGCAAAACACTAGTAAATACCATTCAGATTCTCTATTTGGAAGGGATTCCCTGAACATGCCCGTTCCAAAAAGCAATTCTGTTTTTGGTTGCAAAACCAAACTTGCGATTCGCTAGAATTGCAGTTTGCTACTTGTACATTTGAAAAAGTATTTTTTCGGTCGCAAACAGCCTGATTCTGCCAATTAAGCTATATGCAACCAAAGAAATGCTTTGTACATCTATCTGGACCATAGTTATTTCATTTTTCCTCCCTTTTCTTCAGTATCACATGTAAAATCACCCTCAACTTTTTAAATTCTGAATGTGTGTTGCACAAAACCTCTTAAGTCTGATTTAATAGACTATAAAGTTACTTTATAATAAGAATCAAGACTACATTTAGGTTACACTTGACAACTGACTTACCTCTTAGTTCATTAACGGTGTTGTCATCTTAAGGGGGCGGGCGGTGAATGGTTCCAAGTACCTTTAAAAATAATCACTTTTAATAAATGCATCCCAGTGCCGTAATATATTTTGATGTATAAAGTTGAAATGCAATGCATGTAGAAATGCACTTTTTGAATTTTTATGAGATTTTATCAAATCTTTACCTCATATAAGTTGCTTGATTTACCTGCTGCATATTTTCGAGGCTTGGCCCATGAGCGCTTCCAGCTAAGCCAGACTCTTTGCTCTGATCTCCTTATTATTTGTTTGGCTTGCCCACCTCTAGCAGCTGTTGCCCTACCTGCACCTGTCTTCTGAAGGTGGGAAGCTTGCACTGTTTTGTCAAGGGTGTATGCCTATGAAGATGGGATGTTCCCACTGCAGTTTCCCCATCTTATGAAAAATCTAAGGATATTTTGAATTAATTGCATACCATGCCCAGGCCAGTCAAAAGATTTTGTGTTACTTGGGGTGTAAACTAGTTGCTGGGCGCTGGCTCAGAAACCCTGGTTCAATCGAGGCTTCCAAGCTTGACCAAACTGTGTGGCTGTAGGCAATTATGTTTCTTCACAATGCCTCCTTGTCCATGATAATCACATATAAGAGCACCTTCAAATAATTTAATTTGGGGTGCATATAGTACAGACATCTTTTGAATATATGGTTTAATAGACCATAGTGATGTTTTGTCTTTAACAATAGAAGCGTATACAGGAGAAACAAAACTGTGTTGCCTCATGAGACATTAATAAAATTGTCAGTGCAGAAAGAGTGTGGTCCACTAATTCTGCAAAAGACCAATCATTGTGCTAAATAATATGTGCTATTGGGACATGTATGATCACTGCCATGGCATACATGGATGCACATACACATACATATATATGTGATGCTGTCACTTCTGTGACAAGAATTCAGCATCCATAAACAACAAGGCCCACATTTTATTCTGCAGCACACATAGAAAGAGTAAAATGCCTCCCAGGATTGTTTTTGTGCAGGAAGGTGTTCCTTCCTGCACAAAAATAATGCTGCCAAAAATGTAGACCTCTTTGCACCATGGTGCAAGGGTGCCTGTGTTGGCCCTCGGCAGCAGTTTTTGTGCCAGCACAAGATGAAAGCATAGAAATGCATTGTATCTTGTAAATATGGTGAATTTCTGCCCTTTCAAATTGGCGTAGGGCAGCGCAGCACAAAAAGCTTGCCGTTCTGCCCTACAGCAATTCCTTGCAAATATACCCCAAAGTATTTGCAGGCCAGGCAGTGAGTGAGAAGAATAATCATAGGCGTAAAAAGAGGGAGGCAAAATCAAGATTTGTGGAGTTTTTACTGGTCATGCAGCCTTTCGTGTGAAGAAATTTCTTAAATCTTGCTCATGAAAATGTATTGGCAGTACGGAGTATAGCGGATGAGTAGGATAATGTTTTATTGTCCCCTTTATTATTTTGCTGAATGGATCTCACCATGGATGGTGGTTTCCTATGCTTTGTGGCAGGCTCTGCTCAGGATTCTGGCTGTGGAAGGGCCCGAAGGGCAGGGCGGAAGGGGAGTAAAGAAACAGGGGGGAATATTTATCATAGTGTTGTGTCGCCCTTGCACCATGCAAGGAGGTACAAGGGTGATGCAACACTAAAGTCAGATTTATTGAACCATGCAAGACCACCTTGTGTGGCCCTGCATGGCTCGGTAAATCTGGAATTACGCAATGCAGCGGAAATCACTACTTTGCATTACTCTGGCCCAGGGAGGTGTTTCATGGGTGAAGCATGGTTGTTCCCACGCAGCCACCCATGGGTGTTTGTGCTTTCACAGATTTACCATTAGTGGTAGACCTGGGAATGTGTCAAGATGCTGCTCCTCCCAGGGAATGCGTAACAAAAAGAAATATATTTATTTCTCCTTGTTTGTGCCTCTTTCTATGTGTGCTGCATTCGCCAGGACACATAGAAAATGCCTCTCAGTTTTGTTTTTGTGCAGGAAGGTGGCCATTCCTGCACAAAAAAGTCACACTTTCAACTCGGGCACCCTTGCACCATGATGCAGGGTGCCTGCGCTGCGCTAGGCAGCCAAAAATGCACCAGCGCAAGGAAAAGACAAGACTGCGCCATATGATATTAAATACGACTCATTCCTGCCCTTTCCTTTTCACGCAGCACAGCAAGGGAGCTTGAAAGTATGATAAATATGCCCCCAAGTGTTTGGGGAGATATGTTTTAGACACTGACATCTGTACAATTTTGGGATGTCAAAGAAGCAACATTTACACTCATTGGTAATGTAGCTGGCTGTCGTTTACTATCCAGCTAGATGCAGGATAACCCATCTTGTTTGTTTGCATTAGTTTCTAGGCCAAACTTGCTATGCCACTCATATCATGCAGTTTTAGAGGAACTTAGAATGTTCTTTAACATTTTGTTTGTTCATATTTCACTTATTTGGCTGAGGAATTTGCTGAGGGAATTCATAGCATTTTCTTCCATTCCTATTGATTTCACAATTGTTCACAGCTTCACAAAATCATCCAAAGCTTTACTTATCATCGTGAAAGTTAAGCTCAGAGTGGGGCTGCGGCCCAGGTGGATCTCATTAAAAACAAACAGACACTCTTCTATTTGTGGGTGGACTTTGGGTTGGAAAGGGGACACTCTTTGGAATGAAGGGGTGGCAGGCCTTTCAGCATCACTCATCCTCTATAACTGGGCCTGATTTGTGAACTTCCTGTTCACTGGATTTTATTTTTCTATGCTTGTAAGGAAATGCCTCCTTGGCATGGTTACCCCCTGACATTTTGCCTTTGCTGATGCCAAGTTATGATTTGAAAGTGTACTGTGGTTACACAATATAAAAACCTATTGGCCTGGAATTGTCTTTGAGTGTGTGTTCCTCATTTATTGCCTGTGTGTGTACAACAAATGCTTAACACTGCCCTCTGATAAGCCTACTGCTCGACCACACTACCACAAAATAGAGCATTCGAATTATCTCTTTTTGCCACTATCTTACCTCTAAGGGGAACCCTTGGACTCTGTGCATGCTATTTCTTACTTTGAAATAGTACATACAGAGCCAACTTCCTACTTTGGTGGATCAGCGGTGGGGTACAAGACTTTGCATTTGCTGGACTACTCAGCCAATACCTGATCACACGACTAAATTCCAAAAATTGTCATTAGAAACTGATTTTTGAAATTTGAGCTATTTTTCTAAATTTGTAAAAGTCCTGCTAGGGCCTTGTGTTAGTCCCTGTTAGCATTTCTTTTAGAGTTTAAAAGTTTTGTAAAAGTTTATATTAAGTTCTAGAGACAGTTTTAGATTCTTAAAAAGTATTCCAACTTTTAGAAACAAAATGTCTGCTGTTGAAGAGATGGTGGTGGAACTCAACCTCACCCTTTACCTGCATCTTAGGATGTCAGAGTTAAGGTCTCTCTGCAAAATTAAAAAGATAAAAACTGGTTCAAACCCTACCAAAGTACAGCTCCAGGAGCTTTTGGCAGAGTTTGCTAAAAAAAAAAACTCTGATTTGGAGGACTTCCCACCTCCAGTCCTAGATAGGAAGCCCAGGGTTTCTCCAACCCTGACTCCACAAGTGATAGTCAGAGATGCTGCTTCTCCCACAGGGGAGTCCAGCAACTCTGGAAGCATTGAGGGAAGCCTCAATGAAGATGACCTCCTGTTAGCCAGGATGGCCAAAAGATTGGCTTTGGAGAGACAGCTCCTAGCCATTGAAAGGGAAAGACAAGAGATGGGCTTAGGTCCCATCATTGGTGGCAGCAATTTAAATAGGGTCAGAGATACTCCTGACATGCTAAAAATCCCCAAAGGGATTGTAACTAAATATGAAGATGGTGATGACATCACCAAATGGTTCACAGCTTTTGAGAGGGCTTGTGCAACCAGAAAAGTAAACAGATCTCACTGGGGTGCTCTCCTTTGGGAAATGTTCACTGGAAAGTGTAGGGATAGACTCCTCACACACTCTGGAAAAGATGCAGAATCCTATGACCTCATGAAGGCTACCCTGATTGAGTGCTTTGGATTCTCAACTGAGGAGTACAGGATTAGGTTCAGGGGGGCTCAAAAATCCTCGAGCCAGACCTGGGTTGATTTTGTTGATTTCTCAGTCAAAACACTGAATGGTTGGAATAATGGCAGTGGTGTAAATGATTATGATGGGCTGTACAATCTGTTTATGAAAGAACACCTTTTAAGTAATTGTTTCAATGATAAACTGCATTAGCATCTGGTAGACCTAGGACCAATTTCTCCCCAAGAATTGGGAAAGAAGGCGGACCATTGGGTCAAGACTAGGGTGACCAAGACTTCCACAGGGGGTGACCTAAAGAAAGGGGTCTCAAAGACTCCCTAGGGGAAGAGTGTTGAGACATCCAAGGGTAAAAGTAAAGAGTCTTCTACAGGGCCCCAAAAACCTGCTCAGGAGGGAGGCTCCAAAGCCTCTTCACAATCCAATTTTGGGTACAAGGGTAAAAACTTTGACCCCAAAAAGGCCTGGTGTTGTAGCTGTAATCAGCATGGACACCAAATTGGAGACAAGGCCTGTCCCAAGAAAGGTTCCACTTCTACTACTACTACAGTTAGCACTGGAATAGCCAGTCTCCGGGTGGGATCAACAGTGTGCCCAGAGCAAACCAGGGTTCACACTGAAGCTACATTAGTTTCTGAGGGTGGGGTAGACTTAGCCACACTGGCTGCCTGGCCCCCTAATATACAAAAATACAGGCAGCAACTCTTAATTAATAGGACTAGTGTAGAAGGCCTGAGAGATACAGGTGCCAGGGTCACAATCGTGACAGACAAACTGGTTTCCCCAGGACAATACCTGACTGGACAAACTTATCCAGTCACCAACGCTGACAATCAGACTGAAATACATCCCATGGCTATGGTAACTTTAGAATGGGGAGGGGTCACTGGCCTGAAACAGGTAGTAGTCTCCTCAAATATCCGTGTAGACTGTTTGCTTGGAAACGACCTGGAGTCCTCCGCATGGGCTGAGGTAGAACTCAAAACCCATGCAGCCATGCTGGGTATCCCTGAACTGGTGTGTGTCAAGACAAGGGCACAGTGCAAGGCTCAGGGTGAAAAAGTGGTGTTGGAGCCTGGAATAATGGCCCAACCCTCCAAGAGGAAAGGAAAGAAGACTGGGGAACCAGCTTCAACACAACAAAAGAAAGGGATCCTCTCTTCCCAGGAAGAAGTTCTGTCCTTGAGGGAACTGAGCCCAGGGAGTTGGAACCTTATCAGGTTGAACTCTTAGGCCCAGGGGGACCCACAAGGGAACAGTTGTGTAAGGGGCAAGAAACTGTCCCTCTCTTGAAGGCCTTAGTCAGTAAGCTGCTGAAAAGACCAAAGGAAAAATCACTGGAACACATAGAGTCTATTGGGAAGATGGACTCCTCTACACTGAGGCAAGAGATCCCAAACCTGGTGCCACTAGGAGAGTGGTAGTGCCTCAGGAGTTTAGGAAGTTCATTCTGACCTTATCTCATGATATTCAACTTGCTGGGCATTTGGGACAAACCAAGACTTGGGAGAGGTTAGTCAACCATTTCTATTGGCCCAACATGTCCCAGAAAGTAAAGGAGTTTTGTATCTTCTGTGCCACCTGTCAAGCCAGTGGTAAGACAGGTGGGCACCAAAAGGCCCCCCTCATTCCACTTCTAGTGGTGGGGGTCCCCTTTGAAAGAGTGGATGTGGACATAGTGGGTCCACTTAAACCTCCCACAGCCTCAGGGAACCAGTATATCCTAGTGGTAGTGGATCATGCCACTAGGTACCCTGAAGCAATTCCCCTTAGGTCCACTACTGCACCTGCAGTAGCTAAATCACTCATTGGTATCGTTACCAGAGTGGGATTTCCTAAGGAGGTGGTTTCTGACAGGGGTACCAACTTCATGTCAGCATACCTGAAACACATATGGAATGAGTGTGGGGTGACTTACAAATTCACCACACCATGCCATCCACAAACCAATGGTCTTGTAGAAAGATTTAACAAGACATTGAAAGGCATGATCATGGGGCTCCCTGTAAAGCTCAAAAGGAGATGGGATGTCCTCTTGCCATGTCTGCTTTTCGCCTACAGAGAGGTGCCACAGACGGGAGTAGGGTTTTCCCCCTTTGAACTTCAGTTTGGCCATCCTGTCAGGGGACCACTAGCTCTTGTAAAAGAAGGCTGGGAGAGACCTCTTCATGAGCCTAAACAAGATATAGTGGACTATGTACTAGGCCTACGTTCCAGGATGGCAGAGTACATGGAAAAGGCAAGTAAAAACCTTGAGGCCAGCCAACAACTCCAGAAGATGTGGTATGACCAAAAGGCTGCTATGGTTGAATTTCAGCCAGGGCAGAAAGTCTGGGTTCTGGAGCCTGTGGCTCCCAGGGAACTTCAGGACAGATGGAGTGGCCCTTACCCAGTGCTAGAGAGAAAGAGTCAGGTCACCTACCTGGTAGACCTAGGCACTAGCAGGACCCCCAAAAGGGTGATCCATGTGAACCGCCTCAAACTCTTTCATGACAGGGCAGATGTGAACCTGTTGATGGTTACAGATGAGGACCAGGAAGCTAAGAGTGAACCTCTCCCTGATCTCCTCTCCACTGACCCTAAAGATGGCTCAGTAGATGGAGTAATCTATTCAGACACCCTCTCTGGCCAACAGCAATCTGACTGTAGTAAAGTCTTACAACAGTTTGCTGAGCTCTTTTCCCTAACCCCTGGTCAGACACACCTGTGTACCCATGATGTGGACACAGGAGACAGCATGCCTGTCAAAAACAACATTTTCAGACAGTCTGACCAAGTTAAGGAAAGCATCAAGGTGGAAGTCCACAAGATGCTGGAATTGGAAGTCATTGAGCACTCTGACAGCCCCTGGGCTAGCCCAGTGGTCTTAGTCCCCAAACCTCACACCAAGGATGGTAAGAGAGAGATTAGGTTTTGTGTGGACTACAGAGGACTTAATTCTGTCACCAAGACAGATGCACATCCCATTCCAAGGGCAGATGAGTTAATTGACAAACTAGTTGCTGCCAGATACTTAAGTACCTTTGACTTGACAGCAGGGTACTGGCAAATCAAAATGGCACCAGGAGCAAAAGAAAAGACAGCATTCTCCACACCTGATGGGCATTATCAGTTTACTGTAATGTCCTTTGGCTTAAAGAATGCCCCTGCCACCTTCCAAAGGTTGGTGAATCAAGTCCTTGCTGGCTAGGAGTCCTTTGGCAGGTTATCTTGACGATATTGCTGTCTTTAGTTCCAGTTGGCAGGATCACCTGGTCCACCTGAAGAAGGTTTTGCAGGCCCTGCAAGCAGCAGGCCTCTCTATCAAGGCATCAAAATGTCAGATAGGGCAGGGAACTGTGGTTTACTTGGGACACCTTGTAGGTGGAGGCCAAGTTCAGCCACCCCAACCCAATATCCAGACTATTCTGGACTGGGTAGCTCCAAAAACCCAGACTCAAGTCAGGGCATTCCTTGGCTTGACTGGCTACTACAGGAGGTTTGTGAAGGGATATGGATCAATAGTGACACCCCTCACAGAACTTACCTCCAAGAAAATGCCTAAGAAGGTAAACTGGACTATAGAATGCCAACAGGCCTTTGACACCCTGAAACAAGCTATGTGCACAGCACCAGTTCTAAAAGCTCCAGATTACTCCAAGGATTTCATTGTGCAGACTGATGCCTCTGAACATGGGATGGGGCAGTTTTGTCCCAAACAAATGATGATGGCCTTGACCAACCTGTTGCTTTCATTAGCAGGAGGTTACTCCCCAGGGAGCAGCGTTGGAGTGCCATTGAGAGGGAGGCCTTTGCTGTGGTTTGGCCCCTGAAGAAGCTGAGACCATACCTCTTTGGTACTCACTTTGTAGTTCAAACTGACCACAGACCTCTCAGATGGCTAATGCAAATGAAAGGTGAAAATCCAAAACTGTTGAGTTGGTCCATCTCCCTACAGGGAATAGACTTTATACTGGAACACAGACCTGGGACTGCCCATGCCAATGCAGATGGCCTTTCCAGGTTCTTCCACTTAGAAAATGAAGACTCTCTTGGGAAAGGTTAGTCTCATCCTCTTTCGTTTGGGGGGGTTGTGTAAGGAAATCCCTCCTTGGCATGGTTACCCCCTGACTTTTTGCCTTTGCTGATGCCAAGTTATGATTTGAAAGTGTGCTGTGGCCTGCTAACCAGGCCCCAGCACCAGTGTTCTTTCCCTAAAACTGTACCTTTGTCTCCACAATTGGCACACCCTGGCATCCAGGTAAGTCCCTTGTAACTGGTACCCCTGGTACCAAGGGCCCTGATGCCAGGGAAGGTCTGTAAGGGCTGCAGCATGTCTTATGCCACCCTGGGGACCCCTCACTCAGCCCTTGCACACTGCTTGCCAGCTTGTGTGTGCTGGTGGGGAGAAAATGACTAAGTCGACACGGCACTCCCCTCAGAGTGCCATGCCAACCTCACACTGCCTATGGCATAGGTATGTCACCCCTCTAGCAGGCCTTACAGCCCTAAGGCAGGGTGCACTATACCACAGGTGAGGGCCTAAGTGCATGAGCACTATGCCCCTACAGTGTCTAAGCAAAACCTTAGACATTGTAAGTGCAGGGTAGCCATAAGAGTATATGGTCTGGGAGTCTGTCCAACACGAACTCCAAAGCACCATAATGGCTACACTGAAAACTGTGAAGTTTGGTATAAAACTTCTCAGCACAATAAATGCACACTGATGCCAGTGTGCACTTTATTGTAAAACTACACCCACAGGGCATCTTAGAGATGACCCCTGAAAACATACCCGACTTCCAGTGTGGGCTGACTAGTTTTGCCAGCCTGCCACACACCAGACATGTTGCTGGCCACATGGGGAGAGTGCCTTTGTCACTCTGTGACCAGTAACAAAGCCTGTACTGGGTGGAGGTGCTTCTCACCTCCCCCTGCAGGAACTGTAGCACTTGCCGGTGAGCCTCAAAGGCTCACCCCCTTTGTTACAGCGCCACAGGGCATCCCAGCTAGTGGAGATGCCCGCCCCCTCCGGCCACTGCCCCACTTTTGGCGGCAAGGCCAGAGGAGATAATGAGAAAAACAAGGAGGAGTTACTGGCCAGTCAGGACAACCCCCTAAGGTGTCCTGAGCTGAGGTGACTCTGACTTTTAGAAATCCTCCTTCTTGCAGATGGAGGATTCCCCCAATAGGATTAGGGATGTGCCCCCCTCCCCTTAGGGAGGAGGCACAAAGAGGGTGTAGCCACCCTCAGGGCTAGTAGCCATTGGCTACTATCTCTCCAGACCTAAACACACCCCTACATTGAGTATTTAGGGGCCCCCAGAACTTAGGAAGATAGATTCCTGCAACCTGAAGACGAAGAAGGACTGCTTACCTGAAGCCCTGCAGAGAAGACGGAGACACTAACTGCTTTGGCCCCAGCCCTACCGGCCTGTCTCCCCACTTCGAGAAAAACTGCAACAGCGACGCGCCCCCCAGGGTCCAGCGACCTCTGAAGCCTCAGAGGACTACCCTGCATCTAAAAGGACCAAGAACTCCTGAGGACAGCGGCCCTGTTCCAAAGAAACTGCAACTTTGCAACAAAGAAGCAACATTTAAAGACCACACGTTTCCCGCCGGAAGCATGAGACTTTCCACTCTGCACCTGACCACTGCAGGGAGGACTCCCCGGCGACTGCGAGCCCGTGAGTAGCCAGTTTTGACCCCCATAACCCCCCACAGCGACGCCTGCAGAGGGAATCCAGAGGCTCCCCCTGAGCACGACTGCCTGCTTCAAGGAACCCGATGCCTGGTAAAGACACTGCACCGGCAGCCCCCAGGACCTGAAGGAAACAAACCCCAGTGCAGGAGCGACCCCCAAGGGGCCCTCTTCCTAGCCTAGGTAGTGGCTACCCCGAGGAGCCCCCCCCCTTGCCTGCATCGCTGAAGAGACCTTTGGGTCTCACATTGAAACCTAGTGCAAACCCGACGCCTGTTTGCACACTGCACCCAGCCGCCCCTGTGCCACTGAGGGTATACTTTTTGTGCCTGCTTGTGTCCCCCCCGGTGCCCTACTAAACCCCCCTGGTCTGCACCCCGAAGTCGCGGGTACTTACCTGCTGGCAGACTTGAACCGGGGCACCCCTATTTCCATTGAAGCCTATGTGTTTTGGGCACCACTTTGACCTCTGCACCTGACCGGCCCTGATCTGCTGGTGTGGTAACTTTGGGGTTGCCTTCCACCCCCAACGGTGGGCTACCTTGGACCCAACTTTGAACCCTGTAAGTGCTTTACTTACCTGTGAAACTAACAAATACTGACCTCCCCCAGGAACTGTTGATTTTTGCACTGTGTCCAATTTTAAAATAGCTTATTGCCATTTTTGCCAAAACTGTACATGCTATTGTGATGATTCAAAGTCCTAAGATACCTGGGTGAAATACCTTTCATTTAAAGTATTGTTTGTAAATCTTGAACCTGTGGTTCTTAAAATAAACTCAGAAAACATATTTTTCTATATAAAAACCTATTGGCCTGGAATTGTCTTTGACTGTGTGTTCCTCATTTATTGCCTGTCTGTGTACAACAAATGCTTAACACTACCCTCTGATAAGCCTACTGCTCGACCACACTACCACAAAATAGAGCATTAGAATTATCTATTTTTGCCACTATCTTACCTCTAAGGAGAACCCTTGGACTCTGTGCATGCTATTTCTTACTTTGAAATAGTACATACAGAGCAAACTTCCTACAATGCTGTATTGATCAGTTGCTTACTTTTAAGTCTTTTTGTCCTCGGTTTCAGGTAATTACATAGGCATACGAGAGCCTCAATGTAATTTCACAATAGAGCACAAACATTCTTGTGGTGCCTCTGGTACAGTCTGACCACCAGTTTACTATTAAGGTGATCCTTGTATATATTACTCAGTTCTGATGGCAGCCATCTTTTGTTCGGTACGACCAGGGCCTTAACTGGGCAAAAACACAGAGAGAGTTCTTGACATTGACTATACAGTTCTTACAGTAATCCATGTCAGTGATGCAGTCCGTGTTTGCATTACACGTTTTAGTTAACCTTCTATTCCTTAAGAGTATTTGCTATTTCCACGTCTTGTTTCTGTGGTTTTTCATGCAATATATGTCTCTTTTATGGGGCCTGCTCCGAACTGAGGTGCCTCTAGGCTTTTGGGTGAGTTCAAGTTGTGAGTGGGTGTTCATGACAGTACTTGATTAACAGCTTCTGAGTTGATGCTTTAGATGGTACAAGCTCATCAAACTCTCTGCAAACCACAAAGATCGATGGACCCGTATGTGGCCGTTGTAATTAACCTTTTATCTGAAAGTTTGTGAAGGGTGTATACACAGCTGTTGAAACAGTGACAATGGCAAAGGAAACGTATATTGCTGTCTTTTCAAGTAAGGATAGAAAGAGAGAGAGAGAGAGAGTGTGTGTGTGTGTGTGTGTGAGAGAAAGAGAGAGATGGCATGGCAAAGAGGAATTGACCTGAGGGAGTACATGCAGAAGGACAGAGAGAAAAGACAGTAACGAAGAAGATGATGTGAGATATGCAGATGGAGCATTCCTGAAATGTGGGAGGAGAAAAGGGGTGCAAGTGTCTAACAGAGGAGTGTGGTGTGAAGGGGAGAACAGATGGTGTAGCCCTTCAGAAGTGCTTTAAGATCACCTGAATATCTCTTTTTTAACCATTGTTTTCTTAGTAAGCACCACCACTAGCAATACCAGCAATCTCTCTTTTTTTATCCATTGGTAGCCACAACCCCAACCTCACAGAATCCAATTCCACTCCTAGGAAAGTCAAAACTGCACTTGGCTCAACCTTATTCTCTGGGGCCAAGGGCACCTCCAAATGCAACATCTTCTCCTTGAAACTACTAAGCAAGTTAGCAACGTAGCTTGATGAAGCAAACCCAGAAAATAAAAGGTCATCCAAATAATGTCACACAGTCCTCCTCAATATTCAAAGTAAATCTTGCCAAAAACTACTGAACTTTTCAAAAAGTAAGCACAAAGTAGAACAACCCATGGGCAAAACCCAGCAGCTCAAAATCCTTTGGGTGCATTGACAGCAAGCAAAAGGCTGACTTAACATCACACTTTGCCATTAGCTCACCCAGCCCCAACCTGTTCATTACATCAACCATGTCATCCACTTTGGTAAACCTTGCCCAAAGCCTCAGAAATAACATCATTTATGACCAAGACAAATGCTGAATGAGGGGAAATTTGCCTTGCTCGTTTTTAGGCACAACTCCAATATGTGATATCATCAATGAGTCCAACAGCAGTGCTCAAACGACCCTGTCATGCACCTTTCTCTCACGCCTTTCATCCATTTAACCTGTATCGGTAATCTGATCTCAAATTCTAGGCCCACCTTCGTATACTAGGACCCTTATAACCTAACGAAAACCAAATTTAAAACCGTGTAACAGCAACAAAGTGTCATCAGTCTCCCCTAAAGGAAGTAATCCAATGCCTCAAACATTCCAGTTTAACTTGCCTATGACCCAGCCTCGAAGATACCATTGTCTACCAAAACAACTCATTATCCAGCTGACCGCAAACACCTTCAGCATCCTCTGCCAGACAGGCCTGGAATTCCTCATCATATCGCACCCATGGCCACCTACCAAAGTACAGAAAGTGTATGCACATAAACAGAATATTTATACAGAAAGTCTACAACAGTTGTTTAACTTCTTTCTCCTACTCTTTCTCTAGTGTATTAGCAACATTTGCCCTATCTGTCATGTATGTTTAAGCGAATCATGTTATGGCCCATCTGTTTCTGCCACCTGTCATTTGCTTATTCTGTAGGTTAGAGAAGGTTGCACTGCTGCATTTCATGTTGTATCTTTGTTGTGAACCTATTTAGGAAACTCTCCACTATACAAAAGGAAAAACAGTTTACATTGCCTGTGCATGTTTGAATGCATGATGTGAACGAAAGGGTGAACCCTCACAAAAAAGTGTGAAAAGAGATTTGGCTTTATGTATGAAACAAACCGTTTTTAAATGGACTAGACAACTTGTAAAATCTTTGAACATAACTGACAAGGGGCTTCAAGTCACTTCCACCAGTTGAGGCATTTTATCCAACATCACTTTGCATGCTGAGATTTTGAGCCCATAATTATATAATCAAAAGTAAAACTAAAAGCCCCTATGCAGCATGCAGTTGGCTGAAAAGCAAGGAATAGCTGATGGTATTTTTAGTGCCACTAGTCAGACTTGTGTAATGCAAAATAAAATGTAGCTAATTTTCCTTATAGCAATCAGAGGTTAAACACACTAGTGAGCGAATGGCAGCAAAAGCCTTTCAAATACAAATATGAGCGGCTCGCTGCTAATGGGCCAACATTAACACTAGTTGGAACGACAAACTGACATGCTAAATAACATGTTATTCACACGAACAATGGAAGCATCAGTAGTTCCTTCTTCCTGAGGGGTGTTTGGTGTGATTTAGATAGAGCGACAGTATCACTTAATTGATGCACCCTTCCTTGAAAGGTGCAGCACATACTGCCTGCAAGGACAGCCAGTGCTTTTGAATATTGAACAATCTGAACAATGTTAACAAGTTAAACCCTACATTTTCTGAATTATTTTCCTGTTGAACGTACTTTTAGACTTGCAACTGTTGCCAACCCCAATGGCCTTAACCCCCCACATAAATATATAAGGGCACTATATGTATATGTATATATATATGTGTAATATGTTATTTGTTATTATTTTTTAAAAAGGATATTTAAACAAGGATGCAAGAGATTACATTTGTGCATTAAGGCACAATCAAATTGAAGAGACCTCCAAGATGATTTGGAAAATTGCTTACCTATGTAAAGTAATTCTAACATGGAATGTGAGAGGCAGTAAATAGTGTTTTTCTCATGTGAATTTTTCCCTACTGTAATAATAATCTGGAATTTGTCCTTTAAATCTAGTAATACATGTGTGAATGTGTTCTTGTTAGGGTTGTTGTGCTAAATAACATGCGTTGTTGGGCAAATAGCATTGCCATGTCATGGCATATACATATATGTAAATATGTAACCCAGTGGCAGTCACCACAGGGTAGTTCTAGTTAGGGTTGCTTTCCCATAGACAACTTTTTTTTTGTTTTGCTAATAACTTTGGCGTTGTTTGATGAATCTTCACAAAACTTTCCAAAAAAGCAAATTCACTTTAGCTCCTTCCTGGAAAGTTTTGGGGGTAGCCATCAGGTGGGGTGAGGAAAAAAAGGGGAGTGGAGATCTAAAAGCAAATTTCTCCATGAATTATCCATAAACGTCTTTAGGCAGGGCTACATAAAAGCTGCTGAACGGAATTACACCAAATTTGACAGTAAGCTAGATCTTGGTCCGCATATTGTACTTTTGTGGTTTGGTGTAAATCTGTTCAGTAGTTTTTGAGAAATAAAGGAACAAAAATATTTGTATATCTGGACGGTTACATCCAAGGGACGCCTCTGAGAGTCTTGCAGGAGCGCCAATTTAAAAATAGATTGTTCTGATTGGCCCAGGGAGCATTTTTTCCCCTTGGGCCATCTCACTTCTATTCAGTAGTTTTTGAGCAATTCATGCTGAAAAAAATTGTATATCTAGGGATGCGGAGCCTCCGCAGATCCGACAGATCTCCTTCTAAGATCTGATTAGCTGCCACCATATCAACAAGGAAGTGATGGCAGTCATCTTAGAACTATAACTCACCCCTATAACTCGCGCCTCCATGCACATTTTTCTCATGAATAATTTCATTGCAAATGTTGCAGTGATTGTATCAATTATGTGATAGAAGATTTTGTGAGTTATGTCATATATGGGGTAATTAGGAGTGCATGGTGAGAGCATGAGTTATAGGTGGTCATTCTGACCTCGGCGGTAAAAGGCGCCCACCGCCGGTCAGAAATCCTCCATAATTCCGCTGCGGTCGCGGTAACCCGCCACGGTCATTCTGACCCGCAGCAGCCAAACCTCCGAAAATCCGACAGCCACAACAGACCGCCAGACCAGCGGTCGGCGGAAAAGTGGAGGTGACCAAACCTCCACCGTCACGCCAACAGAAATACGCCCATGCCATTACGACCCACGAATCCACGCGGCGGTCATTCAAACGCGGTTTTCCATTGGCTGTACACACCGCCGCGGTCAGAATACACACAAACGAACAAAACTCAGCCACATTGGCCGATTTGAATTCCACACACCTGATACACATACACACACCACTCCCACACACACAATACAATATAAAACACACACCCACATCACCCACAAACCCCTACGACAAAAAATTCCGAAAGAAGCACCGAGAGACACATCATCGAACACAGAATACCATCACACAGAGGCACACTACACCATCACCCACACAATATCCACACACAAAACAACACACACCACCACACTCAACACACTTAACTACACATACTCCACCCCACACATCATACACACCACTCCATGGCACCCCAAAGACAGCCCCGCTTCTCAGACGAAGAACTCAGGGTCATGGTGGAGGAAATCGTTCGGGTAGAGCCCCAGCTCTTCGGCACACAGGTCCAATACACCAGCATTGCCCGGAGGACGGAGCTATGGCAGAGGATTGTCGACAGGGTCAACGCTGTGGGGCAGCACCCCAGAAATCGGGAAGACATCAGGAAGCGATGGAACGACCTACGGGGGAAGGTGCGTTCCATGGTATCCCGGCACAACATCGCCGTGCAGAAGACTGGCGGAGGACCCCCACCTCAACCCCCACATATTTACAACATGGGAGGAGGAAGTCTTGAACATCCTGCATCCTGACGGCCTCGCAGGAGTCGGCGGAGGAATGGACACTGGTAAGTTGAAGCTTCACTACTGCTTCCCCCCCACCTGCATGCCAAATCATACCCCAACCCTCACCCCCATCCTCGAACCCCACCCTCACCCCCACCCCCATCCTCACCCCCACCCTCACCCTCACCCCCACCACCATCCTCACCCCACCACCATCCTCACCCCCACCCCCAGCACACCTATTCCCTGCCAATGTCTCACCATCACAACCCACACATCCCAAAACCTAGGCCTGCATGCGTCCACTAAGCATGGACACCCATCACCAAAGCATGCCCAATGCATATACACATCCCCCCCACAAGCCACCCTCACCAAAGCCCCCACACACGAATGCCAGCACTTGGGGACACGGGAACCCACAGATACACCCATATGCCACACATTGAAACTATAACCATACCTCTATACCCCTGCAGGACCCGACCGCCAACACACCGCCACGGAGGGCCCAGAATTCTCCACACCCCCCACCCAAGAGGCCGTCAGCGATGACAGCAGCTCTGTCGACCTGGACACCGATGACCAGCCCGGACCATCGGGGACCTCTGGACAGTCGGTTCCCCTCAGACAGCCACAGGCCACCACAGACCCAAACCCCTCTGGGAACACCAGCACAGCTCCCACCCAGCGGGCCCATGCCTCTGTCTCCAGGGCGCGTCAATCTGCGGTGTGTCTACCACTACAGGGCACCCAGGATAACCCACCACCCCAACAACAACAGGGACCTGGGGGCAGTGGTAGTGGGCACACCGGCCAGGGGGCAGAGGCCCAGGGAAACAGGGCAACTCGGAGGGCAGCTGTGCGACAGGGGGGGGACGGGCCCAGGGAACCCACTCTCCACGAGGCCCTCACCACCATCATGGGAGCATACAACCGCTCCCAGGAGACGATGGCGACGGTACTGGCCCGGTTCCAGGAGATCCAGGTACTGCAGGAGGAACACTATCGGGGGTACAGGGAGGACATCAGAGCCCTCACCTCCACCCTGGTTACCATGGTCGGGCTGCTGCAACACCAGGACGGACACTCAACACCAACAAAGGGCCCCTGCCACTAGCCTGGACCAAGAACAGCCAACCACCTCCGCCGGCGCTAGTGGTCAGGAGGCCCCCGCACAACAGCAGCCCACCAGACCCCCACCTCCTGCAGGAGAAGAACCACCCCGCAAGAGGGCCCTGAGATCTCGCAAGAAGACAGAGTAGGATGTCAAGACCCCCGCCAGCAAAGGATACCACCTGATGTCATCCCACTGTCCCACATTGTCACCCTGTCCATCCTTGAACTGTCCATGCTCCATCTCTCCACAGGCCTCTGGACAATGCACCTGTGTGACTGTTACTCTGGACTCTGCCATGGACATTCCTTCACCATAGCCCCCACCCACTTGAAACCACCCATCCCATTTTGAGCACTTAAATAAACACCCATTTAGCACAAAACTATCTGGAGTCTGGCTGTGATTTCAAAATATTGTAATTGACATGACATTGCAAATATGTCCTTGTACATAGTGAAGTCAACAAACAGCTGCCACAAAGCTGTAGTCCATGGGGAAACGAAGCACAGGACTCGTAGTGGGGACCCCAGATCTGAAATAGGGAGGGAAAAGCCACAACTCAGTCATCATACACTGGGGCAAATAGACAGGCAGCAGAGATGCAGGAGAGTAGTTCACATTCACTAAATTATGTTTGAATTGTTACCTGTGTCCTATTGGAAGTACTGTTCAATGATTCTGTCCCTGTTGTCTGTTTCAGCCCCGTCGTCTTCCTCCTCGTCACTCTCCACAGGTTCCACAGCTGCCACTACACCACCGTCTCGACCATCCTCCTGCAGGAAAGGCACCTGGCGGCGCAAAGCCAGGTTGTGAAGCATGTAGCAGGCCACGGTGATGTGACACACCTTCTTAGGTGAGTACATTAGGGATCCACCTGTCATATGCAGGCACCTAAACCTGGCCTTTAGGAGGCCAAAGGTGCGTTCGATCACCCTCCTAGTACGCCCATGGGCCTCATTGTACCGTTCCTCTGCCCTGGTCCGGGGATTCCTTACTGGGGTCAGTAGCCACGACAGGTTGGGTTACCCAGAGTCCCCCAATAGCCATACACAGTGTCTCTCTAGCTGTTCCATCACGTAAGGGATGCTGCTATTCCTCAGGATGAAGGCGTCATGCACTGACCCAGGGAACTTGGCATTTACATGCAAGATGTACTGGTCAGCCAAACACACCACCTGGATGTTCATGGAATGGTAACTTTTTCTGTTCCTGTACACCTGCTCCCTGTCTCTTGGGGGAACCAAAGCCACATGGGTCCCATCAATGGCACCAATGACGTTGGGAATATGTCCAAGGGCGTAGAAATCACCCTTCACTGTAGCCAATTCGCCCACCTCAGGGAAAATGATGTAGCTCCTCACGTATTTCATCAGGGCAGACAACACTCTGGATAACACCTTCGAAAACATGGGCTGAGACATCCCAGAAGCAATTCCCACTGTTGTCTGAAATGACCCACTTGCCAGGAAATGGAGTACTGACAGGACCTGCACCAGAGGGGGAATCCCTGTGGGTTGGCGGATGGGGGACATCAGGTCGGGCTCCAGCTGGGCACACAGTTCATGTATAGTGGCACGGTCAAGCCGGTAGGTCAGGATAATGTGGCGTTCTTCCAGTGTCGACAGGTCCACCAGCGGTCGGTACACGGGAGGATTCATCCGTCTCCTCGCCAAACCCAGCGGACGGTGCCTAGGAAGGACAACATGGAGCACAGAGTCAAGCAACCCACAGGTACGTACTCACAGCTTGCACAGTAAACGATTCTCTATGCAGTGAATGGCGTGTCTGAGTGGCTATGCAAGGCCTAGGCCTGTGTGACGCAGTTGAAATTGAGCCATGTGGACCCTCGAAATGGCGGCTGCCTGACCTGTGAAGTGTGACAATGGGATGTGAGGTCAATGCGCTGGCGTGGCACACCGCGGCGGTCGGCTGGCGAAGACCGCGGCGCGAAGCCGCATTGGTTAACATTGAAGCCTATGGGTTTCAGGAGCCAATGGCGAAGGGCGCCGGCGGTGGCGGTACGCACCGCCGCGGTACGCACCGCCGCGGACGTGACCGCCATTTCCTATCTACTTATCCACTTGCGACTTGAACTTTCACAGGAGAGGACCTATACTGCAAGTGTTGCTGTGACCTCGGTCTGGAAGGGACAATGGCTGCTGCGACTGGGGAAAGGGCCCCTGCCTTCACTGGAGAGGAGTTGGAGAAACTTGTGGATGGGGTCCTCCCCCAGTATGCGCTACTCTACGGTCCTCCAGACCAACAAGTGAGTTTAATTCAATATGGATTTGGGGCCACTGGCTGGCTTGGGGGCCTGGCGGGGGGCCTGGCGGGGATGGGGGGCATGTTGGGCCTGGCGGGGGGCCTGGCGGGGATGGGGGGCATGTTGGGCCTGGCGGGGGGCCTGGCGGGGGGCCTGGCGGGGATGGGTGGCATGTTGGGCCTGGCGGGGGGCCTGGCGGGGATGTGGGGCATGTTGGGCCTGGCGGGGGGCCTGGCGGGGGGCCTGGCGGGGATGGGGGGCATGTTGGGCCTGGCGGGGGGCCTGGCGGGGGGCCTGGCGGGGATGGGGGGCATGTTGGGCCTGGCGGGGGGCCTGGCGGGGGGCCTGGCGGGGATGGGGGGCATGTTGGGCCTGGCGGGGGGCCTGGCGGGGATGGGGGGCATGGTGGGCCTGGCGGGGGCCTGGCGGGGGGCCTGGCGGGGATGGGGGGCATGTTGGGCCTGGCGGGGGGCCTGGCGGGGATGGGGGGCATGTTGGGCCTGGCGGGGGGCCTGGCGGGGGGCCTGGCGGGGATGGGGGGCATGTTGGGCCTGACGGGGGGCCTGGCGGGGATGGGGGGCGTTGGGCCACTGGCAACGATAATGCAGACAAACTTTAACGTGGTATTTCTCCCTCCCTGTACGTGTCATATAGGTCCGCGCCCATGAGAAGATCGGGATTTGGCGTGCCATCGCCAAGGAAGTCCGGACCCTGGGGGTCCACCATCGACGGGGCACCCACTGCCGCAAGAGGTGGGAGGACATCCGCCGCGGGACCAAGAAGACCGCCGAGTCTCTGCTGGGGATGGCCTCCCAACGTAGGCAGGGTGCCTGCCGTCAACTGACCCCCCTGATGTTCCGGATCCTGGCGGTGGCCTACCCTGATTTGGATGGGCGCGTGAGGGCAGCACAGCAGACACAAGGGGGTGAGTACAAGCATCATCTACTCTGTTGTCGCGCAGTGGAGGTGTCTGGGTGGGGGAGGAGGGCTGTGGGTCCCCCTAGGCCAGGGCGATATCTGTAGGCTGGCCACCCCCGTAAGCCCCTGTGTCCCCAGCCACCACCCTCAGTAGTGTGTCAGTACAGCCATCCCTGGGCCGTGTCATCCATGGGTGCAGTTGTCAACTCTAGGCGTGTAGGGCATGTTCCACGGAATGCGTAGCGGACCCCAAGTGCGCAACTTAGTGCAGGGGGCATCTGTGTCTGTCATGTCCGCTAACTGTACCGGTGATCCATGTACTCAAAATCTCTTTATTTCTCTCTCCCCCCCCCTTTTTGTTTGTCCTTCTGTGCTTGTGTGCATCAGCATCATCAGGCGGAGGAGAAGTGGCATCGGGGCAGGAGGGAGCTGCATCTCACATGGCCCAGGAGGGCCATGCCACAGAGTCTGACTGGACCAGTGAGACGGAGGGCGAGGGGAGCTCCACGACGGGGACGACTGGACCCTGCAGCGACACGGACACGTCCTCGGAAGGGAGCTCCCTTGCGGGGGTGGCACCATCCGTGCCCCCCGCCATTACAGGTACAGCCGCCACCCAGCGCACCATCTCCGCCCTCCCAGCAGCCCCTCAGCGTTCGCCCCGTGCCCGCTCTGCCAGGAAGCCGGGCATCTCCTTCGCCCCAGGCACCTCAGGCCCTGCCCCTGTTACCCCCGCTGCCCTCAGTGAGGAGGTCATTGACCTCCTCCGAACGCTCATTGTTGGGCAGACTACCCTTTTGAATGCCATCCAGGGGGTGGAGAGGGAGGTTCATCGCAGCAATGCGTACCTGGAGGGCATTCATTCGGGTCAGGCTGCCCATCAGCGATCGTTCCAGGCTCTGGCCTCAGCACTGACGGCAGCCATTGTCCCTGTCTCCTGCCTCCCTCTACTAACTCCCTCCTCCCAGTCTCCTGTTCCTCTGCCTGTCCCACCCACACCATCAGACCAGCCTGCACACACCTCAACACCCAAGAGCAGCTCATCCAAACATAAGCACCACAGATCACGCAGACATTCACACAAGCAACATTCCGATGCAGACATGCCAACAGTCACTACCACCTCTGTGACCCCCACCTCCTCGTCTCCCTCCTCCCTCCCTGTGACGTCTACACTCACACCTTCATTCACCTCACCATCAGCCAGTGTTTCCATCACCAGCATACCCTCCACTCCAGTCCGCACACGTGCAGTCACCACCCCCACTGCCATTTACACGTCCCCTGTGTCCTCTCCCACTGTGTCTGTCACCCCCTCTTCCACACCACACAAATGCAGCCACCCACCCACCCAACAGCCATCCACCTCACGACAGCCTCCCGCTCCTGCACCTGCACCCAAAGACAGCAAATTTGTCTCGCCTACAACCACATCCTCTCCCTCCACTCCCATACCCACTGTACCTACCACTCTCCATTGTCCCAAGAAAATCTATCTCTCTACTGCTACCTTCTTTCCTGACCCTGAGCCCCCCCCTCCTTCTCGTCGGGGTAAAAACAGCACCTCAGCCACCACCAGCCCTGCAGCCCCCTTGACAAGGGTGCAGGGGTATTGGAGCCCACCAGCCCGCAGGTCTGGATCTTCGCCCAGCAGCAAGGGGACAGCCAGCCCACCCCCTGGGAAGAGGAGCAGAAGGCGGAAGGGCCGCCGCCGGAGCCCGGATTCGATATCCCCCCAGGACACTAGCCAGCCACCGTCAACAGCCACAACTCCAAAGGGAGGAAAGGGCCACAGACTCCCGACTAAGGAGGGCAAGGGCAGCAAGGCGGAGAAGTCAGGCAGCAGGCCTGCTGCCCATGGAGGAGCCCGCAACCCCCATAGCCGCTGCCCCGGGAGGAACCGGCACAGCTGCCCCGGGAGAGCCCACCACCCCCATAGCCGCTGCCCAGGGAGGACCCAGCCCAGCTGGCCAGGAGGGCCCCACCACCCACAGCCCAGGTGGGCATTGAAGGAGCACCATCCCCGCTGCCCAGGAGGGCACCACCAGGCAATGAGCAGTTGGCCATAGAATGGCCGCCGTCTCCAGCACCGCTCCGCTGGGGCCCGCCGTCTCAAGAACCGCTGAACTGGGCCCTTCACGGCAAGAACCGCTGAACAGGGCCCCGCCGTCTCCAGCAGCGCTCCGCTGGGGCCCGCCGTCTCAAGAACCGCTGAACTGGGCCCTTCAAGGCAAGAACCGCTGAACTGGGCCCCGCCGTCTCCAGCACCGCTCCGCTGGGGCCCGCCGTCTCAAGAACCGCTGAACTGGGCCCTTCAAGGCAAGAACCGCTGAACAGGGCCCCGCCGTCTCCAGCACCGCTCCGCTGGGGCCCGCTGTCTCAAGAACCGCTGAACTGGGCCCTTCAAGGCAAGAACCGCTGAACTGGGCCCTTCAAGGCAAGAACCGCTGAACTGGGCCCTTCAAGGCAGGAACCGCTGGCCCTTTGGCAGACGTGGCAGGGCAGGATCTGTCTCGGGCAGGGCTGCAGGATGTCCTCTGGCCAACATGCCTCCTCCAGTGGCAGTGGAGTCTGTTATGGACTGCTTGGACTGTGGCTTTGCTCTCCCCAGGATGGCCCAGTGGGCAGGCCACCCACTGTATGGACTGTGGCTTTGCTCTCCCCAGGATGGCCCAGTGGGCAGGCCACCCACTGTATGGACTGTTTGGACTGTGGCTTTGCTCTCCCCAGGATGGCCCAGTGGGCAGGCCACCCACTGTATGGACTGTTTGGACTGTGGCTTTGCTCTCCCCAGGATGGCCCAGTGGGCAGGCCACCCACTGTATGGACTGTTTGGACTGTGGCTTTGCTCTCCCCAGGATGGCCCAGTGGGCAGGCCACCCACTGTATGGACTGTATGGACTGTGGCTTTGCTCTCCCCAGGATGGCCCAGTGGGCAGGCCACCCACTGTATGGACTGTTTGGACTGTGGCTTTGCTCTCCCCAGGATGGCCCAGTGGGCAGGCCACCCACTGTATGGACTGTTTGGACTGTGGCTTTGCTCTCCCCAGGAAGGGCCAGTGGTCATGGAGTCCCCTCGTGGATCTGGCGTCGTGTACTCAAGTGGCTGAGGTGCCCCCCCTTCCCTTCCCCCTGAGGTGCCTGTCCTTTTTTCTTTCTGATGCCCCTGCAGTGTTCTCTCCGTGGAGTTCTTGTCGTGGGACTGGGCCTTGCCCCTTTGCTCAGGACCCCTGTGGTCCACGGACAGTGGTTGGACTACATTTAGTAGCTGTATATATTTTGTACATAGTTTATTTATTTATTTGGATTACTGCTGTCCATTTTTCAATATATCTGCCCGTTTGAGATCTCTTCTTTTGGTCTTTGCATTATTTCGGAAGGGGGGGTTTGTGGGTTGTGACAGTGATCTGTGGGAATGCATTGATGTGTGTGTTGTAGTGGGTGTGGGTGGGTGGGTGTGTGCCGGTAATCTTTGCCCTCCCCTGTGTCGTAGGTGCAGTACTCACCGATGTCTTCCGCGCCGCCGGGCGTGCTCCTGGTACAGGAGCAGGTATAGGAGTGCGGGGATGACCTGCAACTCGGGTTCCATACTGCCGGAATCTCGCGTGCTGTATGTGGAGGTGAGCGTTTTCCCGTTCGTAGTCTGTTTCCGCCGTGTTTTTATCGGCGGTGCTCCCGCCCCGGAAAAGGTGGCGGATTGGTGGGTCGTGATAGGGTGGGCGGTACATTGTCTGCCGCCTGGCTGTTGGCGGGGACCGCCGCTCTGTTTGTTTGTTCCGCCGTGGCGGGCGGAGTGTTAATGCGGCGGGCTGTGTTGGCGGTTCCCGCCAGGGTCAGAATTGCATATTTTGGACCGCCGGCCTGTTGGCGGGTTGGCCGCCGCTTTATCACCGACCGCCAGGGTCAGAATGAGGGCCATAGTTACCTAATGGCAGCGGTTCCCAACCTGTGGTCTGGGGACCCCTGGGGGTTCACTAAGCCTTCTCAGGGGGTCCGCGACTGCTTAGAAAATGAAATAATATTAACAGATTAGGGCCCCAGCTTTTAGTAATGACTCAGTGAGGGGTCCCCGGATTCGAATTATGATTCAGTGGGGGTCCCTGGGATCCAGTAATGATAAAGTGGGGTCCACAGAAGTCAAAAGGTTGGGAACCACTGCCTTATGGCACAAGTTTTAGTTACTTGAGATAGTACACAATTACCTATTATCCTCTTAAGATGCAGATATATAGCTATCATAGTTGCACAATAATGCCAAAATATTTTACAGTTCTGCCCACTTTTGGCTAAATGTTACAAATCATTGACTAAAGCTCACCAAATTTGATATAGACTCCGGGGATTCGCACATGTTTACTTTAGCAAACTGGGTTCTGCCCGTTTAGACCGCCAGGCTTTTTTGCAATTGACTACCTGTTTTTTGGCCTTTTACTGTGAGCAAGTCTCACCACCTGAGTATCCGCATGGTAAATTCACATTAATTGTACTGACGGTGTCTGCCTTTTAAGATAAGACTGCATCTGTGCAGCTATCTAAGAGGATCTGCACTGGTTACACATGAACACTTGAGCCCACGTGTGCACATGTGCAGGCTATGTGTGGGACTACCATCTTGCACAGCCTGGTATCTACGCACAGTTAGTCTGTTGAAGAAAGTACTCACCAGGGATTGGTACATACCTGGGGTAGGCCTTATAATTTTAGTGGGTCTTCATAGTGTAAGTCAGGAGTGATTACTTATTGTTTGTGGTGTTTACACTGTGTACACATTATAGAACAAATTACCTGAGTGCAGTTTTGCATTACTTAGGTCCCACATACACACCTTTTGGCACTTTAAGATTTGTCATATTTCACTAGCTCAGCTCAGACCCTGATTCCAGGCCTTTCCCCCCCACTACTGGGCTAAGTTAATTACTATGATTTCCATTGGAGCGATGTAAGACTTACTCATACAATAGAGCAATTAACTTTGCATGCCTGGTTACTGGGAAAGGAAATTGTGTCTGATAGCTTGCCATACTGCACCTTGGCTAAGACAGTCCAGGTCCTCTGGACCAAAGGAGGTGGGCCAGACCTCTGGAGCTAACCCAGGAGGGACTTGCATTTGAAGTTTTGGTAGGAATGGATCAGGCAGCTGTGTCAGCTAGGGGCAGAGCGGAGGCTCTCAGAAGAGCTCTTTCCACAGACAACTTAAAGTCACCTTCTTAAATTGTCTCAGAATGCTGTGCAGGAGGGTTTGGATGGAAAGGAGTGATGATATCACCTCCTAGGATTGACCAGGGGTACCTGGATTCTATAGTTTATCTGCCCCACCTATAAACCCCTGCACAAGGGACACACAGATGAGGAGACACTGGATCTGGGAGCAATGACAGTAAAAAATGCATGCTGGAAAAAGAAGCTACCTGATTCCCCTGCAAGGATGGACTTTGGGACTTTGATTCCAAATGACACCCAGGTCTAGGATGGATCTCTCCAGGGCTAGTGGTGCTGGTTCCCTTATGCTCCCTGGTGAACAATTGGGGGAATTAACCTGCTGGGGCACCCTAGATTGTTCCCCTTGACCTTCTATGGCCTGGACCTTGGCTCCAGTGACACACAGACACTCTTCAAGGAGCCAGGGGGCTCTGGTGCATAGGGGAATGTGTCAGGGATGGTGTTTTTCTAGATGTAGGTGAAGGGGCTCTGCAAAATGTCTCATCAGCAGGAGAAGAGCACGAGGAGCCAGGCAGCGGACAGGCCTGTAACAGAGAGGCAGAAAATCCAGGTGCCCACTAAAGCACCCACTTAGAGGCCAAGAAGCCTGAAAGATATGCTTTTGGTGGTTAGGGCTGGCCACCAGAAGCATAGAAGCTCATATTTGTTATGATTAGTTCAAAGGGACTGGAAATACTGGCCTGTAGAGTTTCACCCCCTGGGAAAAAAAATGAATTCCGCAAGAACCATTGAAAATTTCCCCCTGGAAGGACCTAGGGGCCTAGGTGGTGGCTGGTGCATTTATATTATACTATCCTTATGGCCAAAGGTCATGTGTGGGTCACTGTTCCCAAGCATATCTGTGTCCCCCTCCCCCTGTGGTCTCCATCTCCCCAGGGACCAATGCATGAAAAGATACTGTCCAGTGGATCACACCCCTCTGGACGGGGACAACTGGGCTGGGGGTGCACTGTCGCCCTGTGCCAATGTCTGGGGTAAGGAGTGCAGCCAGCACCACATTGGTGCTTCATAGGCAGGAGCAGAAGACTAGCTGCTGTTGCAGCAGGAGCAGCAGAAGAGGCAATGCAGTGAGGTGCAAGCAGAAAGCAAGATCGTGCAGCCGTCAGACAGCTCCTGACCTGCCTCCTTACAGAACCAGCACACGGGTGCCCAGTGGGCGAAGGCACCGATGATTAAAAAACAGAAAAATAAAAGGAAAAATAAATATGGTGCGAAGCTACAGAGTAAGGTATTAATCGGGATAGCACTAAGAAAATGTGTACTGCTGCTGGGTGAGGAGTGCCTCATACTGCCTTGCAAGGGCATTCGGCCCAAGGATGTGCATGAGCACTACCAACAATGTAAATAGCACTGTAGCACTCATACTAACACATAATTCACTTACACTGCGCCGTTATACAGGAGCACCTTGATTACATTACTTTATATTGTGGAATTAGAGGATTTAAGTTTCCAATAAATGTGATATATTATTCACAAACTTCATTGGTACAGAAAGTTCTTTATGGTACACCCACTGTTGTGGAAGTAAATTCATATTCTTCCCCTGCAGGGGCCAAACATCTTTCTGTTATATGATTTAAAGTACCATCAGCCCTTCTTTTGTTCAATTATCATTGTGGCTGGGAACCATCTAGAGCCTAACAATTAGACGCCAATGCAATGGAATGAAAACAAAAGCACAAAGCTTATCACTTCACAAGTACTTTAAAGAAACAATGCTCCTATGTAAGAGATGTGCATGTAGTGTAAGAATGCCAGATGTATCTTTGTATGAGTTATTACACAAATAATTATTTAAATGACACTTAATAATTTATTTTTTATTTAATTCTTTTATAGCGCTACTCATCCCTGTGTAGCTTGTCTGAGTGATTTACATCATGCACAGAAAGACAATAAATCATACAGGTCTGTAAGTCAATGTACAGGAAATGTTACATAAGACATCAAGAGTCATGAGGTGTAGGAGTCACATATTGATCATTTTGTAGACATAATATGTTAAGAGTGAATGGTTGGGAAAAACACAAAGTCAGGATTTAAAACATAACATAGGGATTGGGGTTGTCTGCACTAATAAGACTTGCGAACCACGCATGCCTGAACAGCGCGGACGGAACAACGACCGCGTTATTTCCACGCTGCCTTTACTACGCATGCCTTTACAATGATTTTTTGTTGTAAAAGAATGCCTAGTAGAGGCATGTGTGGGAACGGTATGCGTGGTTCTAGCATGTCACCTCCCCCACCCGCACTAAAAACAACTACCCAACCCCCCCACCCGCCCTAAAAACATAACTACCCCGCCCACCCACCTGCCCTAAAAACAAAACTACCCCGACACCTCCACCCACCCTAAAAACATATCTATGCTGCCCCCACCTGCCCTAAAAACACAAGTACCCCAACACCCACCACGCGCCCTAAAAACAAAACTACCTCACCATCCTGCACCCGCCCTAAAAACATAACTACCCAACCCGCCCAAAAAAATATCTATCCCGCCCCCATCTGCCCTAAAAACACAAGTGCCCCAACCCCCACCCTAAAAACAAAACTATCTGACCCCCCTGCACCCACCCTAAAAACGTAACTACCCAACCCGCCCTAAAAACAAATCTACCCAGACTGCTCCACCCACCCTAAAAACATATCTACCCCGCCCCACCCACCTGCCCTAAGTCAAACTCAGGAGCCCCATCCTGAAAGACATTTCTCTGTCATTATGAATACATACAACCGCCTCATCAAAAAGGCAGCCTCAGATAGTGGATTAAACAATATTGATAGATATTCTCACAGCCTAACGCTTTTGGTATTGGATGAGTACACCCAGCAGGGCGCCCCTAAAGATGGGAGTTACGACGTTACTGGTTTTCAAGAGGGCCTCTGCCATCGGCTTGAAAAGCTCAGGGTCAAGCATTTACCTCAGCTGAAATCCCCAATTAAGTGCAACAGCCGCGGCAGCGACACCTTGTGCGTCAAATTAAACCCTGAAACAATTTATTCGACATGGGAGATGTTGAAGAATCTATAGCCCCTCCTAACTCACCGGTCTATGAAGATATGGGGTTTCTGGAGGAAACTGCTCTGCGGGCTGTCATTGTACAGCAGCCGTGTGTAAACTCTGACGCCGGTTATGCACCGCTGGATCAATGCAACTTTTAAAGTTTCAGAGCTGCCATCAAGTGCCACGAAAATGACGAGGTGGGGGGAAAAAAAAAAGAAAAACGCTGTAAACACTTAACATATACAGTATATGCTGATATATTTTTTCTAACTAATAGTTTTTCTTTCTTTTTTGATGTGTAGAAAGAATCAGAAAAAGAAGCCATGTTAGAGGGTCCACCGTCAGAGGTTAATGACATACGTTTTTACTGCTTATGCTGTTCAAAACAGTCTTCAAGTTCCACAAGCCAAAACAAAGAGCCACATAAGAAATGTATTTGTACCTTTAATAGTGCCGATTTTAAAAAGGAAACTCCATGAGTCCACTACAAAGCCATTTGGCCTGTTAAAGGTTTTTCTGCAACTGTTGTGAACACCTGTGTCAAACATAACTATTATAACCTTTGTTACAATCATAAAATTATTGATCCACAACAGGAGGCTCACAAATGTCTATACGCCTTGGAACTTCTGACCGAAGATTATTTCAGAAATTAAAGTTTTGTATTTTCCAGCCTAGGACTGTACAAATGTTTGAATGCCGTCAGTATCCCGAGTGTGCAAAGTAATAGGAGGGTTTAGCAGGAAGTCGTGTCTAGAGCCATTAAGTGTATCTCTGTAAAAATATCAAAACTTGTGATGCTGAGGCAGATTAGTGGCCTGGCCCCTAGTAATGTATGTAGTATGTGTCATATTACGTATACATAGTAAAAAGACCTTAATCCATCCAACAACGACGACAATAAGATGTACCAACAAACTGTAAAGTATGCTGTGTTTATTTTGCTAACATTCTTTATGTTTTAATAAAATATCGTTACTCAAAACAAGCGTCTTTCATTTCATGGCTTGTAGTGGCTAATAACAATGTCAGTGGACGGGTTAAAGAAGCTTTATTACGATACAAGAGGGGTCTGTAGCTTTAGGAGCGCAAAACGCTGTTTAGAACGGTTCTAGTTGAAAATGAGCTGGTAAACAGACTGCAGGTGAAGACTTAGGGGGTGATTCTAACCCCGGCGGTCTTAGACCGCCGGGGCCAGGGTCGGCGGGAGCACCGCTGACAGACCGGCGGTGCCCCGCAGGGCATTCTGACCGCGGCGCTTTGGCCGCGGTCAGTGCAGGAAAACCGGCGGTCTCCCGCCGGTTTTCCGCTGCCCCTTGGAATCCTCCAAGGCGGCGCAGCTTGCTGCGCCGCCGAGGGGATTCCGACCCCCCCTACCGCCATCCAGTTCCCGGCGGTCCGCCTGCCGGGAACCGGATGGCGGTAGGGGGGGTCGCGGGGCCCCTGGGGGCCCCTGCAGTGCCCATGCCACTGGCATGGGCACTGCAGGGGCCCCCATAAGAGGGCCCCTAAATGTATTTCACTGTCTGCTGCGCAGACAGTGAAATACGCGACGGGTGCAACTGCACCCGTCGCACAGCTTCCACTCCGCCGGCTCGATTCCGAGCCGGCTTCATCGTGGAAGCCTCTTTCCCGCTGGGCTGGCGGGCGGCCTGAAGGCGGCCGCCCGCCAGCCCAGCGGGAATGTCAGAATTACCGCCGCGGAACGGTAACCTGACGGCGGGACTTTGGCGGGCGGCGGTTATCTGGGGAAGAGGTATATTCACCCTACAAGCCAGCCAGGAGGCATATTAAGAGGAGCCCTATCATGGTTAATGCGCAAATAGATTGTCAGTGGCAGGCGGACATAATCAGTCTTCAAGGTTTAGCAAAGCATAATAATGGAGCTCGGTATATATTAACAGTCATAGTTGTGCTGTCCAAGTGCACCTTTGTAGGAGTGCTAAGCGATAAAAGCAGGACTAGCATCACCAACCGATACGTGGATGTTTTACAGGCTTTTATAGATGTTTATAACACCAGTTACCACAGAACCATCAAAACGTCCCTCATAAAGGTAACACCAGATAGTTCATTTAAGGTCTGAAGAACGGTGTACGGTTCAGGTGGATCACTGCAGGTGTAAAGTAAAGAAGCCTCATTCAAAAGAAAGTGACCATGTTAGGGTTTCAAAGTTGCACGGGGTCTTTGCGAAGGGTTACCAACAGACTTTTAGCATTGAGATATTTATAGTGGAAAGTGTGGAGCTTAAAGAGGATGTATATATTTACAGGTTAAAGGACTATGACGGGGAAACGGTGTTGGGCATCTTTTACAAGAAGGAGTTACAAAAGGTACCGGACGATCCGCACAGGGTGTACAGGGTTGAAAAGATACTGAAAAGGAAAGGTAGCGGGGATAAGAGGTTGGCCTATGTCAAATGGAGGGGGTGGCCTGAAAAATTTAACAGTTGGGTGTTGGCCAGCTCCCTACAGGGTGAGTGAGGGACGGTCTGACTGTAGGCGTCAAGATGGAAAAAATGCCATTTTAAATTACTCTGCCATCCAATGCCTCGAAGGACATGTTCCCTGACAATCAAATTTCTAATTATATTGTGAAACTGGCTTAACCTGTCGACCTGAAAGGGGGCTGGGAGGTAGCCCTAAGAGAAATCCAATACCCTAGAACATGGAATACATTTTAATGCTTGAAGCCAAATTTACTTTAAAATGTGCTCAGGAATCCTTGATCATTCAAGCGGGCTTTCATCATGGCTACTGCCTATCCATCGCTGCGGTGGTCGAAGCCATCAACAATTCCATAGCCAACATTGAAACATACACGAATATTCAGCCAGTATGAGATAACATTAGAAGGTAGGTGTTTCTTAAAGCTCCAAATCGGGATACTGTGTTTAGCTGTAAATTAAGAAGGGTTTTAGGAACAGTACAACATATAAAAAGCCAAGTAGAACCGGACCAGTCATGCCCCGATGTTAACAGTGGTTTCTATATATTCTAAGTGTATAGCGACATTGTAAAGCCACAGAAGTTCGGGGATAGGTATTCACTGATGCTAAGATGGGTCCAGGTGAAGGGTGAAAATAACATGATCATTAATATTCAATAAAACAAACCCGACTACATCGCAATTTCTAAAAAACATTCTAACACTATTTGGATCATGATCTTCGATGACTAGTCTGAGCAGGTGTCTTTAAATATGGGAAAGTTATTGTTGAGCTTCATTTAAGACTGTGACGCGACAGCTACTATTAAGAAGTCACCACATACGGCGACCTCTTTATGTAGAGGGATACCTATAAAAACCAGACCAATTATGCAGGACCACCACCATATTTACAAGGGGCCCCTGTTATGTACGGGCCGGTTTGAGGGGTTTCTTCTGTAGTTTGTTTAGAAGAGCCATGCCATTGTTGAACAGAGGCTACAAAATTGCAAAACCCCATATAGGAAGCTGGCTTGGTGTGTGGTGAGCACCCATGGTGTTCTCATCCTATTCCATGATCAGGTATTGCCTATTAGTGAGGTGTAGTCAGCGTCTAGGAAGCCAGGCTCTTAAGAGGTAGCTGTGGATGAGCAGCTAAGGCTTATCTAGGAGACATGTAAAGCTTATGCAATACCACTGTAGTCACACAGCACTTACACACATGAAAGAGCCACATAGTGTTACAAAAATAAAGGTACCTTATTTTAGTGACACGAGTACTAAAATACTATATAGGTAATACTCTGCTAGGGGGCGTGACTAAGCCACTCAACATGGCGGACGCGAGCCTTTAGAGCTCCGCGCCGCATCCAATAAATCTGCCTCAATTAGAGGGGGGTGGGTGGGCAATCCGTTCCCCAATAAATTTAATTGGGACCTGGGGGCCCGGGAGCTGGTGTGGTCTGCGGGCAGAGCCCCGGTGACAGGCAGCAGCGGGCGAGTGAGGCCAGCTGGTGTTCCGGGCCGCGAGGCGGAGTGGCCGGAAGAAGGTGAGGAGCCCCTGCGGGAGAAGTAACGCTGCAGTCGTGTGGGCCGCGCCCAGGGGACTGCTATACTTGGCAGCACGACCTGAGGAGTCGCGGCTACCGGCAGCGGCGGGGCAGAGACGCGACCACCCGGGCCGCATCTACGGACTAGGCCGCGAGACGAAGCGGCTGAAAAACAGCAGGCGGCTCGGGCGCCAGAGGCCGCGCGCGTGATCCGGGACCTCCCGGGATCTCCCTCTCGATTTCTGGCTACATCGGAGGATCGAGCTGTGGGGTGGGATGACCCAGGGGGCAGTGAAGGGAAATAAAGAAGAGTCCTGCAAAGGAGGAGCCAAGCCGAGGCCAAATGAGGGAGCTGAGCTGTGGGGTAGAGCAACTGAAAATGAAGTAACAACCGGAGAGGCCTGGGCCGAGTTGAAGACCTAAGGCCTGTTGGATTTCTTTCCCCAGTTGCTCACGGGCGCGACCCTGGGAGAAGAGACGGTGCCCCCCGGCGGTGAACAACAGGTGAGAACGTGGCTCACACGGGGGCCCTACTAAGACTGGTTGTGGGACTGAGCGGTGCCTGCGGACCTTTTGGGAGTCAGGGGAGCCGGATATCCTCTTCCTCCACCGTTGACTGAAGTCACAGACAGGAGGGGACCCTCCCCTTGATATCTGGGACCCTGAGTTGAGAGGCGCAGGAGTTGCCCTTAAACGGAGAGGAATTGGACCTCTGTTGGACCCGCGGGGATACCCTAATCCATACCCATGTCGGCACCAGGCACCCATGCTCTTTTTGGGCACAACCGGCACCGTAAAAAAACTTCAGCGACGGAGAATTAAGCACCGGAGGACCGGGCGGGTGGAGCCGTTCGGCCGGGCTGCTCGTGCTGTCGCGGGGGGACTGTCATCGAACCTCGGACAAGCGGGCCCCGCCCCCCCAATCATCTAGGGTGCCCGGACAAGCAGAAACTGTGCTGAAGATTGCAAAAACACATTAGAAACCGGAGGCACACGGCACACTACATAAAAGTTGGCACCAGGTGCAGCCTTCCACTGGACTGTCTATGAAAGGAAATCTACAGCGTGGAACCCAAGGTGCCTATTGAGGGTGTGCCCTGGCACCGAACTGCACAGTCCTGGCTGCGAGAGATCTGCTGGCTCCCTCGCTGCTCCACCCGTGACCAGATCGAAGTACGCAACACGTGCTGTTGCCGACAAAACGGTGATTGCTGATCCGAGACTGAGCAAAGCCCTCTCAAGAAATAGAACATGGCCGGGACGGGAAGTTTACGCTCCGGTGCTGGAATTGGGAAACCACAAGACTTGTCAATCCAAGACAGCCAAAAACTAGACGCAGTACTCGCTGCAGTAGAGCTCATTGGAGACTCTCTGGAACGTGCCCGCACGTTGCTGGAAGCCAAGATAGACAAGGTGGCAAGTGACCTTGTTCTACTCCAAGCAGACCACCGCAAGTTAGCAGAAAAAAACAATGAGATTGAGGCCACAGTAAACGAACTAACACCTACGACCACCCAACTGAAAACTGGAATGGAAGATATACAAGCCAGGGTGACGGAACTGGAGCGCCGGGTCGAAGACGCAGAGGGCCGCTCCTGAAGAAACAACATTCATGTAGTGAACTTACCGGAAGGCACCGAAAATCGAGATCCGGTGGCCTACTCGGAGAACTGGTTGTGGGGGCTGGTACCTGAGGGCGAGCTTACCCCCTTCTTCTCTGTGGAGCGAGCACACCGTATACCGACGCGGCCAAGACCACCGGGTAGTGCCCCGTGCCCATTCATCGTCTGGCTTCTCCACTACAGAGATAGAGACATTATATTACGAACAGTGAGGGCCGGCCCACCTCCCCAGGTGGACAACGCACAGATCTTGCTATTCCCAGATTACACCCTAATGGTACAAAGAGAAAGAGCCTCCTATTTGCCCCTGAAGCGTAAGCTACGATCCCTAGGCTTAACTTACTCTTTGCTACTTCCCGCCAGACTACGAGTTGTGGTGAAAGACAAAACACATTTCTTCCCCACCCCTGAAGCGGCATGGGAATGGCTTGAATTGTCAGGACTATCCTCTGGAGGCGCACCTGAACGAACTGGACCGTCGCCCCGGCCCAGGCGCAGTCGAACCAGGCGAGACCAAAAAAGAAACGCAGTTCCCACTGGACCAACGAAATGTGCTCCAGACCTGGAACAGCTAATCCAGGAGAGAAGGCAGGCGATGCACACTGCCGCGATGATAAGTGCATCACCCCTGCCCTTGGGATCAGACACAGAACTATCCCAACCAGCCAGTGACCTCCCTCTCACGCCGGACTGCTTATCGGAGTCGGACCTCACTGGAGGACCCCCTGTGACACCGGCCACTGCAGGCAAACTTTTTTAAGGAACTCTTGAACAATACTGAGTCCACACACAGCGAGAACTACCCACCTAATGATATCTGCATGGATGAGACTTAGGAGATGAGCAGGCCAGGGCTCTGACTGCAGAATACACGCATTGACCCATAAGCAACTATATGCACATCAGACTCCCTGACACCTCGCCATGAGCGTTGTACTCTCTTGAGACAAGGAGATGTGGGGCCTCCCCCTATGTTCCCCTCTATTCTTTCTGTTATCCGCCACAACCAGATAAGCGGCCCTCGGCTGACTCACTCCCTTCTGTAAACGCGGCCTCCCCCCAAGCTCCTATCAGTGGAGACACAAAATGTATGGATGTGTGACAACACTTTGTTGGTTTTGTTGTTATGTTGGGGCGGTGACCTGTTGTTTGTCTGCTCTGATGGCATTAGTTAAGTTTTATTGTTGCCGGTCGACACTTACAGAATCCTTAGTTGCCAGTTGGGAAATGTGAGGAAATAAAGACGAGACACTACAGAGGGGGGCGGGAAGGGGAGACTCGAAAAGGAACCCAATGCCTATAATATGGCCACATACACAGCAATCACCTGGAATGTAAGAGGCATTCACACACCCAAGCGGTGATATGCCATCTACTCCTACCTCAAACGTCACTCAGTCCACATAGCGATCTTACAGGAGACACACCTAGCGAACCCTGAGATTCCCCGATTGCGCCAGTGCTGGAGGGGGCAATTATATGCGACGGGAAACTCAGCATATGCCAAGGGTGTACTTATTTGGATTAGGGCTGGCACTCCCTTTGTAGCGGAGGAGCAGATCGTGGACCCACAGGGTAGATTTGTACTAGTCAAGGGAAGACTTTCGGGACGCACGGTTGTACTGGGCTCCATAAATGCCCAAAACACAGACCAAACTGCCTTCCTACATAAACTATCCCACCAATTGGCGGGCTGGAGTGGCCTTCCGTGGCTCCTGGGAGGGGACTACAAGAGTGTGCTCGATGTGGAATTAGACCGCTCTTTCCCCCGCTGCCCACATCACCAGTGGTAGCTGCTTCGCGGGGTCTGATTGACTGGACCCAACAATGGCAATTAGTAGACGTATGGAGACAACGACACGGGGCAGACAGGACTTACTCCTTCTACTCACCCCCACACTCCCTATACGTGCGTCTAGATAGAATACTCTGCAACACGAGTTTCCCCCCGATGGTGTTGAACTCGGAAAATCTGGGGCGCACAGACTCCGACCAGAACCCCCTGATTGCGCGCCTATGCTGGGGATCCCCACGTCCAGCCATTCCTACATGGAGACTGAGACCGGAGCTACTGGAAGACTCTGCTTTCAGAGTGTCACTAAGCGCCGTAATCCCAGAATTCTTCAAACAAAATGATGGCAAAGCCTCATCTGGTTTTATAGAGTGGGATGCATTTAAAGTCTTTGTGCGTGGGCACTGTTTGGGAGCTCAGTGTAACCTGCGCCGCTCCGTTGAACGTGAACTGACCCGAGTGGAGCAGGTCCTGTTACAGTCAGAGAGTGAAGCAGCCAATAATCAAACTGATGACTTGAGATTACCGGCAGTACGCGCTGAACACTTGTCATTATTGGAGCGTTTGCGATGTCTAAGTTACACTGCACACTCTGCGAGAACCCATGCATCAGCCGACAAAGCAGGCAAGCTTTTAGCCTGGTTGATCAGACGGGACTGTGAGAGGAAACAGATAGTGGAAATTCGTTCACAGACCGGGGAACTACTATATGCACCCGGGGAGATACAAGCCGAATTTACAAGACATTACGAAGCACCGGTCACCTCCTGGAGGCGACACCGGCGCAGAATTTCTAGCTGGAGTGGAGCTCCCACAATTAGAAGACGATCAGTCTGAGGCACTTGAAACTCCCCTCGTCCTGGAAGAGATTAGATCTAGTATCCGTGAACTTGCGTCTGGCAAAACACCAGGCCCAGACAGGATCCCGGTCGACTTTTATAAGGCCTTTGTGCTACAGCTGGCACCCAAACTGCTCCGTGTATATGAAGCGGCAGAACAGGAGGGCCATTTGTCGACCACTCAGAGAGAGGCACTGCTGATCTCCCTTCCCAAGCCCGGGAGGGACCCAGTGTACTTGGGGTCATATAGAGCATTGGCGATGCTGAACACTGACTATAAAATTTTAGCCAAACTGCTGGCGACGCACCTAGCACCAACAGTGCCGGGTCTGATACACCCGGACCAAAATGGGTTTGTCACAGCCAGAGACACCTCACACAACATCAGAAGGCTATTCAGAGTCATGCAATATGTGAAGCATGTCTGGCCGCGATCGGGGTGCGTTGTCCTAGACCTGGAGAAGGCTTTCGACTCCCTGGAGTGGCCCTACTTGTTCAAAGTGCTGCAGCAGTTCGGCATAGGACCATCTTTTACCAGTTTAATTAAATTACTATACACCAGACCACTGGTCCGAGTGAGATTGGGACCCAAGATATCGGAGCCAATCTAGGTGCGCAGGGGTACGAGACAGGGCTGCCCTCTTTCACCACTTCTATTCTCACTCGCTATGGAACCCTTAGCAGCGGCCCTGCGTAAGGAGGGGCGTAACTGGAGAATCCCATTAGGGGATGGCCTCCACATTGTGTCGCTATATGCCGACGACCTTCTCCTATACTTCTGAGATATCACCCGGATCCCCCCCGAGGCCGGCTTGTTCCTACAATTCGCGTCAATATCTGGCCTTAGAGTAAACTGGGCTAAATCCTGCCTTTTTCCCTTTGACCCGGGACTCACGGACCCAGGACTTATATTAGCCGAGAAACCTGTCCCATGGCAACCCCATACGTTTAGATACCTGGGTATTCGAATCTACCACAGCGAGGAAGATATATTCGAGGGTAACCTTGCGAGGGCGGCATCCTCGGTCAAGTCCCAAATGATATTTTGGAGGACACTACCGCTGTCAGTAGCAGGCAGGATAGCACTTCTGAAAATTGTACTTTTGCCCCGATTCTTGTACTTTTTCTCTAACCTCCCACACTATGGGGGTCATTACGACCCTGGCGGCCGGCGGTAAGGTGGCGGTAATACCGCCAACAGGCTTGCGGTGTTCCGCCAGCAATTATGACCATGGCGTAGTAGCCACGGCCATACCGCCGGCCCCTCCAACATACCACCAGGCTTCTGCCTGGCGGTCATAATCCCCAGGGCAGCGGTGCAAGCACCGCTGCCCTGGGGATTATGAGTTCCCGACCGCTAGCCTGTCTGTGGCGGTAAACACCGCCATGGAAAGGCTGGCGGTAAGGGGACTTGGGGTGCCCCTGGGGGCCCCTGCACTGCCCATGCACTTGGCATGGGCAGTGCAGGGGTCCCCAGGCATAGCCCAGTCGCGCATTTCACTGCCCGAATTTCGGGCAGTGAAATGCGCGATGGGTGCTACTGCACCCGCTGCACATTAGCATTGCCGCCGGCTCTATTACGAGCCGGCAGCAATGTTGATGTGACATTTCCGCTGGGCCAGCGGACGGTAACACTGTTACCGTCCGCTGGCCCAGTGGAAATGTCATAATAGGGAGCCAGGAATACCACCAGCAATGGCGGTATTCTGTCTCCCGCAGCCTTGGCGGTCTTTTTGCAAGACCGCCGAGGTTGTAATGACCCCCTATGTTCCTTCTGGCTTCTTCAGAGCACTGGAAACGGGACTGAGAGAATTTATTTGGAGTGGCGGCTGTTGTAGAGTTGCTCTTAAAAATCGGTACCTACCGCTAGATAAGGGTGGACTAGCAGTCCCTAACCTAGAACACTATTACCTAGCGGCTCAACTTCAGTGGATATCCAGATGGCTAGCTGATGCTCAACACGCAGACACAGCTTCAGAGAGTGGCCCATGGTCACTCCAACAGATACAACACCTATTCCACCCACTCACACAAGCGCAGACCCCACGTCAACTCTTTCTTAAAGTGTCCCACAGATGCTTCTGCCGATCGCTACGCCTCACAAACTCGATAATTCCTTTTGCACCGGCCGTAGCACTATTAGGCACACCAAGAGGCCCCAAAGTCACCTCAGAATCTGAACTACGCACATGGCACGAAATAGAATTATACACACTGGGAGATCTCTATGAAGAAGCCCAGCTGCTTCCATTTGCCTGACTTCAGGAAATGGGATTGCCACCTGGCCAGTTCTTACTACATTGCTCCTTGGTGAAAGCACTGAGGTCTAGATGGGGAGACATCTCAGTGTCCCCTCCTACTCACTTACTGATTCAGTATTTGCAGGTGGTGGGTCATGGGCGCCACCTGATCAGCTGGCTGACGGACGCCCTGAGAACCCAGACTGCCCTTGAAAGCGAAACGTTACGCGTGGCATGGGAGGCAGACACTGGCGATTCGATAACGTTGGCAAGATGGAGATCAGTCCTATCGGACCACCTCAATGTGCCTCACAACTCTCGATTTTGCCTAATCCAATACTACATAGTGCAAAGAGCCTACCTCACCCCAGCCCGCGTGAACAGGTACTTCAATCGCAGAGACGCGGCTTGTCCCCGATGCCGTGATATCGGAGTAGACTTGTTGCATATGCTGTGGTCCTGTCCTGACTTGGACTCATACTGGAGGGTGGTAATTGCCAACTTGTCTGACTGTATAGTGCAGCGAATACCCTTCACATGGGAAGCATGCATTCTAGGACTATTCCCCAGAAGTAAGCAATGCAGAGCAGTGGTACGCTTCACAGATTTAGGACTCATAGTGGCAAAGCGATTAGTGACCCGTAGGTGGAAATCACTGAATCCGCCACCGGTACTGGCCTGGAGGCGCTCTCTCGAGGTATGGGCGGGAGCTGAGGGAACGGCGCTTGCATGGGAAGAAGTCCTGGGGTTGAGACGGTTTCCACTGTCCGCCACATGGGAGGGTATGCTGCTGCGACTGCGTAACTTAGGTGTACACCCAACAGAGGAGTGAATAGAATAATACAAACGGATATACGAGAAAATGCACCACACCGGGGAACTGAACGTGAAAATTAGCGAGATACGCTCCGATACCAGGTAGCAAAGAGATAGTATCCACCTTTACCTTGCCCAGCCCCTCTGTCAGCAAATAGATTTGTAACAATGAGATCCCCACCCTGACTGGACTTTGGGCCAGATGTACGAAAGGGTTTTCCCCATACTATGTCTATGGGAAAATTTGTTCGTACATATGGCCCAATATTTACATGTGTGAAACTTGTGCAAGTGTCTGTTAACGGCAATGTTATTGTTACTTTAGTTTTTTCTTTATTCTTTTTCCATTTAAAAGTTAATGCATATAAACTTCATAATCTCTGACTCCTTCCTAGTATCTTCTCAATTGAACATTTGATTCGGAAATAATGTTAAACTAACTGGTGCTGTCAATGACGCACTAGCCGATGGACATTAGATACATCGCTGACTTTCCAAACTGCAGCCACGCAACGAGCCAGCAGCAATAAAGCGCACCAAACAGTAAAAACAACACTGTGAGATGATTAAATCCAGCACAATGCTCAAATTGAACAGTTAAATAACTATATGTTGTGTAATATGCTGTAGCAATGGGACTCGTATGTATTAATTAATGTGTGATGGTATATACATAGCACACTATACTATACTAAAATGTAACACTTATTAAAACACGAAGTAATGTAATAATAAATTACCAATAAACAGATTTATGAAAAAAATAGGTAATACTCTACTAGCAGGTGAGTAAACACACTATTAAATACACCTTAGTAATCAATCAATCAAAAAATGTATTAAGTGCGCTACTCACCCGGTAGGGTCTCAAGGCGCTGTGGGGGGGGGAAACAGGGGGTCAGTAATCAGGAATGGGCATAGAAAGCAATAGAAAACAGTGAAATAACAGTAAACAATAGAGACCCGGGGGGGAGACCAAACCATATACTAAAAAATATGTAATGCGAAAGTCAGACCCCCATGCAGGTAAGTGGAATCTGTAGAGGGGATCTGGAGGAATTAGGAACCTCAAAAGGTAAGTACCAGAGTGCCCACCCAGCGACCAGGAGAGAAGAGGTAAGTACCTGTTTTTTCCCAAACCCACAGACAAACTTTGTACAAGGTCTGTACAAGACCCAAGCAAGACTGGAAGAAACAGAAGATGGATCCTGACAGGAGAGGACCTGCAAATGAAGGGGACCAAGTCCAGTTCCAGTTGGAATGTCTGGTTGGGGCAGGAGCCACTACCCACCCTTCTGGAGATGCAGGACCAGGTCAACAGTGAAGACCAAGAGTTGGCTGTGCAGGACAGGAGCAGAGGAAGAGTTCCAGAAGTGATGCAGTCGATGTCCCACATCGGAAGAAGAGTTGCAGTCTATCGGTGGTGTAGAAAAAACACCAACAAGCCTCAGTAAAGGCAAGAGTCGCAGAAGAGGAGTTGCAGAGCTGCAGGGGACCAGGAAGAACCGAGGGGACCCATCCCAAGGAGGGGAGTCCCAGGCAACGCTCAGCAGTGAGGAGAGCCAGAAGTCAAGAATGCAGCCCCCACAGGCAACAGGCACAGGAGTGGCAGTGTGGCCCACTTAGCATACCTGGAAAGGAGTCCCACATCGCTGGAGCAGCAGGCAGGAGACTATGCGTTGCAGAGAAGAGTACTGAAGGCTGTGGCTAGAGGGAGCTTGAAGATCCCTTGGAAGAAGAGCCAACACGTCTTGGTAGCTGCAAGAGTCACAGTGCACATGGGTACTATCCTGCAAGGAGAGGCAAAGACTCACAACCTCCCAAGTTGGACAACTGGTAGAGGGGACCAAGGGGACTACTCAAGACCACCACCTGTGTTGCTGGATCCACACATAGTTGCAGGAGAGAGGACCCATGCAGCCGGTCCTCGCAGTTGGTGCCTGAGGATGCAGGGGAGTGACTCCTGCACTCCAAGGGAGTTTCTTTCTTGCTTCTTGGTGCAGACTGAAGATTTCCTGCCTTCAGAAGATGCACAGCCGGGGAAATGTTTCGGTTGCTGGAAGGAGCCAGAAAAACAATGTTGCAGAGAGCGAAGACGTCGCTGGAGCTGCAGAATGTAGGTGCCTTTAAAGTCCATTTTCGGTTCCAGTGGCCAGAAATCCAAGTAAACATTGCAGAGGAGTCCTGCTGGAATCTTGGACATCGAATCTGAGGACCCACCCAAGAGGGAGACCCTATGTAGCCCTAAAAGGGGGAATGGTCACCTAGCAGGGTGACCACCTATCAGAACGTGTGACGTCACCTGCCTGACCTGGCCACTCAGATGCTCCCAGAGGCCTCTGCACATCTTGGATTCAAGATGGTAGAATCAAGTGGCCACCTGGAGGAGCTCTGGGCACCACTCCTGGGGTGGTGATGGACAAGAGAGTGGTAACTCCCCTTTCCATTGTCCAGTTTTGTGTCAGAGCAGGGACTGGGGGTCCCTGGATTGTTGCAAACAGGTTTATGTAACAAGGGCACCAAATGTGCCCTTCAAAGCATACCAGTGGCTTGGCAAGTCTACCCCTCCCCAGCCATGTAACCCCAATTTCCAAAGGGAGAGGGTGTTGCCCCCCTCTCCCAAAGGAAATCCTTTGTTCTGCCTTCCAGGACTTGGGCTGCTCAAGCAGCAGGAGGGCAGAAACCCATCTGTAGGATGGCAGCAGCGCGGGCTGTCCAGGAAAGCCCTGCAAACTGGTAGGAGCAAAGCTGGGGGTCCGCTAAGGAGCCCCCAGAGTGCATGGAATCATACAACCAATACTGGAAACAGTATTGGTGTATGATTCCAACATGTTTGATACCAAACATGCCTAGGTTCTGAGTTACCATTATGTAGCTGGACATAGGTAGTCACCTATGTCCAGTACACAACTAAAATGGCTTCCCTGCAGTCACAGAGTCCAGGAAAATGGAGCTGGAGTTTGTGGGGGCACCTCTGCTCATGCAGGGGTGTCCTCAAACACAGGTACGTGCACCCTGTCCTCTGGGCTAGGAGGGCCTGCCAAAGGGGTGACTTACACTGACCTGGTGCAATAACCTGAAGGGAAAGGCTGCATGCCCTTTTTCACACAGAAGGCAATGGCAAGCCTGCAGACACATTTTGCATGGGCTCCCATGGGTGGCATAATACATGCTGCAGCCCATGGGGAACATCTGGTGCCCCAATGCCTAGGTACCATATACTAGGGGCTTACATGGGGGCACCAGTATGCTAATTGTGTGTTGCAGAAAGTCAGGGACAACCAAATTTAGAGGGAGAGAGCACAGTCACTGAGGTCCTAGTTAGCAGGACCCCAGTGAACACAGTCAAAACACACTGACAGTAGGCAAAAAGTGTGGGTAACCATGCCAAAAAGAGGGTACTTTCCTACACCCCACGTTAAAGCGGCAGCTACAAACATTGCACAGAATGTAGTGGGTTCTGTGACATCTGCTGTTGTAATCCACATGAATAAACAACCCCAAGAAGGAGCGGGTCTGGTGTAGAAGTCTCGCACACATATTCAAAGGAAGCAAACAGCTTCAAGGCGCATGGGGCCCTTGGCACCCTATAAAAAGAGACAGCACTCATCTAAGAGCGCTCTTAAAAGAAGATCCGGAAGTCGGAGGAGAGCTTCAAAGAAGAAGAGAACAGGCGCTAGCATAAATATTTTTAAAAGTGCAACAACCTGAAACATGGCCTTCTTCCATTGCGCATCGCGTGAATGCGCCAAATCAAAGTTAGACTTGTTTTCTCTAAAACCCACCCAAACCAGCATCGAAAACAGTTTTTTAATGGAGGTATCACTGCTGGCCTCTTTGACGCCTTTGGAGCGATAATGTTTTTAGTGTCGTGGCCCACGGATATGTATCTGCTTCTCAACAATACGCTGCTGCACCTTATCTGTAAAATAGTGATCACAACAAGAGAAGGATATGGGGCTTGCTACAGACTGTTCTCTTTCAATCTGACGCCTGACATGGAAGATGGCGACCACTATAATTTGATCACAAACAGAAATCAAAAAAGCTAACATCCATTTTAGTCAACCCTTGGCTACAAATGTGAACATGGTTGTATTCTCTGTATTCGACAGCGCCATTCAGGTCATCCACGCCCGACAGATTCTGTTTGACTGTCTTTAAAATATTGCAAAATGGACACTGTTCAGATACACGGGTTCTTAAGCCATCATAAATACTCTAAGACATACATTTTAGGTGTTTTTCCAAGCGACAGACTATTTAGGGAAATAGGGGTAGAAAGTTCCCGCTCGTCTTTAACACAGATCTGCATTACAAGGGTGGAACACACTGTGTGGCACTGTTTTTGGATATCAACAAGGTTACAGTGCGTGACAGGTCAGCGGCGTTCACCGAACATAGCATTTATACAAAACCTATATTCAAGTAAGTAAAAAAAGCTGCTGCTAGGGTAGAGGATAACAAAATGCTGCTACAGGATTCTCTACCCATCACATGTGGGGAACGTTGTATATATTTTATTAGCAAAATGTCTGGGGGTATGAAGTTTAGAAATGTTTAAAATCTCTATTCGAACAATCTGGTAAACAACAACAGTATTGTTGTGAAATATGTAAAAGAAAACGCCAGGTCTACGTCAAGCTCTGATAAAACAGAATATGGTGTTTTTCAAAAGTGTAAGGTCGTGTAACACCTGTAGGCTGCTGGCTACTGGGGGATGAGAGCTTTCAAACTTTCAAGCATAAGTCTGTGGGCGGCATTACTGAACATCGCCAAAGGAATGTTGAGTTTTGCAGTGCTGCGCAGAAACTGGCCCCAACCGGTAGGAATGTTCTGCAGAGCTAGTGTTTTGGGGTGTGTGAGACCTTTGGCTGTAATTTTGGGACCCAACAACCGGCTGACCTATGTAGAAAAATTTGCCCTGCTCATTCCATGAGGTCAGGTCTTTAGAAGCTGACATTTTACTTATCAACATTTGCGTGGCCCCTCTGTACATTTGACTTATATTTTTTAAAAGTTCTCCAACAAAGGTGTCTGAGGATGGTGATGGAGGTGGTGGTTGCTGATCTTGAGGTGTTGCATGGGTTGGTGGAGGCGGTTCAGAGTTAGGGGAATATAGAGTCAGCTTGTTTTTGTCTGTATTCCACTGCTTGTAATATTGTAAAAAGTTTTGAAGAGCGCTCAAGTAAGGACCTGCTTTGTCATGAGGTTTTCAATCAGTATGGCTAAAAATGTCTTTAATCATGGCATCTCAACGTAGCATTTTTTTTTTCCGTATATCCTAGGCATCGCCCGTAGACGGGCCCAACTCTTCCAGCTGCTGGTGCGGCACCAAGTACATATTTTGGGCATGATCCATCAGTTCCCTGTTAGGAGGCTTGTAATTAATGGTGTAGCTATGCCAGTTTCTTCTTAGAAATGAGGGAAGCCCTTTTATTACTGAATTTCTTGATAAGGTGACGAATCTTCTTCTTCAACACATGGAACTGGCTCTCTGATATAGGGACATTACCTTAGGGTGTTTAGGATGATTTCTGAAAACAGCCACTAATTCGTCCAAAGCCGCTCACACGATGGCCTTTCTTTCCTGATGGCTAGCTGTGACAAGCATTTTTAGGAGGGCTAAATTACGGCATTGATGCACAGACATGGTCAACACCTTATATTATAAGGTTTAGAGTGTAAATGTTACAAACATTTTTTAACAATTCTTTTTATAGGCTCTGGGTCTGGTTTTAGGTGTTGAAGTGATGGGAAGATCTGGTTGGAAAATACCAGCACGTAGTCTGTAGTCTTCCAGAGTACTGGGTTTTAAGTCTACCAGTAAGTAGCCATGGGGTTTAGTGGTAGTGTTGTTAAAGGATTCCAAGAAAAACTGTGTGTTTTCCTGAGTACATCTGTTTAGCTATGATAGATATCTGCTGTTTGTCACTGAGGTTTTAAATAATACAAGGTATGAGGTGTTGAGAGCTACAGAACGGCTGCTCTTACCCTTGTAAAACAAGTTCTGCATGATGTAGCATATTCTGAGATTAGGATTGTGTGAATATTGAGTTAAAGCTTTTTGTATCTCAGGGTGATCGCCACCTTCACGCATAAGATTGTCTACAATCACCATGTTTACAAGGCTTATAGGTAACAATGCATTTTCATTGAGATTACTAGGTATGCCTTCTAGAAATTTGATGTGGGAGAACCTTATGAGTAGTACCGTATAAAGATCTTGCCAGCATGAATAAAGCCATACTATATTGTTAGGGGTTTGGGATAAAACCCGGGAGAATTTTCTAATAGCTTTATTTATTTATAAAATAACTTACCGCAATTTGAGGGACCTGCTAAAATGTAGGAGAAAGGATGTTGCTATCTGGTGTCCGTAATCAGGGGATTCAAGACTCTAATGTACCTTTAATAACAGTAGGGTTTTATAGTCTTCAGTCAGGACCCTTTTATCAAACACTACGCAAAAGGTTTTATTTAATGGTTGGGTTGTAATTTCCCACCGTTCTTTGGACCGGACTATGCTCGGCTGTTTTACAACACTTTTAAAATAATTTTCACAGTCGCTCTATATAGCATATTTGTTCCCCAGATCCTTTAGACTGTCAAAGTTGATTTTGACGGTATTGATAACATTTAAGGTGATGCCTTTGACTTTCATACACACTGCATTGTTAGATGTTTTGTAAGAATAGGTCTTGGGTCCAGATGAGATGAACTCGACTATGTAATCATCCTTTTCTAGCTTGCTGATCAAATCACCTAGTGGAGAGTCTTCATCCTCTACTTTGCTCACAATAATAACAGAGTCTGTATCGTGATACTAACACCTGTTCTGAAGTGTATCCAACTACTTGTAATGCTCTAAATGAGCATGAGGGGTTGTGAAACAGGCTATGAAGATGTTTATATTGTTACACGTTGTAGGGTACTCTTTTGTGTATTTCCAATACAGAGCTGCGGTCACATCATCAATAAACTTGCAGCTGGACACCTCGTAAAACGGCACATAAAGATACTTAAACAGTTCGTCAGGATCTTTATTATGGTTGTGTTTGGTAAGTTTGTACTCTGTGTGACTTTTACCCTATAAGGAGTTGAGGCAGAGGTTGACTAACTGACCCCTGGCTGGGTTCACCTCGATGAACTCGGGTCTCAAGCTTATACCCTCTTGAGATTAGTAATCATTGATGTACTTTTGCTTAGAGGTCTCATTAATACACCATTCTGGAAACCCCGATGCCTACTGCTTGTCTCTAAGAATTAAGTTGATAGTGTCAGAAAACGAACTGGGTTGTAGTCCTTTCAAAGTGTCATATCTCTAGTATCTTTACTAAGTCGGTATCCTTTCTCGAGGGCCACTTGTACCTCAGTGCTCTCAGTGCTACACCAGGTCCTCCCCAGCATCCTTTGCTCATCATTGTGTCTGCACTCGCTAGTCTCTTCAGTTTCAGCGCATGTTTGACATAGTGAGAACATTGGCTTACCATCATCTCTGTATTATAGCACTAGGAAGTAAAGCCTCCGGGGAGGATAGATTTGGCATTTAACAAGCTCATAGTATTTGCTTATGGGTTTAAAGTCACTATATATGATGGTGGGATGGCCTAAGGGGTATAACTTCTATTTGTTCACAAACTGATGCAGACTTGTGAAATGATAATAATGTATTTTCTCACCCTTGCCCACGGTCCTGTACAGCTGTATAGCGTTTGTAGGGCCCCCAAATAAGGCGGCGCAGGGCTCCATAAGTTTGAGTAACTTGCAACTCTTAATGAAAGAGCAGAGTTCTGCATCTGATGTTAGCATATCTATCCACTCATGTTCCCAAAGGGATCTCATAACAAAGCCGCAGTTTTAAACATACTGCACCTTCACCAGTGTATGGCGGTGTAAGTGTTCAAACTTGGTACCCAACAGCCTGTTAAACTTGTGGGGTTTGTAACAACGAGGACAACTGTGGTAAAAGCAACCATTGTATTCAAAGGCAATTGGCACACCATTAATTACAGCATACCTATCTAGGTAATAAGGCCCCAAACAGTATTCACCACCACGTAAGGCGTGCTGAATGGAGATGTTTTTCTTGTCAAAGGCGTACATGAGCCATTGGATAGGGGGGAGTTGAATAATACTTCTGTTTATTGTTATAGAGGACAGGCGGTACTAGAGCTATGCTTTCAGATTTTAAAAACGTGCTTGTAGATAGACATACACATGAAAGCCAACGTAATGTGTTGAAAAGGGTATATGTATTCTATGGATTTTGTCATCTTGTATGTGTTGGGTTTCAAAACGATTTCCTGTTTAGTCATCACCACCATGTCTCTGAAGAGTTTGCATGCTTTTTGCATGATCATTACATCCACCTGACAGTAAGCTTTCAACTCTGTTTGAAAATGAAACTTATTTTCACCACCCCATTGTAGAAAGCTCTCTTTCTGCGCAGGTATCATATACTCAACACTGTAGCTGTTGGGCAGAGGCATGTGACCCTCATAATTCTGATTCGCCAAGATATAAAAAAATTGGTGGAAATAACCTTTACACCCTAGAAAACCAAAGGCATGGGCAGAAAATTCAGGGTATCTATGAACCTTATTTGTAAAGGCACAGCCATTAACAGTACCGGTTTGGAGCCCTGGGCGATAAGTTCTACGGGCATCTTTTCACGAATCATGTTTTTTCAAAATCAAGAATGGGTCATGCGCTTTTTAGTTATGCACCATTAGGGTACACCCTTTAATTTTTGGCTGCATGAAAGTGCTAAGGAAATCGTTCACGCTTCAACGGCCTTCAAACTCCCAGTTGTCATCGGAAGTTAGATGATGAGCGTAAATATAGTTAGGTTGGTGTACACCTGTCTCTTGTGTACACTCTACATCGAAAACTATGTAGTCTTCTGTTTTGGTCTGGGCCGCCCTTTAATCATGTAACACATGTGTTCTCTTCCTGCCTGAAAAGATGCCTTACACCTGGGACATTTCATGCCTTTGCATTTGTGACCACACCCCCTACAGCCTGTTTTAAAGATGCACCAAACTGACCTGTTGTATATGCTCAAACAGTTTTGCGAGCGACAAAACAGATTACATGTGTGACATCTCACCTTCTGATCAGCGACTACAACACAGACGTCCCTTTGACACATTTTACAGTGCATTTCTTAATGGTGAGTTGACTGAGTGTTGTAGATGTGGTTGCAGTGGGCGCGCACCTACTTGGCCCCTAGAAAACCCTTCAGGTTCAAGATGCCATAAAAGTGATTTTCATGATGGAGAACATAAACAATCTTGTTTTTCATACGCTCCCCAGTTGTGAAGTACTTCCAAGATCTGTTGTGGTAAAGAACTTTCACCGGAACGGCAAAATACTTCTCAAAAAGCCCTAGGTCCCCAAACCTGACTAGTCTGTTGTGCGATATTTCAAGGTCTGCATGGGCTTCAGCCGCTCTAGACATTATGGTCCTCATTATGAACATAGGGAAATAGCCCGTTGCCGACCATGCTGATGGTTGACGGAAGACCGCCAGTGGCGGCGGCAGGCCTCCCGCCATATTCTAATGCCTGGAACCTCACTGCCATTGATGGCAGTGAGGGCCGCCATGCGCCATTCTCGCGGTTGGTGGCGGGGGTGGATGCTGCTCCACCCTCACCGCCACTTTAGTCCAGACATCACCACGCCTATAATGATGCAGTCATAGGCTTGGTGGTGTATGGAGGCGTGGCGATGCCAGCGGAGCAGCATCCTAGCAGCCCATTCCCTCCCGCAACGCCACGGAACAGGTGAGTGCTGCCGAAGAGGGAAGGGGTGGGGGTGTGGGTGTGTGTGGTGAGTGAATGAGTGCGTGCATGCATGCATGGGGGGGTGCATGTGTGTTTGTGAAGGGGGATGTGTGCCTGCATGTAGGAATATGTGTGTGTATGTTGGAATATGGGTGCTTGTGTATGTGGGGGTTGGGGTTTTTTGGTGACCTGTATGGCTGTGGGGTGGGGATGATGGGGTTTGGGGAGGGCCTTATGGGGGGCCGATTTCTGGGGTTTGGGGGTGGTGGCGGTTCTAGAGGCTTGGGGGGTGTGGGGGTTGTGGCAGTGGGGGGGGCTGGCATGTCACATACTGGTGACAGGAATGAGAATTCCTGTCACCTGTATGTTTTCCCCCAGGGATGATCTGGTGGGGTATTCCAGCAGGAAATCCCTGGTGGAAATGGGATCACCATCCCACCGGTGGTCTATGCTCCACCGCCGGCTGGAAGGTGGCTACCTCCGGCCCGGCAGTCGATTCAGGGCTGGCGGTGGGTGGCAGTGGACAGGCTGCTTTGCAGCCTGTTCACTGCTGTCATTTTTATTTGGCGGTCTGTACCGCCATGCCGTTGGCAAATAAAAGGAGACAGCATGGGAGCAGCCTGTGCCCCGAGTGTGGCTAACATCTTCATGGGACTATTTGAAAAGAGATTCATATGTAATGAAGTAGCACCTTTTTTTAAAAAAATGTCACACATTGGGCATGCTATATAGATGATATTTTCTTTATATGGGAAGGAGATAGAGATGCTCTACAGGAGTTCATTGAATGGCTCAACCTGTGTGATGACAATTTGATATTTACTCCTAATATAAGTAATCAACAGGTGGAAATTTTGGATATTCTCATATATGGAGATCAAGGACATCTACAGGTGTCCCTGTATACTAAACATACAGCTGCAAAACGTTATTACATTTTGAGAGTTACCATCCGAGATGCCAACGCCAAAGTATTCCGTTTAGCTAGTTTTTTAAGGATTAGGAAGAAGTGCAGTGATATAACTGAATTTGATAAACATGCTAATGATCTAAAAGAGAAATTCCTCCGGAGGGGATATCCTACAAGACTGATTAGAGACGTATATAAGAGAGCCAAGTATTACAAGCGAGAGACCATGTTTGAAGACAGAAGAAGGAACAACAAAGGTTGGTGTGTGTGATCAGGCATTCCAATATTAATAACAAAATCAGAGGAATAATCAATACACAATGGAATATATTGAATAGCAATGAAGGGAATTATCCTCTTCCACTGTTTGCATACAAGAGAAATTCTAATCTAAAAAACAAATTGGTTAGAGCTAGGTCTTCCTTTGAAAACACATATATACAGAAAAGTATAACTGGAACTTACCCTATCTTAGGAAATCATAGATGTGGACAATTTCATGCATGTTCACAGGCTATAGTATCTGATCATTTGTCATATAACAACAGAAACATTAGTTTGAGAACTATGACCAATTGTAAAAGCAGTAATGTAATTTACTGCATTTTCTGACCTTGCAATTTAGGTTATGTGGGCAAGACAAGAAGAGAGTTTAGAACAAAATTTAGTGAACATAAATCAGCTATTCAGAATCTTAGATTCCAAGCTCTACTTGCCTTTCACTGCAGTGAACATTAACACACAGAGATTGACCTGAAATGGACAATTTTGGAAAAAATTTAACCGGTCAAATGTACTGACTCAGAAACATATAGAAGGAAACGCGAGGTCTTTTGGATTTTTTATTTTAATACAGTGGAGAGAGGTCTGAACGATAGAAATCCATGGGAGAATGCATTCTAGCCAGTTGTATCATACTTTCTAGTCACAGACTTGTCTCATTGGAGCCGATTCTGTGGGGGTAGTGACCTATTTATGGTGGTTATTCTTCTTCCTTCCCAATAAACTATTTTGATCTTAGGTAGTGGAAGTATACCAAATAAATCTTTTTGAGCTGAGTTTCCCCTTGCCTTTTTATTGTTGTGTCCTTGTCTTTATTCATACATCTCTATAATATTTACATCATGGCTGCCTCTGTAGTCGTGCTTTTCTGTGGAGGCTGTTTGATTTATGGGCTACATGATCATACCTAGTCCTCAGTTACTAGGATTATTTTCTAGGTAGGTAGGCTGTTTAAGAGGATCATTACATTATGGAGGCCGGTTTGGATGTGCTCTGTCGGATCAGACGGAATAGTCAGTTTTCTATGTTGCTGACCTGGGTGCACGTATTTATGTGTTACTGGGTGCAGCAAGATGTCGTTTGTTACCGAAGTTGGCGGTTTAGAGAGACGACGGACTGCACACTTCTTTGAAGGTCCCATCGGATTCCTGCATACATAAGAGGCGGCCGCTCAGATTAGTTGAGCGATTCCCAGTATTTCCGGTATGTGTAGGACCGGTGAGTATAACATGTTAGATATGGTTGTTTTAATTTGAGCATAGTGCGGATTCCATACGGGTCCATGGATTACAGATATGGGCTTTCTGGATAGCTCTATCTGTAACCATATGTTTATTTACTACACTTATGGTCAGTTTTAAGTATCTCTGTTATCACTACACACAATCAAAGTTAGGCTAGATTTAATGAGTACTCCAGGGGTATTTCTTGGTAGGCTTATTCAATATCTTCAGTCTTCTGATTACTTTACCAGTAGATCTAGGTGTTACCGGGAGCAGAACGTTCTCTATAACATGTCTCCACATTATTAGAGATAATAATATAAAAAGCTTTTCTACTAAAGTTCTTCCTGTTTGCTTTCGTTCTTTTTTAGATCCTGATGTATATTACACATACAGTGCAATGGATATAGGCTATATGCTGTGCCCTGCTCTTCATGATAAGTATTAGATGGATCGCTAATAGTAGGTGAGCTTTTATAGTCTTCCCTATTGGTTTCCTCATTCTGTATCTCTTGATTTCGGTAGTATAATTTGCATAAGCTTTTTGGGATTATTTCTGTCTGTGCATCTATTATCTGGTCTTTTATTAGTTTTATTTAGTCGCCTGACTAGGAGAATCACTTTAGGGTGATTGAATGCACAATTCTATGGGGCACATGTATTATTTACTAAACACAGAGGTTTGTGGACTTTTACTTTATTTTGGTGTGTTCAATCTTCACACTGGGTGTGTGATGTAATTGCACAAATCAAACTTTGTATTGAGCAGTTTATTCATTGTTTCTTTATTAATTTGTTTAGAGATTTAATTTATGGGCGGTATAGGAGGCTTGCCTGACTTATGGTGGGTACCTTGTGGTACTTACACCTTGTGCCAGGTCCAGTTATCCCTTATTAGTAGATTAGAGGTGTTATAGCAGCTTAGGCTGATAAAGGTAGCTATAGCAGAGCAGCTTAGGCTGAACTAGGAGACCTGCAAAGCTCCTACTATGCCACTTATGTCATATAGCACTATATAATAAGAAAACACAATACTCTGAGTCACTAAAAAAATAAAGGTACTTTATTTTAGTGACAATATGCCAAAAGTATCTCAGAGGATATACTCCCTTAGGAGGTAATTAATATACACAAAATATACACACACACCAAAATCAGGTAAGTAACAGCTAGAAAAGTAGTGCAAACACTGTAGAACACAATAGAACACAATAGGGAGAAATAGGCCTAGGGGCAACACAAACCATATACTCCAAAAGTGGAATGGAACCACAAACGGACCCCAGGCCTAGTGTAGTGTGTAGAGGGTCGCTGGCAGTGTAAGAAAACACTAAGGGTGTCCAAGATACCCCACCCCAATACCCTGAAAAGTAGGAGTAAAGTTATGCTACTACCCCAGAAAGACAGTAAAGTCGAGATTCTGGGGATTCTGCAAGGACAACAACTGACTGCAAAACACTGAAGACGGATTCCTAGACCTGAGGACCTGTAAAGGAAGGGGACCAAGTCCAAGAGTCACGCACGTGTCCGGGGGGGGGCAGGAGCCCACTAAACCCCGGATGAAGGTGCAAAAGGGCTGCCTCTGGGTGGAAAAAGCCGAAGATTCTGCAACAACAGAAGGTGCCAGGAACTTCTCCTTTGATCAAAAGATGTCCCACGGCGTGCTGGAGGATGCAGAGTTGTTTCCACGCAGAAAGACCGCAAACAAGCCTTGCTAGCTGCAAGAGTCACGGTTGAGGATTTTGGGTGCAGCCAGGGCCCAGGAAGGACCAGAAGGTCGCTCCTTGGAGGAAGAGACAGAGGGGGTGCTCAGCAACACAGAGAGCCCACGCAGAATCAGGCAGCCCTCACAGAAGCACCTGAACAGGCACTTTGTAGATCTGAGGACGACGGTCAACTCAGAGCAACAAAAGAGGGTTCCATGACGTCGGAGTCCAACTCAGCGAGTTGGGCAATGCAGGACGGAGTGCTGTGGACCTGGGCTAGGCTGTGCACAAAGGAAGTCTTGCAAAAGTGCACAGAAGCCCGAGCAGCTGCAGTTCACGCAGTACACAGGATTACTGTCTGGCGTGGGGAGGCAAGGACTTACATCTACCAAATTTGGACAGAAGGGCCACTGGACTGTCGAAGACACTTGGACCCAGCTCCCGTGTTCCAGGGACCACGCTCGTCAGGATGAGAGGGGACCCAGAGGACCGGTGATGCAGAAGTTTGGTGCCTGCGTTAGCAGGGGGAAGATGCCGTCCACCCACAGGAGATTTCTTCTTGGCTTCCAGTGCAGGGTGAAGGCAGACAGCCCTCAGAGCAAGCACCACCAGGAAACAGTTGAGAAAGCCAGCAGGATGAGGCGCTACAATGTTGCTGGTATTCTTCTTGCTACTTTGTTGCGGTTATGCAGGCGTTCTGGAGCAGTCAGCGTTTGATCCTTGGCAGAAGTCAAAGAGGGAAGTGCAGAGAAACTCTGGTGAGCCCTTGCATTTGTTATCTGGTGAGATGCCCACAGGAGAGACCCTAAATAGCCCACAGAGGAGGATTGACTACAGAGAAAGGTAAGCACCTATCAGGAGGGGTCTCTGACGTCACCTGCTGGCACTGGCCACTCAGAGCTGTCCATTGTGCCCTCACACCTCTGCATCCAAGGTGGCAGAGGTCTGGGACACACTGGAGGAGCCCTGGGCATCTCCCCTGGAAGGTGCTTTCCTTTGTCCAGTTTCGCACCAGAGCAGGGCTGGGGTATCACTGAACCAGTGTAGAGTGGCTTATGCAAGGAGGGCACCATCTGTGCCCTTCAAAGCATTTCCAGAGGCCAGGAGAGGCTACTCCTCCCAGGCCCTTCAACTATTTCCAACGGGAGAGGGTGTAACACCCTCTCTCAGAGGAAATCCTTTGTTCTGCCTACTGGGACCAGGCTGCCCAGGCCCCAGTGGGGCAGAAATCTGTCTGAGGGGTTGGCAGCAGCGGTAGCTACAGAGGAGACCCCGGAAAGTTAGTTTGGCAGTACCCAGGCTCTATGCTGGAGACCTGGGGATGCATGGAACTGTCCCCCCAATACCAGAATGGTATTAGGGTGACAATTCCATGATCCTAGACATGTTACATGGCCATATTTGGAGTTACCATGTTGACCTATATGTAGTGCACACGTGTAATGGTGTCCCCGCAGTCACAAAGTCTGGGGAATTTGCCCTGAACAATGTGGAGGCACCTTGGCTAGTGCCAGGGTGCCCACACACTAAGTAACTTTGCACCTAGCCTTCACCAAGTGAGGGTTAGACACATAGGTGACTAATAAGTTACTTAAGTGCAGTGAAAAATGGTTGTGAAATAATGTGGACGTTATTTCACTCAGGCTGCAGTGGCAGTCCTGTGTAAGAATTGTCTGAGCTCCCTATGGGTGGCAAAAGAAATGCTGCAGCCCATAGGGTCTCCTGGAACCCCAATACCCTGGGTACCTAGGTACCATATACAAGGGAATTATAAGGGTGTTCCCGTGTGCCAATCAGAATTGGTAAAATTAGTCACTAGCCTGCAGTGACAATTTTAAAGGCAGAGAGAGCATAAACACTGAGGTTCTGGTTAGCAGAGCCTCAGTGATACAGTTAGGCACCACACAGGGAACACATACAGGGCATACTTTATGAGCACTGGGGTCTTAACTAGCAGGATCCTAGTGACACAAAGGCAAAAACAAACATACATACAGTAAAAATGGGAGTAACATGCCAGGCAAGATGGTACTTTCCTACAGGCGGAACCTCTCTTTCTGTACATTTTAACAAGCCTTGGACAATATATTTGTGCCCTGAGAAAGGTGTGTGACCTTTTGGCCACATTACACCGAAACGTACGTCGGTATGTTAGTTCACTATGAGGAGTCTGGAAGTTCCTGGACTGTGAATTTGATGTACGCGATGTCTACAAGCTATACAGCAAAGGATTATGTGATTAATAATAAAATGATTCTATACATTATTTCAAATAGTTTAGCTTTATATGTATGTATATATATTTCATGCTCAACGTTGATTATTTTTTTCAGGATTCTTGCTGGAACCTTTGTAGGACGTGCTTTTTTCTTCTTTTTCTTGAGCTCTCAAGTGAATCATTTTGGGATGGCTTACTTTGATTCTGAGCAGGCGTATTTTTAAGCCTCTGTGTAGCACATATTCTGGCTTTCTTTAATTTACTTATTAAAAGCTGGTGCAGCTTAGCGCTATTAGTCCACTTTTGTTTCTTACAGGCCCACCCATTTTTAGGCAACCTGTCACAGCCTATTTGAACGGCCGTGCTTGTATTTGCAAGCGGTGTCCTCGCAGCTCCCCTACTACAGACCCAGCAGTGGGACCTTCGGGTGTTCAGGGTATTTGAGTCTCTTAACTTTACCCCGTGAATGCCTGAAACATCTGGAGCTCGAGATGTTCTCTCCTAAATTTATGTTTTGAGGCCTAACAGGGGCTGATTTATGATTCTGTCAAAGTGTATGGAACTTTGAGGCATTGGTTGAGGGGTTCTAGCTGCTTTTTGTTCATGAGAACTCATAAGAATCGAAGGCCTTTACTAAGTTTATCTTGGACCTTCTTTTTATATTTTGATCTCAGGGCAGCTTTATTAATAAATGTGGAACCATCACTCCTTAGGGAATGCCGTAAGCCTAGTCATGCTGGTATAACACCTATGTCTTCAGCTGCTGGTTCACAAGCTTGTAACACCTCTCTTCTACACCTTTCCACCCTCTGAATTATCTCCTTCTGGGCATCCCTCAAGGGACTGTTCTAGCTTCCCGCCTTAACCAGTTTTAAGGTCTTAGAGTTCAGCTTGGATTTTAGTTTTTTGACACCCTGTTGTATGTTTTTGATATATGTCCCTAGTAGAGTTTTTGGTCCAAAACATCATATTCTGGGGCATTAGCTGCGGCAGTTGGGTTGGGGTGTATTTAACCACGAAGCGCACCTAGTACAGTTCTCTGGTTACCATCAATAGCTGTATTTTTAAGGTCAGGACTTGGGGGGGTAAAAAACAGGGTCCCAATGCAAGCACCCAGGTGCTCTGAAGGATGGTTCCCCACTAGACGCTGTTTCAAATCTCTGATTTTGAAACCCACTCCATCCTGTAGTACTGTCAGGGTATGTTGAGGTGGGTGATGGTGGATATACACTTGATGGTGGGGGCTTCTGGGATCATATGCTCCAAGGAGTGTAATCAGCAACATCAGAAATGGATCATTTAAATGCTGGTTGTACTAGCTCAGGGTCCCAAAGGTGTAGGAAGCGCAGGGACTGGGAGCAGGTGACTGCGGCCCCTTGGGTTTACACTAGAAGGCACACTGTGTGCGGCAGTGGCTGGTGTTTCTAAACTATCCACCACCCCTGTTAGTGCCCTGAGAAGCCTAATACACGCAGAATAGCATGGAGTGATAATTTTCAAGCCTTGAGTCCCAAAGACTCTGCGGGATAGTTATAGACGGTTTTGGAGATTGTCCTCTGGGGAGCATATCTACATTAGACACCTCAGGCATTGAACATTTAGAGGCTTGCAGATTATAAGACCCTGCCTGAGGTGTAACAGTATTTTTTAAGGATAGACTTAAAGGAGCTGTTTGTAGCCCCGGGTCTGCCTACTTCTTCTTCCGATTCTTTAAGGAAAGGCGATTTGCTTTTGTTTTTTTGCATAGCTTGAGATCCCCTTCAATGGTTTTACTTAACCTCTGCTGTTGTGTGTCTGTGGCTGGAAGTGCGCAGCCTTTGGGGTCTCCAGCCCTAGACACAAACGGAGTTCCTGTAGGCGTGTTCAATGTACTGGTTATAGGCTTTACTTGTAAAGTGCTTTAGTGGTTATAGGAAAGAATGTCTTTAAGGCTTACGCCTGAATAGGCCTTGCATGTATTGTTCTGATGCACAGTGCAGCTCTCACTGGCTATTGATATCTGGGTGTTTTGAAGGGTCTTGGTAATGTCCTTTAGAGGCGTTGACGTGCGCTTAGCCTTATGTGGGACGCCCTCCAGAAATCTTTTGTGGCAACTCTACTATGTAAACATAGAAAAATACATATTACATATTATTACATTTTTAAGACCCCCTTACTATCTGCTAGAGGAACAAGCTGTTTGACAGAGAAAGGCATTAGGATTCTGCATTTTGTAAAAACACACCTGATATGTTCCTATGCAGTGTCCCTTTTTTTAATAGGAGGACCGTCTTTAGACACTGAAGGCTTCATTTATTGGACCACCTTTTTTGCTCACTGTTCTACCTTTTGCTTCAGTATGCTGTCCTTGTATGCCTCCAGGGGATTTGTAAAGGAAATAAAGGAACAAATGTCACATTTACAATATAATACACAGACTTGGCTCAATCTCTGAGGGCCCCACCTATAGGGCCTCTATGGGGTTTTTGGACTGTCAGGGTTGATGCTTATATAGCGTTTACACCAGGGCCCATTTTATTTACCTGCAAGAACTGTATCCTGCTGCCCTATGGGTGCCTCGTCTTGAGCCTCTATGATTTGCTGTACCATGTTGACTGGCAACTGTACTTTGTTGTCATAACCTGCAAAAAACACACATACACAGGAAAACATTTTTAGAAAATACAAATTTGACAAATACAACAGCGTTGTTGAGACTGGTACGTTAACAATGGTCTCTGAACTATAGAGCCCCAAATAGATGTACCTTGCTGAAAGGCAGCCGTTTCCTCGTGGGCCCATGTTAATTCTGGGAGATCCTGCATACAGAAGCGACAAATTTCTCTTTAAAAAAACAACTCTAACAATCACAAACAGCTTTAGACCATAACTCATTTTGTGCCACATTTTATAAACACTTGACAATGACTCATTTTGAATTATGTACTAGTCAAGAGTAATATACTGCTAAAAGCCATAACACAACAACCTGGAAAAACAACCACTCCCAGGAGACTGCGTGGTTAAGTAAAACACGTGAAATGTAAACATAAAGGGCACTGATCATCTTTACGTTTTACACTATTTGTTCAGAACTACAACCGTGTATTTTGCATGAAAAGTTAAGCATATGAACACAAGACCGTCAAGAAGTCTCTTTCAATGGCTGTTTTAAATTATGATCCTGGCTATACAATGCGCCACACTTATTTTTCTGTTTAAGAGATTTACTGCACGCACAACACACATATTAAAAAGACTATGAAAATATAAGAAGGAGGTAAAACTGTTACACAGGGGAACAAGCAGAAAGCTACAAGCGGTATCTGAAGTGAAGGCTGGGATTGGGTGTAAATTGTATAAAACAAAGACCCGAAACAGATTTGGATTACCAGGTCTCAGGGTTCTATGCACGCACATTTTAATTACAGCCACTGCATATTTCAGAGGAGAGTTTTGGACGCTGGCACTTACTTTTCTACATTGAGCATTTACTTAATAAAAAAATACACTTAATGGGAATGGCGGTAAAAGAAAAACATGTATAAGCAGCACAAAAGTAAACAAAAAGCAAAAAAGCTGAAGGTAGTATTTGAAGAGAGTGGTGGGTTTAGGCTTACAGAAAGAGAACTCAGTAGTCTGTGTTTACACATTTAATTGTAGTAGGCATCTGTTTCAAGAAGAGTTTTAGGCACCAACACATTTTTATTTACACATTGAGCGCTGCAATGTGCACATGTTCCCACTGGGGCAGGCCATCGGTGTAGCTGTGCCTTTAAGCTCCGCTTGTGCCTATTAGTGAGGTGGGTTCTGGATAACCGTGCCGACATCAGCATTGTGAGACAGTCGAAAGCGTGGCCTATGGGGCCGTCCCACTAACGTTGAGCCCACACCAGCCCAAACCAGTTGGGCCCTTTTTGTCAGCACCATAAACCGACCCGGACCATACTTGCCGGCCCACCTGCTGCCAGTAGAGACCGGCGCCTCGTCGCTGAATGAAACCTTAGCCACCTAAGGGCTGGTGGCTCCGCTGTTTGATGCAGAGGCGCCAGCTCTGCCTGAACTACAAAACATTGCAAGGCAACCGTTGGAGGCGGGCTACCGCCACACCTCCTAATCAGCCCCAAAAACAACGCCATACGTCCTCCGTAAGCCTGCCTTCATAAAAAAATTATTGGACGTGCCTCGGTGCCCCATATTAAGGCCGCCTGCTGCAGTGAAGCCACCAACGCTGCCCAATGCCGCCGGCTATGAAAGCAAAACCTCCTCCATCCCCAGACACCACAGAACAGCACCATCGCCGCTCTAGGACTCTGAGCCTGCAGTGGTATAACAACCCCTTGTTAGGACCAGCAATTCATCTGAAGCACATCAGGAGTGCCTCGAAGACAACGTGGTGCTGCCCAACCCCAGGCTATCCTATGATGCCTCTACAACGATAATCATGAGGCACTGACATCGGTGGAGCAGACGACCCCTTGGACTCCTAACACTGCCCCAGGATCAGCACCACAGAGCGTGTATTAATACTGAGGACCCTAGCAACTCCAAAGACCCCAGGATCCACATCATAAAAACCCCAGAGACCACACAAAGGTGAACGGGGCATGGAGTCTAACCTTTAAAAAATATATAATACAACCCTTAACAGATGCCTCACTACTGGCACACCTACAGCTAGAGACTACCCTTGAGGGCGCAGACAGTGAGAAGTACGTTGGGTTTCGTCTTCCTTCCAGGAACTTATTCCTTCCTTTTCTTTCTCTTTCTAGCGTGGAGGTTTCCCACCTTTTTAATGGCGGCCGCTGCACACTGAGAGGGCGACTCCTCTGACCTACTGGTAAGGTCAGCGTCTGTTCCCCCTCCTCTGTGCAGCTCCACCTGTTGCTGCTGCTGCCTCTGCCGCATTTCGAACTGAGAGCCTGCCTGACTCTCAGTTCGAGGCACACCTCAACCCGCAGACTCCCCCTGCACCTCATCCCTGGTGGCCTAGTGACCATCTGCATTTAAGTATCTTGCTGTCTCTTTCAATTTTTGCTTTTTGTCTGTCATCCTTATTTTTTCTTTTCTTTCTTGTCTCTTTCTCTCTCCTTCAGCTTTTCACTCTCCTAGCGTTTTCCGCTGCTGCTGCTCTGTGGCCTGCCCCTTACCTTCCTGTGAAGCACTTTCCACCCTCCCATCTCCCAGCTGACTGGGCCCCTCCTTCCCCTTCTTAATGGTGGCTGGCACGCCAAAGGCAAGCCTATCTGTGCCCGTCCGTGCCTGGGCCGCACCCAGCGGCACGAACCCTGGTCCTCCAACCTTCCATCGCTACACCAAAGAGACCCTCTACACTCTGAACACAGGATGATCCGCCACCTGCCATCACACATCACCCAGAGACAGCCAAGGCCCATTCTCCTTCTGCCACTGCCACCACACCCCCACCCTGCAGCAAGCACCGGACCATCCTGCCGCTGAGCCATCGAACACCATTCCGCAGCGTCTTAGCTGCATCCTCCTCAACATTCGCTCCCTCCTCAAATATGCCAATGAACTCTGGGACCTACTGAACTCCACCCCTCCGAACAATGCCTTCCTCACTGAAACTTGGGCAAACCCAGCATCTGAACCAGACATCGCCATCCCCAGTGACTACAAACTCCTCCGCAAAGACCGGCCTTCTCGCCCAGGCAGCATCCTGGCCATCACACACAAATACTCTGTATGCTTGACAACCAACGCAGAAGAACACTCCCCCCTCATGGAGAACCTCCACTTCCAGATACATGCCAAACCCAAGTCAACCTTCCGCGCCACCATCTACAGGCAACCCAGCCACCGTTCAGCCTTCAGCGACTCCATCGTTGACATCATGTTTCCTCATGCTCTCGTCTCCTCAAACTGCTTCCTCCTTGGCAACCTTAACTACCACATTGACAACAGCAACAACACCAACACCACCTCCCTGCTTGCCAACCCTGCCACAATAGGACTAAAGCAACTGGTCACCTCACCAACACACATCACTGGACTCACACTTGATGCCATCTTCTTCACCAGCAACATCACCAATACCTCCACACTTCATTGGACTGACCACCACTGCATCCATTTCACCATCACCTCACAGACCATCCACCTCCACACACTCGGAGCCCCAAGCAGAAAATGGAACCGGATCACAGAGGAATAGCTCTCCAGCACCCTAAGCAAGTCCCCCCACCCCACTACAGATGCCAATATCTCAGCAGGGAACTTCCACTAATGGATCTCTGGATGCGCGAACACCCTAGCACCTCTCCGTTAGACCTCAGTGAAACAACACCTCAAGAAGGCCAGCTGGTTCTCCCCCACACTCCAGGACTCCAGGCGTACCTGCAGACGGTTAGAGAAAAGATGGAGGAACTGCAAGTCCCTCGAAGACTTTGAGGCCTTCAAAGCTGCCACCACCTCATCAGAGTCACCCGAAAGTCGCCCTGCAGGACCATATCAGCGTCACCGCTCACAACACCAAAGTGTTCTTCGCCGTGGTCCAAGGGTTTGCCAAACCCCAGTCAGTAACGGCAAGCATCTCTCCATCTCAAGACCTCTGCAACAGGCTAGCCAACTTCTTCCACTGGAAAATCAAAGACATATATGACAGTTTCGAAACCCAAGACCCTTCAAGCCCTCCAATAACCACCCAGATCTGACCCATTGAAGCACTGCAGATCCTGCACCACTGGACCACCCTCACCACAGACAAGACCTGCACCATCGTGAGCAGCATCCACTATGGAACCCCTAGTACGGAGACTGCCCTCCTTGCTGCCACAGATGACATCCGCTCACTCCTCGACCGCGCCCATACAGCAGCCCTTATCCTACTGGACATATCGGCCTCCTTCAACACGATCTCACACCTCACCCTCTGCTCCAGGCTCCACGAAGCCGGCATCCGCGGAAAGGCCCTACAATGGAAATGCTCCTTCCTGTCTCGTAGAACACATAGAGTCAGACTCTCTCCTTACCTGTTACAACTTACGGAGATCAGCTGCGGAGTGCCACAGGGCTTCTCCCCGAGCCTCACACTCTTCGACATCTACATGGCCCCACTCGCATCCACCATCAGGGACCACAGGCCCCTACGCCGCCGATACCCAGCTGATCATCTCACTGACTGAAAACCCCACTACTGCCAAGAAGAGTTTCCACAATGGGATGGAAGCCGTCACCGCCTGGATGAAGGACAGCTGCCTTAAGCTCAGTTCTGACAAGACCGAGATCCTCATTCTGCAAACATACACATCAGCCTGGGACAACTCCTGGTGGCCATCAACCCTCAGCATCCCGGACCCCAACAAACCATGCACAAAACCTCGGCTTCACCCTGGACTCATCGCTCACCATGACCCGTCAAGTCAACTCAGTTTCATCCTCCTGCTTTCACACACTCTGACCAGAGTCAAGACAAAACCTTACATCTCAAAACACAAGTGACGTATGGCGGGAAATCCTTGATTTGAATTGGTATCCACAAAAGCATATTCTTAGTGTCTGTTTAGGTTAACTGCAGGCAGCGGGTCTGCTTGTGGCCAGTCAAACAATACGAGGCGCTTGCTTTCTCTATCCAAAAACAATTCTATAACAAGTATTGCAATGGGTCTCGCATTTCTGAGAGTTAGAGCTATTGGCAGTGGTAAACTCCCAACCGGACTTTTCTTGCCACATTAAATGGAAAAAAAGAGCGCAATCATGCTGCTACAGTTCACTCGTAGTGAAACCTATTGGCAAAAGTGCAATTATCTACGTAACTGGCAAAAGTGCAATTAACTATGTAACACGGTCGATGTCATGCAAAGCGCTCGACTTCTGCCAAGCGAGATTGCGCTGCGAAAAAAGATTAAAAGTAGTCCACAAACCAGACAGAAAACAGCGAGCCTCGCATGTTTTCAGTGCTTGGTTGCTGCGCTCGAGGAGAGCTAACCACCAGAAAAGGCATGACATACTCATGCCTTCCACTAATGAATGCAGGCTCGACCCTAAAAAGCAAGAACTTCACTCCCATTCATGCTTGCATCAACTAATAATACATGCTGTGATTGTTCTAAAAGCAGAATGCTTACGTGTAGCACTGGGATGCATGTCTTGTTTGTATCAGTACAACGTTTATGCGGGAAACTTTGATGTACAACTTTATTCAAAGTCTTTTGTGCTTAGCTTTTCCTTTCACTGCAGTATTTGTGTGTGTAGGTGGTTAATTACTTTATTTGGGATAATCAATTGAATTGCCATAATCAGCACATTACGTTTTACACCATATACCAAAGCCTTTAAAAAATATAAAGTCAATGTACAGCTTAAATTGATTACCACCTCCCCTCCCTCCGCCTGCTGTTGGTAACAGACGAATGGCAAAGCCAATAAGTTTTCTCTATGCTGCGTCTCTTGGCTTTGTAAATGTTTTTTAGCCATGTTTCTGTGCAACAGAGGGAAAGTACAAAAAAAAAATGATGTATCCAGTGTTGACCGCTTCATAGCGCTTTTTTTTTCTTTAAGCCATGCTGTACAGCAGCCAGCACTACTGTGCAAAGTGTTTTAAGAAAATGGACAAAACCAATACATGTTGCCAATGCTTTTTCTGAGAGGTGCTTTTCTTCGGTCTTTTTCTTCTCTACCACAATCTCCCAGGGGATTAGCTGAGGGTTGTCCTTAGGGGGTCTTTGCATGTGCCAGTCTACCTTTAATCAAACTGAACTATTCACCACGCGGGGTCTAACCAAAAGAATACAACAAGAAACAAATATCTCTTAGGTAATTGCCCTTCTAACAAACATTAATGCCACTGGATCTCTAGATGCAACTCTGTAAACTATGGTCTTAATTCAATGGATGAGTGGAATAGCATGGTTATGATATGACTATTTCCCTCCATATTACAGATATTTGCTTTACTAGATTGTACGCCCTTGTTGGGATCTTTGATCTCTCAGGAAGAAATTGTATTTTGTATCCCAAGTCGACATTTATAGGCCTCAGTAGTTCATAAATTTTAGAATTTATTTTTTATTTTGGGAGGGGCAGTTAACACATTGCTGGAGATGGTAAATGCCTACATGTGAAATTTGAAAAAAGCAGTTTCTCCATAGTATGGCAGTGCTTTTATAATATTCCTTCTTCCCTCTTCTTCCACATATAACTCACCCAAACCTCACTTTACTACCATGATCTCCCAAACAACCCTACTAAATTCTCCCTCATTTATCTCACCTTTAACTAATCCAAAACCCCTCCTGCTACTATGATCTCCCTAACCCTTTCCACAGACTTTTCCCTCCTCCATCCCCCATTTACTCATCCCAAGCCTAAATTCCATTACCACAAACTCCCAATTAACACTTCCGGATTCTTCCCTCCTCCACCCCTCCATTACCCCAGTCAATCCAACTAACACTCACATATCTGCAGCTGAAATTAACTCATAATAATACAAAAACTGTACTCATATTTCCCTATACTAATTCATCACTAATTCCTTTTGGGTTCCGGAGTAGCGTGCTACTTGCCGAAAACCACTTTGTTGCTTCGGCAGGGATAGTAAGAGCTATATAAATACTATTACAATTACAATAGTTTTAATTCTTTCTTCACTGATGATATGTAAATATGTGAACCCCACTTTTATAAGACCCTACATGATCTCTTGACTCCCAACTAATTTATGTTTCTTTTTTACTACAACTCACCTCATCATTGCAGGGCTTTATTATTTATTGGGTTTAATCCTTGTACGTTTCACACTTTTATGCACCATTGATGGCGTTCACAGGTTTGCGATCTAGTTTTTTGACCCTTTACGTACACATATATCCTCACCCCATATGCTCCTGTGAGCTTCTATGGCAACCTAGTAAGCGCTCTGGCCATGCTCGAATAAAGTGTGGGACCCAGTCTGATTCTTCAGTAAACTATAAGGGGAAGGTACTCCTCCCCTTTCTTCTCTTGGCAGATGCACGTCGAGTGGCTGATTAACTAAACCGCCTGTTGAGTTTTCCTGCTACGTGCCATTCCGGGAACATTGTTGATGATCACTGGGATACGTTTTTGAGTGGTTCACTGTAGGACACCACTTGCACTTTCCATGTCAGTTGCGATTAATTGACTGACCTGCTGGCTACATAGAAACAAGATACTACCTTATGAGGTGTGTGGAGGTGTACTGTAGTTCCCCCACCCGTTTTTTACCAATATAGCAATATGACTTGAAATTATTGGTAATCCTGTTTCTACAGGATACTTTTGGGCTTTAGGAGTTATACATGAGTTTAATATAGCCTACCCTTCACCAATACACACAAAGCTCTCGTGATACGCTTATAGATACTTACTGCACTGACCTCCTGGTCAGCGTCTGCTGCCCTTTCCAGCTCCTCTGGCTGCTGCTGCAGCCACTGCCTCCTGCCCCGGACGAACTGAGAGTCTCCTGACTCAGTTGGAGGCCCTCCTCCACCCGCAGGCTTGTCCCTGCACCTCATCCCTGGTGGTCTGGTGGCCATCACAAGTAAGTATTTCCTTTTCTTCTCTCTGTTGCTCTTTCACTCTTGCATTTTCTGCCTTTTTCTTTCATCATCCCTCATTTTCCCCTAGTTCTTTTTCCTTTCTCCTGCCCCCCTCACCCTGCACAGCACCTTTCCTGCCCTCCCACCTCTCAGCTGACAGCTCCCGCGCCCCCTCCCCTTTTAATGGCACCTGCAGCGCCGCGTCCATCACCAGGAACCCTGGATCTCCGTTAAGCCACCCCTGGACTTCCTCCGTTACGACTCCAAGATCGTCCTCCGCCTCAATACCGGACGTCTCAACAAATGCTGCACCATCTCCCCCAAGGACACCCACGGACCTTTCACCTGCAGGAACTGCAACTTCAGCTCCAACCTCAACTAACCGAAGGTACTCTCCGCACACAAAGATAACAACAACCTCCACAACCCCATCAACTGCCTGCTCCTGAAAATCCGCTCCCTCCCTAAACAGGCCACAAACATGGCACCAAACTCTGGGACCTGATCAACACCACCCGACTAGACAGTGGCCATCGCCTTCCTCATCGAGACCTGGACCAACCCCACCTCGGGTCCAGACATCACCATCACCATTCCCATTCCCAACAGTTACAGCATCCTAAGGAGGAACCGGCCGGCCGCCCGCCCGGGTGGAGGACTCACCATTGTACACAAGTCTTCACTATGTGTCAAGGCTGTCCAAGAAGAACACTGCACCACCATGGAACACCTTCACTTCCTGGTCCACTCCAATCACAGCTCCTCCATCCGCGGCACCCTGGTGTACAAGCCACCCGGCCCGCCCAGCTTTCATAGACGACATCGTAGACAACACTACCCCCCAGGCCCTGGCATCAGTCGACTACTTGCTCCTAGGTGACCTGAACTTCCACCTCGAGGACCGCACCAACCGAAAAACCACTGCTCTACTCTACAACCTCTCCACCCTCGGCCTCAGACAGCTGGTCTCCACACACACACACATCGCAGGACACACACTGGTCCCCATCCTTACCTCAAGTGACCGGATCACCATCAAGACCATCTCCACCCCAGACTGGACCGACCACTGCTGCATACACTTCACAATCACCACGCCCAGCAGCCCGCACCCGCACCTCCAGGACCCCCCCACAAGAAATGGAACAAAATCACCAACGAGCAACTCACCTCATCACTCGCCAAATCCCTCCCTCCCCCTCTGATGACGCCAACACAGCAGTGCGCAATCTCAATGCATGGATCACCCAATGCGCTGACACTTTAGCCCCTCTCCGGCGGACATCGGCCAAACGCGTACCTAAGAAGGCCAGATGGTATACCACTAAATTCCAAGAATCAAAGCGTACCTGCAGACGTTTAGAGAAAAAATGGAGGAACAGCCAATGCAGTAAAGACCTCACCTCATTCAGAGCCGCAACCACTGCCCACCAATGAAAAATCAAGAACCCAAGGAAGGATGCACTCAGGGAGCGCATCAACTCCTTCGCACACAACTCAAAGGAACTCTTCTCAGTCATCAACAAGTTCACAGATCCCCTCCTCCGAAGCCACCAGCATCCCCCGTCACAGGACCTCTGCGACAAACTCGCCTCCTTTTTCCACCACAAGATCCAGGACATCTACAACAGCTTCCTGTCACCTGGCACCGGAACCTGCGTCCGATCCACCCCCCAGAACCCGCCCAGACTATTGTTTTGCTTTCACTAATGATGGAGCTGACAAAAATCCCTGGAATGCACTTCTCAATTCAAAGAAGAAATTTACTATTATTTCACTACGAGGTTCCTAAATGGAGATTAGCATGTTGAAAGCACACGTTTAAAAATGATCACACCAATGAAAGGAAAATATACCAAAATGATTCTCCACTGCAATGTACACAGCAAATATATGTATTTATATTATACTAGAATGCAAAGCAAATAATGAAGTAAAAATCCATCACCATAGGGCCTGCCAAGCTCTTCATCTTTCTCATGCCAGCAAGACGATGACCCCCTTCGACTGCGAGAAAGAGATCTCCACCCTCACAGGACAGATATCAGGCATCCGACGTTAAGAATCCTGATCGAGACCCCTCTCTCTCTCACTGTTGCACTGGGTCTTTTTATATCTTAAAGAACCAAAGGGAGCTTTCTGGAAAAACAACCTAATTTCGTAATTCAAACATGCTGGCTAGTTTAGGTCTGCTTTGAAAATAACACTTTGGGATTTGGCCACAATCCCAAGGTGTCAAATCAAAACAAGGCAGACCCCTGCCGTCTGAGTACATTCTTAGCAACCAAAGCCCTTGTGAGAAAAAGCACGAAAAACAAGCACAGTTTACAATGTGGAAAAATATGAGCAGATTTAACATGGCAGTGTCTAATGCTACGATAAAGTCAATAGGCAGCTAAACTGAATACAAAATGTAGTCTGCAACTGGTGAACACTAGACCGCTAATCCAGGTTCAAAGTAGTGCAACACAAAGTCAGTGATCAGAAACTCATATTTCACTACAACCATCCACAACAGGTCCACACTCACCAAAGAGGAAACAGTCAACATCATGAACAGCACCCACTCAAGAGCCCCCTCGGACCCATGCTCGTACCACATATACATCAGAGCCAGCCATCCATCGCCTCCAAGCTTCACAACACAATCAACTGCTCCATCAGCACAAGTACCTTCCCTGAGGACTGGAAACACGCCAGAATATGCTCTCTCCTGCAGAAACCTTCAGCTGACCCATCAGAACTAAAGACTTTCCGGCCCATCTCGCTGCTACCCTACCACGCCAAAGTACTAGAGAAAGCAGTCAACGCACAACTACAGAATTTCATTGAGGCCAACAACTCCCTGTACAGCTCCCAGTCTGGCTTCCGCAGCAATCGCAACACAGAGGCAGCACTCCTGGCAGCCACCGACTACATCCGATTACTCCTAGATCGCTGCCACACCGCAGCACTCATACTACTTGACCTCTCAGCAGCAGCAGCTTTCGACACAGTCTCCCACAGCACTCTGCACACCAGACTCCATGACATAGGAATCTACCAAAGAGCCCTGGAATGGATGTACTCCTTCCTCTCCTGGAGGACGCAGAGGGTCAGACTCCCGCCCTACACCTCCAGACCCACAGGAGTCAACTGCGGAGTCCCCTAAGGATCCTCACTGAGTCTGACACTGTTCAACATATACATGGCCCCTCTTGCTGTCATTGTCAGAAGCTACGGTATGAACATTGTGTCCTATGCCGATGACACACAACTCATCATTTCCCCCACCCGAAGACCCCGACACAGCCAAAAGGAACTTTCACGCAGGAATGGAATCAGTTGCCATCAGGATGAGTGAAAGCTGTCTCAAGCTCAATTCCGACAAGACAGAGCTTATCATCTTCGGAAACGCCACCTCAGCTTGAGACGACTCCTGGTGGCTCACATCCCTCAGCACCCCCTGCACCGACCGAGCACGCCCGCAACTTAGGAATCATCCTCAACTGCTCCCTATCCATGACCCGCCAGGTAAACTCTGTTGCCTCCTCCTGCTGGCACACACTCCGCAAACTCTGGAAGATCTTCAGATGGATTCCAGCAGATTGTCGCAGGACAGTCACTCACGCCTAGTCAGGAGCAATGTAGTATGTCATGAGAATGTATTAGTAATACTTATTATATATACTTTTGTTATTGTGTATATTTTATTGTTTGTATTTTATGGTTTGCATAGTAATGTTTGGTATAGTCCGTCTTCCCCTCCAACTGAGATCATCTTTGTCTCTTCTGGACTGAGTGTTCCATGTAGATGACAGTTGGAGAGGTGAAGGCTGGATAAAGACTGGACCTACTGTGGATGGAGTTTCTTTCCCTGAGGATTTATCAATCAACTGAAATTCAAGTAAAGCATCAACTGTGGATGTCTTGAATTGCGAGAAGCATACTTCACTTTTGGCGACGACTTTTGTTTTCCGAGCCTACTTCGACTTTGAAAGAGACTTCAACACAGATTTGTTTTGTGAGACTGAAGGTACTTTAATTCTTGTGTTATCCTTTGACGGAAAATTTTCAAAGAAAACCTTTTTGTTTCCATTTGTTTTCTTTTCTTCCTTTCTATTTCGTACAAAGTTTTTTAATGTACAGTAAACAAGCGCAATGTTCAACGCTTGTTGTTTCCTAGCAACGCTTCTGCGTGCTAGGAAACATTGACACGGCCTCTGGCACGTCCAAGAAACAACAACACTTGTTGTTTCCTAGTAACCCTTCCGTGTACTAGGAAACATTGAAACATTTTGTTTCAATAGTATTTTATTTTTTCTTTCTCACAGGAATTGCCTAGTGGTATAAACAAGCGCAGTGTTCAACGCTTGTTGTTTCCTAGCAACGCTCTTGCGTGCTAGGAAACATTGACACGGCCTCCGGCACATTCAAGGAGCAGCACGTGCCGCATCTAAGCAACGCGCTGGCGTGCTTAGCAACGAGGTTAATAACATCGACAGAACTAACATTACGGCAACACTTGTTGTTTTCTAGCACAGCTCCCGCGTGCTAGGAAACATTAAAACACGGCCCCTGGCACGTTCTAGAAGTAGTGTGCCGCATCTAAGCATCTAAGCAAAGATTATTGCAACTCAGTTAACACTTTTGAACAGTTGTGGAGATCATTTGCACATCATTCGTTTCTAACACTGATGTGGACAGTACAATAAGGATCCTTCCAAGATTTTCAAGCAAAATATTTAACTCTTTTGAACAAAACTGATATATTTATGCTTAACAACTTAACTGAGTTTTTCTGTCTATCTCTTTCATCTCTAGTGTGCATACATGGAGTATGTACATAAAGTGTAAAGTGTACATAAAGTAGTAAATTACTTCATCTTTATTTTTAAAGAAAATTCTAACAAAATGCAGAATATCATGCCTCCTCCGTTTTTTCTTACATTACCTGGTGAGCCGCCTATTGCTTGGAACAAATGGAAGAAAGTTTTCCTCACTTACATTAGGGTGTGTGGGAGTAATTTATCTGCAGACTTCTTCAACATTGTTTAGGAGCCGAAGGTCAGGAGATTTTGGAAACTCTACCTTCTATTGAATCCCCAGATGGTGTGGATGGGGATGCTTCTTTGAATGAATTTGAAATAATTTTGCTAAAACTTGATAGACACTATTTACCTAAAGTGTCTATAATTCTTCAAAGATACTACTTTGGCAAATGCAAGCAAAGTGACTCAGAAACTGTGGAGGATTTTGTTACAAACTTATGTAAGTTAGCCAGCCAATGCAAATTTGGTACATGTGTGGAAGAGCGCATCCGTGACCAGTTTATGCTCAAATGTAAAAACGATAAGCTCAGAGAAGCATTGTGGTCAAAAAGTGAACCAACGTTGGATGAAGTATTGCTCATTGCAAAACAAATTGAGCACTCGGAGTTATGCATCGAGAACTTAAGGAAATCCAAGCATGAAACTAAAACCGTTCAGGTGGTGGAAACAAAAGCTAAATTTAAGACTGCTACCATAGCAAAATCTAAATTGTTATGTTTTAGGTGCAATTTGCCTTCTCATTTAGCTAATAGTAAGGATTGTCCTGCAATTACTGTTGTTTGCAATAAGTGTGGGAGGAAAGGGCATTTTGCTAAATGTTGCAGATCTCTTGGGAAAGTGAAATCTAAGGTAAATGAAATTGTGTGTGACAGTGATGATGACAAAGACCACCATTTCGTTCTTCAGGTGACTAATGATGTAAATTGTGTAAATCATATTCGTTGTGAGTATCCGGCTGACACAGTGGAGGTAGAAGGTATCAATATTTCCATGATGATGGACTCTGGAGCTAAGTTAACTTTAGTTTCTCAATCTGACTACATCAAATATTTTTGTGGTAAAGTAACATTGCTTGAACCTGATGTTACACCATATAGTTATGGTGGGAAACCGATTGAATTGAAGTTTTTTTTTAATGCTTCTATCAATTTCAAAGGTAACAAGATTAATGGTAAGGTATATGTCCCTGTGGTAGGAGATACCATCCTAAGTTGGCCGCACCAAAAGCTGTTAGGCATAATTTTGAATCCCAATGCTGAACCACAAGTACAAGTACAGAAGGTCAATAACTTTGGAGATGAGCTTGTGAGGGAGTGTGACCGGATGGTAGGGAATGAATCACTCCGACAGAGTTCCAAGTGTGAAAACAAAGAAGTTTTATTCGAATAATATGGATGAAGCAAGTGCAGGTATGTGTTTATGGTCATTAATTGCTGGGTAGAAGGTGGTATGGGGTTGTCTGTAGTCAGGTCTTCACACTCCTCTTTTCTGTTCCACTTCCGTAGGGATTCCCCGGGAGGGACATGCAGAAAGAAGAGAACAGTAGTGGTAAGTGGACTAGGTACTTCTGTCGTATGGTAAGTATTGCGTTTCTTTTCCTTTTATCCTCACTTTCTATTCCTGATACTAGTCATTCCAGTATTTTTTTATGTTTAACATCCTTTCTTTCTATGGTTTTGTTCTCTCCCCCCCCCCTATAGTGCTCGTGATCCTGTGCGCGATGAATTCGGTGATTTAGACTCTTGTTGTACTCTACGGTGTTAGTGGTAAGTGTTTTCCAGCCCTCCCCCTCCCTTCCTTTCACTCCTTCTCCCCTTGTTGTGCTGTGTTTGTGCCCTTGTTCGACTCTCTCTTTCTCTCTCTCTCTCCCCGCTTTTACTCAGGTTCAGGCTCGTGATCCCACGCACCTGTACTGCCACGCTTCTCCGGAAGCGTGGCGGGATGCAGCAGCTCGTCCTCCCGGTCTCTGGGCTTCAGGGTGTCCGATGTTCGTCTCCAGCCGTCACCTCCAGGATACGAGTGCTCCACCTGCCTCCGTGTAGTTCTTTGGCTCCGTCTTCCGCTCCCGACGTCTGTATGGTTTCCGTCCGTCTCCTCGTTTTGATAGTATTTCACTGGTCCTCGATCGCCTCTAACTCCTTCCTCACAAACCCCGGACGCCATAAACTCCGGTAGAGGTGATTTTAACTTCCTGACATCCCGCCGCTTGAAAGCGTCCAGCCAATCACGGGATGGTAAACTGGGCTGCCTGGGCCCACCAGTGGCAGTGTCAGCACAAGTGAAGTCCGAGTACGGGCGAACAGGTTCCAGCCCGTCACATACACTTCCCCTAGAGAGCGGCCTGTCGAGCCGCTCAGAGATCGGGTAGCGGGAGAGAAAATCAGCAGTCACCATTTGTTTTCCGGGCAGATGTTAAATCTGAAATGAGAAAGGCTGTAGAGAAAGAAACCACCGGAGAACGCGGGAGTTAGTGTCCTTATTATGGGCGAGCCATGTAAGAGGAGCGTGATCAGTGATGAGGGTAAAGGTTCTGCCAGATAGTATCGGAGAGATTCCACAACCCACTTTATTGCCAGGCATTCTTTCTCAATAATCGGATAATGTTTTTCACATGGCAGTAATTTCCGGCTGATGTATAGAATGGGGTGGGTTGTCCCATCCTCTTGGGGTTGTGACAATACAGCCCCAAGGCTCACGTCGGAGGCATCAGTGAGTAACACAAAGGGCTTTTTGAAATCAGGACAACATAATACAGGTTCAGAAATAAGAGCAGTTTTAAGACGGTTAAAGCTTTGCAGCTCAGTCACTGAAGGGGACCCCAGGGTGTTGGGATAGGATTTCTTTAACAATTCCGTAAGGGGTTCTGCTACTGTGGAGAAGTGAGGAATGAAACGTCTATAGTAACCCACCAATCCCAGAAAAGCCCTAACATCTTTCTTCTTTTTGGGGAACGTCATATTGGAGATAGCTTCTACCTTTTCGACTTGGGGAAAGATCTTACCACCCCCTACAACGTAACCCAGATATCTGATGCTCGTTTGACCTAGTCGGCATTTCTCAGGATTGGCAGTTAACTGTGCGTTTCGTAAAGCCTGTAAAATGGCATTGAGATGGGTCATGTGTTCTTCCCAGGTATTGCTATAGATAACAATGTCATCCAGATAGGCTGCGGCATACTGTCTAAAGGGTCGTAAGATTTCGTCCATGAGTCTTTGGAAGGTGGCAGGGGCTCTGTGGAGCCCAAAAGGGAGGACAGTAAAGTGATACAATCCTGAAGGGGTAGCAAACGCGGTTTTCTCTTTATCTTCTTTTCTTAAGGGTATCTGCCAGTACCCCTTCGTAAGATCTAGGGTGGATAAGTATTTGGCCTGACCCAGTCTCTCAATGAGTTCATCAATTCTCGGCATAGGATATGCATCAAAATAGGTTACATTATTGACCCCCCTATAGTCTACGCAAAACCTGGTACTGCCGTCCGGCTTAGGTACCAATACGACAGGCGAACACCATGGACTGGTTGACGGTTCTATAATTCCTGCTGTTAACATGGCTTGGACTTCTTTTTCGATAATCGTCTGTTTGGCTTCAGGGATGCGGTATGGTCTCTGGCGGTGAACCGTATTTGTTTTAAGGTGGATGGGATGCTGGACTAGGGGTTTCTCCCTGGATATTTGGAGAAGACATCATGATTGTGTCGTACTAGGTGAGTTAGTTGGTTGTGATAAGACCCAGTAAGTTCGGGATTGATCCAGGGTAAGGACTGGTTAGGGAGTTCAGGCTTGGTTAGTGTGGGGTATGGAATGTCTTCATTAACATCAGTATTGATGTACCTAATGTTATGGTCCTCTGTAGGATCTTACAGTTTTTTAAGCAGGTTAATGTGATAAATCTGTTCCCTGCCACTTCCTTGGGGTATGGCCAATTTGTAAGTGGTGGGGTTAATCTGAGCTGTCACTTCAAATGGCCCTTGCCATCAGGCCAACAACTTATTATCTGTACTAGGGAGTAACACCAGTGCTTTATCTCCTACTGTCAAGGTTCGTACTGTGCTTCGGGTATCATATAGTCTTTTCTGTTTATCCTGGGCCTCCCGTAAAGCAGTATGGGCTTCTTCCCATACTGTATGTAAATTCTCTCTTAACTCCCGGGTATAGGTTAACAAATCTTTTACTTCTTCCTCCGTATCCTCCCATTGTTCGGCTAACATATCCAACAATGTACGAGGTTGGCGGGCGAACAGTAATTCGAATGGGCTGTTACCTAGGGACGCCTGTACATGTGTACGGATGGCATATAAGACTAACGGTAACTTTTTCTCCCAATCTTTGCCCGCGTCTGATATACTTTTTCTGAGGAGGGATTTAATGGTTTTATTGTATCTTTCGACCAGTCCATCGGTTTGCGGATGGTAGACTGAGGTGCGAATTTGTTTGACCCCTAATAAGTGGCATACTTCCGCCATCAGTCGGGACATAAATGGGGTCCCTTGGTCTGTCAATATTTCTTTTGGGAAACCCACCCTCGAAAAAAACTCAATCATTGCTTGGGCAATAGTTTTAGTGTGTATACTGGGAAGAGCTATGGCCTCCGGATACCGTGTAGCATAATCTACCAACACAAGGACGTATTGTCTACCCAGAGTGGAGGGCGTGAGGGGGCCAATGAGATCCATCCCAACTCGGGTAAAGGGGATATCAATAATCAGAAAGGGTTGGAGTGGAGCAGGGATTTGGGAAGAAGGGTTGTATAATTGGCATTTGGGACATTCGGCACAATGTCTACGTATTTCACCATAAACCCCCGGCCAATAAAACCGTCTAAGTACTGCCTCTTCAGTTTTCTCCCTTCCCAAGTGTCCTTCCCCGTTATCCCCACGTGCTAGTTGTAACACTTGTCGACAATGACTTTTGGGTACCACTAACTGAAGGTCATTTCCCCGGCTGGGTGTGGGATTGCGATACAGTAATTGGTTACCAATTATGAATCTGGGACCTACCCCTTGTATTGCCCCAGACTGCGCCTGCTGCCAATGCGTGTTTTAAGGAGGGATCCTCGTTCTGATTCCGCCGGAAATCTCCTGTAACCGTACAAATTCTCCCAGACAGAGTAGAACCTTCATCGGACGGGAGGTTTTGCCAATATGAGTGTCGTTGCTCTCTTTTTTGTCTTTTACTGAGGGTAACTCATATCCTTCCTGGTCCCTCCGTCATGTCTCCTTCGGGTGCTTCCGCCCACCAAGACATCAGCATGTGTTCTTGCCCTGCTCGCTCCAATAATGAGGAAAAATCCACATAGTCGGTACCCAGGATTATGTACTCCTCAAGTTTGGAGAGTACCCCGACTCTGAGGTCCTCGGTCCGCTCTCTCCATTGCAATTTTATTGTAGCTAAGGGATAGTACGGCTGATCTCCATGTACACATGTGATTAGGACTTGTTGCCCTTTTTCTATTTGTCCTGGCAATACTAGATTTCCTCTTATCACGCTTTGACTACAACCGGAGTCAATGAGGGCTGTTCTTTTCACATTATTGATGACAATGGGAAGGACATATTTGGGTTTGTCTCCTCCAGACCAGAACACCCTTCCCTTAGTCAGCCCTATCTCCATGGGTTCTTAGGTTTCCTTCTTATGCGGACAATTACTGGCAATATGTCCGCACTCCGAACAACTGTAGCATTGGGCTCCAGGGCCCGCATTTCCGGGTAGCCCTGGGCCTGTTGTGGATGATCTATCTGTACCATGTGTCAATACAGGTCGCTGGAGATTATTTCTCGATATGGTCGGTCGCATAGGAGGGGGGGAACCCGACTAGCGGTAGCACGGAAGTCCGAACCTCTATGATAGGCACAGGCAAGATCTACCGCAGTTTCGTTCGTTAGCCCGGGATGTTGTCTTACCCAGTTCCTGGTGGTGGGTGGTAAAGCATCCAAATACTGTTCTAATACTATGACATTAAACATATCTTCTTTTGGGTTTTCTGTGGGTTGTAACCACCTCCCGGCAGCATGTTGAACTCGGTAATATAAGGTGCGGGGGTTCTCCTGATGCTGCCATTTCGTCTGTCTAAACTTGGTACGATAACTTTCAGTATCTAAGCCCACTCGTTCTTTTAATGTCCTTGTACGGCAAGGTACCACTAATTAAATAACTAAGCAATTAATCCACTTGGATTAATGGCTTGGTATGTGGTTTGTAATTGTCCAGTGAGCAGGGGGGCGATGTACTGACCCCATTTGTCCTCAGGCCAGTTAGCAGTGCTGGCCACTCTTTCAAAGTTTGTGAAAAAAGAGTCTGGATCTTCCTGCTCCTGATACTTTTGTAACACACTACTGGGCACCGTAGGATGTACTTTAGTATGAGCAATGGTATCAGTGAGCTTGACTAATGCGGTTTCATGTACCAGCTGATTATTGGCCATAATTGTTGCCTGGCTTTTAAGTGCGGTCTGCAACGCTTCTCTTTCTTCTTTGGCTTCTTTCATTTGTTGCTCCCATATCAATTGGAGATGCCGTTGCCCCTCAGCCAACTGGGCGATAACATCGGCCATTGTCGTTTTCTCCTCCATCGTGGCGGTTCCCTTTAAATCCCACTTCTGACACCACTTGTGACCGGATGGTAGGGAATGAATCACTCCGACAGAGTTCCAAGTGTGAAAACAAAGAAGTTTTATTGGAATAATATGGATGAAGCAAGTGCAGGTACGTGTTTATGGTCATTAATTGCTGGGTAGAAGGTGGTATGGGGTTGTCTGTAGTCAGGTCTTCACTCTCCTCTTTTCTGTTCCACTTCCGTAGGGATTCCCCGGGAGGTACATGCAGAAAGAAGAGAACAGAAGTGGTAAGTGGACAAGGTACTTCTGTCGTATGGTAAGTATTGCGTTTCTTTTCCTTTTATCCTCACTTTCTATTCCTGATACTAGTCATTCCAGTGTTTTTTTTATGTTTAACATCCTTTCTTTCTATGGTTTTGTTCTCTCCCCCCCCTCTATAGTGCTCATGATCCTGTGCGCGATGACTTCGGTCATTTAGACTCTTGTTGTACTCTACGGTGTTAGTGGTAAGTGTTTTCTAGCCCTCCCCCTCCCTTCCTTTCACTCCTTCTCCCCTTGTTGTGCTGTGTTTGTGCCCTTGTTCGACTCTCTCTCTCTCTCTCTCCCCGCTTTTACTCAGGTTCAGGCTTGTGATCCCACACACCTGTACTGCCCCGGTCTCTGGGCTTCAGGGTGGCCGATGTTCGTCTCCAGCCGTCACCTCCAGGATACGAGTGCTCCACCTGCCTCCGTGTAGTTCTTTGGCTCTGTCTTCCGCTCCCGACGTCTGTATGGTTTCCGTCCGTCTCCTCGTTTTGATGGTATTTCACTGGTCCTCGATCGCCTCTAACTCCTTCCTCACAAACCCTGTACGCCGTAAACTCCGGTAAAGGTGATTTTAACTTCCTGACATCCTGCCGCTTGAAAGCATCCAGCCAATCACGGGATGGTAAACTGGGCTGCCTGGGCCCACCAGTGGCAGTGCCAGCACAAGTGAAGTCCGAGTACGGGCGAACAGGTTCCAGCCCGTCACAGGGAGTTTGGTGATGTTTTTAGCGACAAAATTGGGTGTGTCAAGGGCTACAAACATCGGATAATATTGAAGGAGAATGCTTCACCGATAGCGTGCAAGGTTAGGAACATTCCTTTTAGCTTAAGAGATAAGGTCAAACAGGAACTTCAGAGACTGTTGTTAGAAGGAATAATTGCTGAGGTAGAAGCCTCTCCATGGATTGCACCCATTGTTGTTGCCACGAAGGGTTCAGGTGACATCAGGCTGTGTGTGGACTTGCGCAATTTGAATAAAGTGGTGTTTGAAGATAAGTTTCCTTTGCCCAATATTGCTGAAATGGTTGGGTCATTGGGCAATGCTAAATATTCCACAACGTTAGATCTCAGTTCCGCTTACCACCAAGTGCCATTGTGTGAAGAGTCTAAATTGTTGACTTCATTCATCACTCCATTTGGTGTTTATAAATTCAACTGCATGCCTTTTGGTCTTTGCTCTGCTGCCTCTTTTTTTGAGAGGCTCATGAATGAGATTTTGGGTGGTATGACCTGTGTTAAGTTTTTTCAGGATGATGTTCTCATCTTCACTGACACACTTGAGCGACATGTCCAGTGTGTTATGGAGATTTTGAAGATTTTCCAACTGAAAGGCATCACTCTTAAGGAAGCCAAATGCAAGTTTTTTCAATCTGAATTTACGTACTTAGGTCATGTCATTTCAGACAATGGAGTAAAACCTAAAGGGGATTTAGTGAAGACTATTGTTGATTTGTCTGTGAAAAAAGAGGATGTACAGGTATTTTTAGGCATGGCCGAGTTTTATTCTAAGTTTGTGGCAAATTTTGCTAAGAGAAGTTCGTCAATCAGGAATTTGCTCAGGAAAGGTGTAGAGTTTGACTGGTCTTCTAAATGCCAAGAAGAATTTGATGATTTAAAAAAGCCTTATCCTCTGCCCAAACCCTCAGTAGTTTTCAACCGAGTTTGCCTTGCTATGTTGCTACTGATGCTTCAGAAAAAGGTCTTGGATGTGTGTTGAAACAGCTGAAAAGTGGTGAGTTTAATAATATTGCCTTTGCATCCAGAAGTTTACGTGGGGCAGAGTGTAAATATTCCACTATTGAAAAGGAAGCTTTGGCTATATACTGGGCAGTTAAAAAAGTTAAGCAGTTTTTGTGGGGAACATTTTTCGAAGTGCAGACTGACCATAAGCCTTTGCGTGAGGTTTTCGAGAAGAAAGGTTTAGACAACATTTCCTCTCGCATATGCAAATGGGTAGTAGGACTTCAAGATTTTCATTTTGTGGTGAAGTATTTATGAGGGTGTGTGAATAAGACTGCTGACTGTCTGTCTAGATTGACAAGAAAGGATTACATTGAAGATGAAAATGACTCTTCCTGGTGGGTCGATGATGAAGTTAAGATTTGTGCGGTTACCGATGGTTGCATTTCTGAGGAGGAATGGCTGCAGGAGACAGAGAATGATGAGGAGATGTGTGAGATCAAAAGGCTTCTTAATTCTGGTGTTGCTCCTGGCAATGGTGAGAATATTGGGTTGCAATTTAAGAAAGTCTGGAATGAAATGTCTGTTCAAGGGGGAGTGATAATGAGAGGAAGTAAGTTAATACCACCCTCGTGTTTACGAAATCGTTTCATGGATCTTGCTCATGGAGGGCATCACAGTATTTGTAAGACTAAAGAGAGGATGAGAAGTGCACATTGGTGGCCAGGCATGGATTTATCAATAGAAAGAATGATTTGAGATTGTGTAGAGTGTAAGTTGGCGGACAAATCCATGAAACTTAGGACTCAACCTTTGATATTAAAGGAAGTTCCCAAAGAAGTGTGGGTGAAGTTTCCGTAGACATCATGGGTCCTATCAGCTCAGGAAGTTCTCCTAAATATGTTCTGGTTGTCATGGATGTATTGCCGCGCTGGCCTGAAGTATTAATTACCTCAGAAATAACATCTATGACTGTTGTGAATTTTTTGTCAGAAATATTTGGGAGGGAAGGAAATCCTAAATGTATATTAACGGGCAATGGAGTTCAATTCACCTCTAAGTTAATGTGTGAATTTCTAGCTTCTAGAGGAATTGTTAAAAAAAAATGTGCCTTATATCATCCAGAATCCAATGGCATGGTAGAACAGTTTAACAGGACTCTAAAAGAAACCATCCAATTGGCGAAACAGATTGGTAAAGAGTGGGAAAAAATTATAAAGGATCGTGTTGAGGAATATAGATTTACTCCTCACACTAGCACTAATGCTTCTCCTTTTCTTATGTTCAGAAAGAGAATTCCTCACACTAGGATGTGTCCTCCTTGGGTCAATCTTTATGTAAAAGAACAATTTGACTATGATAAGTGTACTAAGTTTGCACTAAAGAAAGAATTGGATTGTCAAAATAAGAGGAAAAAAATCTATGATACAAGAAAATCTGTAAAGGAATTGCATATAAGTGTAGGTGACAGTTTCAAGATTAAATTACCAGGAAAATTTAGGGAAGATCAATCTCATTACAGTAAAGTTTTTAAGGTAGTCAAAGTTTTCAAGGGGGGTACAAAGGTTGATGATGGTCGAATATGGAATCTTAAAAGAGTTTTAAAAAATTGGGTGATTGTATCATTCTCATGTTGTTTTAGTGTTTTGTTTTGTTTTGTTTGGTGGGAGGGGAGGGGAGGTGGTGTAGTATGTCATGTGAATGTATTAGTAATACTTATTATATATACTTTTGTTATTGTGTATATTTTATTGTTTGTATTTTATGGTTTGCATAGTAATGTTTGGTATAGTCCATCTTCCCCTCCAACTGAGATCATCTTTGTCTCTTCTGGACTGAGTGTTCCATGCAGATGACAGTTGGAGAGGTGAAGGCTGGAAAAAGACTGGACCTACTGTGGATGGAGTTTCTTTCCCTGAGGATTTATCAATAAACTATAATTCAAGTAAAGCATCAACTGTGGATGTCTTGAATTGCGAGAAGCATACTTCAAGCAAGCTCGATTACGGCAACACCCTCTACGCTGGCACCTCAACTAGGACTCATTCTGGACCTCCCTCGCCAAGGACACATCTCCCAACACCTGAAAACCCTCCACTGGATACCGGTCGAGAAGCGAATTACCTTCAAGCTTCTCACACATGAGGTCCCTCCTCTCCCCCCCCACCGCCTTGAGACCCTCATGGGTGAGTAGTCGTGCTTTACAAATACTGATTGATTGTTTGATATATATGGATTTTTCTACATTTCAGGTACCACTATTGCTATTTCCAGGTACTATGTCTATGACCTTTTTATAATTAATTCCTTACACAACTGGCTGAATTAATTTATAGTCCCAATTTCGTTTATCCTCCTTTCTTTTATTGATGCAGAACCCTGAATCATTTGTGCTCAGTCCTTATGTCTTTGTCCTGATGAGGCCCTTTATTGATATAAGGGTAGAAACACCATCAACATTCTCTGGCTGTGGGAGTTTTTCATTGATTGACACCCTTGGGACAGGAATCTGTTTGTTTAACAAAATTAAGACTATAAATCTTTATTCTGGAACCTGTACCCCCGGATTGGGCCTCTCTGCTGGTATATTGCTGTTATTAGGATCATCTTATACCCCTTACTCTGTTTTTTGGCATTAACCTATTGGCATTGTATGTTCACATCACACTGAGTACTTATTATTGTTTTTATGGAAATATTTGTTGCATTTGATTGTAAATTACTTGACTAACTATTTGTTTAAGAAGTTTGGGCATATCCTATATTATTGTCTTTTCTTATTGACCCCTCTGGCATTATACAATAAACGTATCAGGTATTCTTAAACACTAAGCATGCTCCCAAATGATACTGTGGTAGGCTATCGGCGGTACAGAGGACTCTGAGCCGTATGTAGAGGGTGAAAATTTATTATAGATTTAGGAAGGTAAAGCTAAAGGTAATGTAAAGGTACTGTGGTAACAACAATTCCGGTTGACTCTTCCTTGTCTTTAAACGTCTCTGTTCTTTGTCTTCTTTTTAGGTCTGGAGGGCGTCAGATCATACGGTCTCCCCGTTGGTACCGGAAAAAGAACACAGGAGCAAAACAAAGGTAAGTCGGTTGTGGGGTTTTGGTGTGGGTTTTGGTGTTTTGGCATGCAGGAAGGGAGGGAACTCTTGAGATAGAGGTGGAGGTGTAGAAAGATATGCCCGGTAGTGAGGGGTGAGAGGTTCTGGGTACTCGTGACAAGCTCTCTCTCTTAGTGCTCTGTCCAAGGGTTCACTCTTCTAATTCTGTTCTCTGTGCTCCCTTTTCCCTGGCCGTCCTCAGTCCCTCCCCTCGTTTCTCCGTCCCCCCTCCCTTGTGCTTTTAAATAAAAACTAGGTTGTCGACCTCCTAATAAGGACCGTACCTTGGTAAGCCACAACCCTCCAGGGTCGTGGCGGGAAGTGCACGCCTCCGAATCTCGGCTTCCTTTTGGATCTTCTCCGCTGGGTTCTGGAATTCCCTCAGGTCCGTTCTCCTCCTTATCGGCGCGCAGCATCTCTGTCTGCTCCATCTTCTGCGTCCCTGGCGAAAACTCCTCCTTCCCTTCTCTGCAGTCCGTCCTTTCTTTTGATCGGGAAACCCGGAAATCCGGGTCCGAAGCGTCTGTAGGCGTTCCCATGTCACCATGGGAACGCGGGAGTTCTCCGAGTGAGGCGTGCGAAAGGTGCCAACCCGAGGAGCTGCAAGATGCGGTCGAGGAGACCCGTCTACAGATACCTAACTGTATAGTGTTGCACTCAATTATTTCATCCCTCACTCCTTTTGGGTCTACGGATTACTCCTATGCTTTATGATAATAATAGTAAGTATGAACACTATAGATAACTGCATCTCCCCGAATGCATTGAGAGAAGTGGTGCAGACTGGGAGTTTACTCCACTTGTTGGGAGTGTTGGCGGACTATGATAGCTTGTATATTTGAAGTTAGAAAACAGTTGTTCTTATGCTTGAGTCATCAATTAAGTGGAAGCTCCCTGCCGTCCATAATTTGAGTGCGAACAGGCACCCTTGCATGGTTTAGTACTTAACATAAACAATGTATCAAAGATAAAGCTATTCCTTTGTAGATGACACAATAAATCTTTTAAGTAACTTATTGTGCTGGAGGAGGCAACGACTTTTAACTAGCACTGAGGTAATTATGCTCATATTTTGTGTCTCTAGCAATCATAACTGCAACCAAGAAAAGGACTGCTAATCAGGTGTGTGTCAGTTTCAGGTATCCCACTAGAACCTTACCTATATGTAACAGTCCCAGAGCATGTTTCACATTTTAAAGGAACTTCCAGAGAAATCTTTATTTTAGTTTTCCAAGAGTATGACATGATAAATGTAAGTTGCTTACTTCTATCCTATTAGTATTAATATGCTCATTGGCAAAACAATCATGTTTATTTAGTAGCACATTCAACTCATAATAAATTACCAGTGTTGAGCATTCCAGTCCTTCTAGAGCAGGTGTGTTCAATCAGCTGATTGCGAGCTACTAGTAGCAAGTAGACACATTCAGAATAGCTCCCAGCCTTGAGTTCATTTTTAAATAAGCACAGGGTCACATTTTCCTTTGAAAGTTAAGGGAAGTCTGTGCTTATTTTCCATTATTATCCTCAGCCTGCAGATAGCAGAGTCTGATAATGAGCAGTGCTCAGTCAGATGTATGACCCAGGCTGGGACACAAAGGTGAATAACCCATACACAGAGGTATTTAACTCTTAAATAAAAGTCCTTGTCAACTCAATGTATAGATCATGAGAACAAAGTGATGTTTCCCAGTGCTTTTAAATGGGAGAAACTTAAAATGAAAAAATACTTTAATGACTAAGTTAACTCTTCATTTTAATTTTCTCCCATTTCGAATTGTCACATTTTCAAACAGCAAGTCTATTGCTCCCAGTGGCCAAAAGACTTAGTGGCATATTTATAATTGCAAAATACAGTCTTTTTTAAAAAAAAATGGGAGAAATTTAAATTAGAGAAAAATGTTTCTATAAAAAATTACATCTCAATGTTTTTCTCCACTTTCAGTTAGGCCATGACGCATTCATGTTTTCCGAAGCATGTTTCTTCTCTTTAAATTCCTCCCATTTAGACGTATGGCTGTGTTTTCTGTCATAAGTATGGCACTGTGTCTACAGGCCAGTGGGAGCAAGATGCCTACTATTTGTAAATATGACACTGTGAAATGGAAGAAAAGGTAAATGTTGAGTGTTATAGAATTAAAATAAACATAAAGTTAACTCTTCAGGTTAATTTTCCCCCATTTCAAAGTGCTGCCTTTACGCACTGTAGGCATCTTTGTCACAGAGGCTTGTAGGCATGGTGCCATATTTACAACTCAGAAATAAAGCCATTATTTTATTTGGAAGAAATTTCCACTTATCCTTTCAAAGAAAATCCTTTATATGAAACTTTTTGCAGAAACTTTTTCTGCACTTTAAATGTCTCCCTTTTAAAATAATGGTTGTATGTTTGTTTTATACATGTAACGGTGCCACACATAGCAAAAGGTATGTCCGGTGCCTAAAGTACATACGACCCAGGTTTCAGTCACCCTTACACTTATATTCCGTTCTTACGCACACATATTCATACATTCCGAAAGATCACACTCTCGCTGACACACACGGCAGCCCTGTCATGGTGTCCCTAATCAAAGTACTTTCTTTAAATCATAGTATCCGGCTCTATGGGCATTAGGCTTAAAGTCAATGAAGCTGGGCATGGGGATGTCTGGAAGCAATGCACAAGTTTCTTAGCCTTCAGTAGCCCACAATGATTTTCACTGATCTGAAGTAGCTCTCCAACAAGAAAAAGTTGGAGACCCCTATCCTAGAGGCTGTGTTGGTCATACTTTAAAGCACAAGAAGGATAGAATAAACCATGAAAGTGTGTTTCTTACTAGAAAGATTTGCCTTTGAATCAAAGAATATACTAAGGCTTGAAACCTCTAGTTCCTTGTAACGCTGTTGTTCCCTAGCCTTGGATTGTTCACAAGTTCACATGTCTGAATCAGAATAACAAGCAGTAACCACATAAGTAGATTAAGAAATAGAGACGCAGGCTCACCTTATGAAACAGGTTACATTGAATTGCATGGTCATCAAAGAATCAGCTGCTGCATTCAGTTCTACAATGTAGAGTTTGGTGAAAGTATGCCTGTAATTCAGTGGGGTGGCTCAGTCGATATCCTGGAGTGGCATACCTCTATAACGCATCACTGCTTACCAGACACATCTTGTGGATTGAGGACTCAACTTTCCTGTGGGAGAGGGTGTTGCAAAGTAGATTCATGTCACTACGCCATTTCTTAAAGGGATTTCTTCTCCCATGGTGTCTAAAGGAGACTAAGAGCTGGTCCAAAATTGTGATATCTTTCGTCATGCCATTATAGCATTTCAAGTATCTGCATACATTAGGGGAAAGGAGTGTCCTCTCTGCAGCTGAAGATGGATTAGGAAAGAACTAGCTGCATGTTTATGTGGGAATCAAGCCACTCCTTTGGCATGAAATTAGGTTTAGTTTGTGATGTGACATTGTTCTTCATAAAGTGCAAGGAAGGCTTGCACTTTAGGCCCACTCGCCTCACCACCTATTAAGTTAGGGGGAGGTCAGTTTTCCAGGATAAGAATCTTATACTGACATTATCAATTTATTCATTGGGAGCCAACATGAATAGGCTCAGCACAGTACTTAGGTCCTAAGGCACAGGTGAAGAGCATACCTGAAATAATGTCCTGAAGAGACCATTCATGAAGTCTTTTATGGACCTTTGTGAAAAGAGAACAGGCAATTTCAAAAGTTTATCTTGATATGCCACATATTTGTGCCCCAATCAATGCAAATTTGTAACATTCCTTGCTCAGGTGCAATAAGTGAGGAAGAAGCTGGTAAGGCGATTGTAAGGAAACAGGGCTATTGGCTGTGCTGGGTATGAGGACAGCACAAGTAATAGGTCCACAATTACCTCCTCACTGAGAACCAAACACCCCACTGTAACCTTTGACTCTCTTAGTGTAGTGAAGCAGAGCAGTCCAAGGCCTACTCATAGAAGATTGTGTGGGCTAGTAATCACCATTCGCTGGCACCCAACAGTAACATTCAATAAATGATTGTCCAGTCTGTACTTTTTCTTTAGAAAAGGGAAAGTACATTTATTATATATACAGGTCTTAGTACTATGCAGTAATTTACAAATATACACAAGGGTTGTGGAAATATCTTGGATGACATTACATTTGACCCCTAAAAGGTCATGACCCCAAAAACTCACAGTACCCCTCCCATATTGTGTAACACATTAATATATAGGAGGGTGTCACTTTTAATCAAGCAGCACAATACGTTACCACATTTAAAGACAAAGTACCTCGTGTTATAATGCATCACCCTATCACTGACTTCAGTAACCATAATCCATCTACAATCAATAACGAATTGCAGGCTGAGATGAAAAGTTACTGTTAGCAACACCCTTGAACAAAGCATTGCAACTTAGAATATTTGAATAAAGTATTGTACAACAATATTACAGGTGCCTGTGTCTTTGTTTAACCACTTTAGGCCAAAAAACCTGCAGCCAGAGAACCAACCAAAAGAGATTGCTGCACTCCCAAGGTGTAGCACAAAGGTTCCAGCCTGGGGAATTCTTAAATCTTAGGTTTAAAGCCAGGGGAGGTCATAATATCTTTGACCGTGTAAACGTGGGATCACTTTTTAAAACATTGTGGTGGTGAGTTGCTGTACTCCTGAAGCCTTCTCACACTCTTTTGTGAACATTGGTGGTGCCTCTGCCATCCTGGGGCCACCACATCCAGCAAAAACAAAAACGTTTGGCAAAGAAAGACCTGCAGGGCATTATTGGCTGTTTCCTTGAGGGAGCATGAATAACTAATGACTGGCTTCAGCCGTGGCTTTCATTTGTTGGACGGGAGTCCTGCCCCGCATCTTCCTTGGTTTATGTCTTTTTAGGTCGAGCATTCGAGGCCTCTTGTATATACTTTAGTATATACTTCTATACTTCTTTGTGGGGTCTCTGCTTTTTCACTGGTTTGTTTCAGTGTCCTTAAAAAAATCCTTGCTTGCTAGTGGTCAATCCTTGCTCTTTGTCCCACCTTTTCCACAGTTGTACACTCCCCTGGAGCATGGCCCTAGTACTTGTACCCTTCCACTTGTGCCTATGAAGCATCTGCTTAGGGATTACTTTGCTCAAAGGCTAATAGCATTTGACCAGAGCACTGGATGCTTCAGCGGCCCCAGTCTGTTTCTGTTAACAGGGCTCTAGTCCATTACTTACTTTTCATCTGCAGTGATGTGTGACTTTGTTTATTCCATTCATTACTCTCCCTCGCACATTTTCTGTTCTTGCATTACAAATGCTTGTTCCTTTTGTCTGGCTCTGCGAGCTCTCAGCAGCACTTTGAACCAGGCTGCTTATGTCGACTGTTTTACTTTTTATTTTCAGTTTGTGGCAAGAAAACGCTAATAGCTGAAACTCGAGCGAACACGAGAGTTATTGCAGTTCAAATGCTTGTTTTATCTTTTTGACCTCTACTTTGGGGGCACCATGGGTAGCCTACCTCCAGCTGTCCCTGCCAGCTCCACGTTCATCCAGCATCTTTCCTTGCCGGCATGGGAGTTGGCAGCATGCTTCTCTCCTGCCTGCTACATGCTGCCACACTATGCCCAGCCACAGACATGGGGGGTGTGGGTGAGCCCATCACCGTTATATGGAGCTGTGACAGGGTGTTGCCTCCTCCGACGGAGGGAACCCGGCTGGAGAGCCCCGAAATGCCGGAGCAGTGCCCCAGGAGGACAAGCAGGTGAAATACATTGGTATGTATCGGAAAGCGTACCGACGTCTTGGAAAAAGAAAACGAGGAGGCGAAGGAGAAGGCGAGACGGGGAGCGCAAAGAGAGACACGGCACGATGGAGAAGGAGGCAAGGTGCAGCCAAACCCCAACGTGAGGGACCTGCTGGCAGACAGGACAGTGGCATTACCTCAGAGAGGAAGCAGAACAGAGGGAGAAGACCACGGCGAGAATGAAAAACCCAGAAAAAACCCAGAAGCCCGCCACGTCCGTGGAGGGACATGGATTTTCCAGGTATGTGATCGCTTACGCGGTTGGATTTATCCATTATTAAGGAGGGCAAGGGTAGGAGGGGGAAGGTGTGGAGGAACACGGGGACGGCTGAATAAGCACTTAAGTTTCCCCGGCACCCAACAAACACTAACTCATGGGGACCCCAGTTCTTATCACAAAGGTGACGTTTTGGGCGAATGCTGATTGGCTTGGGAGCCAGTTCACAAGGGTGTTGACTGTCTGTGTTTCCGGCGGACAAAGAATCCTCTCACACACAAGACCCCCCCTTCTTTGCATGCATAAAAAAGAAAAAAATAGACAAGACCACTTACCTGACCCTGGTCTTTGTTTCCTTCCTCCCCATGTACCTGGGTATCGAACAATGCTGAGGGCCTGAGAAGACCCTGGAAAAAGACGAGACAACCAATAAGAAAAGAGATAAACGAAGGAAAGACCAAGGAGTAAACAGTTCCCTGACACATATTTTTTTCTGATTCAAAGAAAATACTGTGAAACAAACAGAATAAATAGGTTTCTTTTCAACTTTCAACTACCAATTTCCTGACTGGCCTGAGTGTGTAGTAGGACCCTTATAATACTGCAGCCTCACTGGCAACCCTGGGACAGGAGCACAACAGCGCTCCCCCTGTTTTGCTCCCACGTCAGGGACCTGGAGATGGAGCCCCGGGTCATGTCCTTATTCCCTGTTGTGGGCGTGACAGTGCTCCCACTCCCCTGGCGTTGGGGGCCCAAAAATGGGATCCCAGGCTTCTTTCTCGGGGCAGGGTGGTGACAGCGCTCCCCTTTCTTCTTTCCTGGTGGGGTCCTGGAGCTGGGGTCCCAGACCTTCCTTTGCATGAACTGGCGTGGGGGATTGGCATGAGCTCATCGATTATTAATGAAGCTTTGTGTTGACTCTGGGCACTGTCTCACCCCAGAGGAGTTGCAGCACAAGTCCACTTGCTCTGTTTTCTCGGCTGGGGTCAAAGGTCAGATCCTTTTCCCTGCAATATCTCGGTCCCCTTTGGGCTGTGTTGCACAAAGTTGGGCTCCTGGCACAGAGCCCTATTCACCTGGAGCTTTTCTAGCATGCCTCCTGGTCTCTAAGGTAGCACACTTTGTAGAGAGCGGGTTCCACTTCTCCTTTTCCTTATCCTCTGGTCCCACTCTCCTCTTGGGTGGGTGCAGAAGCCCAGTTCTCCCCCCAACTGGTCCTTAAGGGGTGTAAGGGAATCAGTGTCTCTGGTCATGGAGACACTCACCGACCCTGGGGTCAACTGCAGGCACAGTCCTTAGGACATCATGGTGTTTGCCCTTCCAGTTGTCAATGGTGTTGCCGACATTGAAGTTTAATGCCCAGCTCCAACAATAACTCTTTCCCATGTGCAAGAGTTTTTAAATGGGGATGGAAAGTACAATAAGTCAAGCACCCCAGGCCATTTCTAGGGTGCCACATCACCCCTCCACCCCTGTCCCAACCCTCCTGCACTGCATGCTGGGACAGTTTAAGGTGGTGCAGTCAAGAAGTAACAGTCCATCATTTTTTGCCCATTATCACACTCTAGAGGCCCACCTTACTGAAATCATTATTGGCTCTGATCCTCATGGGAACAATGCATCCTAAACTTTCAGGAAAGGTCCTCTCTCAAACTAGCTTTGGCCTATTTGTTCTGGTTCAAAGGTGGTCTGGCTTGTCTGCTTGGTTTGTATTTCCTATTGGAGCAATACCAAGGGTGATTTTCTTATGACTGGTTATTGTTTGAGGTATTGTAGTGGGTACACAAATGGTGGTCTGGAATACAGCCCCAGTGGCTGTGATTTATTCAAGCACTCCATCCATCATTTTTTGCTTTCATTGGTATCAAAGAAACAGCAGGTCATGTTCAACTTAAGATATACAGATAAGGATGACCATTGCACATGAAGATTACCTAGTCGAGATGCAGTTTCCATTCTTGTCAGTTTAATAGTGCACCTTTTTGGCATCTGCTCAGTCTTTGGTGAGGTCAGCAAAGAGTTTGGTAGGTAGGCATACTTTGTTATAGTCTGCCCAATCCCATAGCATCTGTGCCTCCCTAGACAGGAACCATGACTTTATTCCTCATTGATGTTGATATACAAAACAGAGGTCATGCTATCCTAGTAGGCTATATAGTCCAAAGCTAACTACGCTCAGCTCTAGGACAGTGATGTGAATCTCCCTGTAATACTCTAACCACAGCCCATTATGGATAAGTACTGGAATACAGTGCTTTAAACCTGTCAGTGGTACATCTACAGTCATGGCATGCTGGTGGTCTGCAGGTTTTAAGGACAGCCCTATTTAGTGTTTTGAAGCATTCACTACTACAGGAGTGTCTGAATGAAAAAAGGTTGTTGTGACTACATCATCCCATAATCCTGCGACCTGTTGTCACTATTGCTCTAGTTTTGGTAAGACAGGGTGAATTCAGAGGGAACAGAAAAAAACTTATGGGATACAGGATGAGATGAGTCCTAGGAGGGACGTATGTTTTTAAGAACCATCCTTTTTGAACTTGCAAGTGATCTCCTACACAATGACATTCCTGAAGAAGTTCAATTTCCTAGGTGCAGAAATCGGCACCTACCAGGAAAAATCTAGAGTAGAAGTTGTGGTTCTGTTGACTTCTGGATACTAAGGGCCTCATTTACGAAGTTTTGGTGCAAGGCAGTGCCTCAAGGAATCTTGCTGCGCTGCACTGCCTTGCACCAAAAGGAAGAGGCAGAAAGGCACCATATCTATGTGATACAGCGCATTCCTCTACTTTCCTCCTGCACTGGCGCACAATGGGCTGCCTAGCGGCAACGCAGGCATCCTTGCACCATGGTGCATTGGTGTCTGCATTGTAGGGATGATTGTTTTTGTGCAGGACGGGACACCTTTCTTCACAAAAACAATCAAGGGAGGCTTTTTCCTTTTTCTATTTGTGCTGCACAATGCAGCACACATAGAAAGAGGAAAAAGCAAGGAGAAATAAAGTTATTTCTCCTCAGTACGACTCCCCTGGGGAGGCATAGGCTTTTGACGCATTCCCAGGTTTACAAAATCTCATAAAATGTGGAATGTGTCAAATGCTATGGGTGTTACATGGGAAAAGCCACTGTAACACCCATGGCATTCCTCCCTATCACAGTGTGAGGCAACATAGCGACATGTGTTGCGTTCTCACTTTATATCTACAAGGACATGTAAAGCTACGCAGGGTGGCTTTATGTGGCCTTGTAGATATGGCTCTAAATCTATTGCTCTTGTCAGAAGCAGACTCAGAATCTCTTTCCGTAATGCTGCCAGGTGAGGCTGTTTTTTCTTGTGTTGGCTGGGTGGATTTAGTGGATGGCATCCGCCAGAGTTTGAGAAGATGGCTGAATTCCACAGTTGGAAGCACACATCAGGCTCACTTTAGGAGGTGTTGGGTGTGGGACAGCCAGATGCGTCATCATTTTGAAGTTAAATGTCCATAGAGCTGCCTTTGCTAACCCCTTTATGCAAAATACCACTTGCTCATAGGTCGCTCGTAACCAGTGATAACACATTTCTTCCTTCGCAGGAGTCAATGCTTGATGAGGTAAATGGACCTTTGGACCCAGCATAACGCTGTAGAGAACAAGACATAACATTTTAATACCTGTCAAATTCAATTACACAGTATGACCAATGTGGTCATAAAAGGAAAACTCCAGTCAGAAATAAAGTTAAGGGGTTTTATTAAAAACTCAAGCTCAAAGTCATATAAACAATTCGTAAGACAAAGCTATAAAGATACAGAATATACCAAGGGTTGAACAAAGCAATTAAGTAGTTTAGGCAAACTAACATTAGGAGAACTAGACACTCTACAAATACCATACAGAACATCAGTAAAGGTAGTTGATGTACAGAAAACAAGCGCTGCTCTATTTTAATAAGCATTAAAGCAATTTAAATCATACAGTTAATTTGGGCAGAGGAAACCCCTACAAATTGCCCAATCAGGGATTAACACATCCTGAGAAGAACACATGCAGGCAAAAGAATAATTTGGAAAAGAAGGATTTCTTGGGCAACGAGTCACTAACTGAAGTGGGCAAGATATAGCTAAAAAGGGAAGGCGTCAACATTTCAAAAGATGGGTCAAGAGTTTTCTTCTTGGGGTCAGGGGAAAAGTCTCAGCAAGGCATTTCAAAGGAGCAAGGGCAGTGAGGATTATACCCGTCAGAGTCGGAGGGGTTCAGTATGCAGCACAGAATGGCAAAAAGTATTCTGATTCTTCTTCTCGATTCGTTTTTTTTTTCCTTTCTCTCTCTCTCTTCAATCTGGGGAATGGTGTATTAAAGTTTATAGAGCATAATGATTTGTCAGGCCATTGCTCCACTTTGAGGTTGAAGATGTTACATCCAAATAGAGATCGATCATGTGACTCAATCTGCAACATCGGCTAAGATTCTCAGGCTTGTCATGGGAACGGAGTCCATCTTATAATTCAGTGCAAGATTGCAACAATTGTATACATTACCAGTCCACAGTTCCAATTATTCCTTACTCAAGGACAAGTTCACAAACTCTCTATGTGTAAAACAATAGACATCTATTACCAAACTAGCTTTCTCATGAGAACGAAATCTGAAAAAGCTTCATGTTAGCAAGATGACTTGACAATTTCTGCACAAATACAGGGCCCAACAGGACTCATTTAAGCTAATGGGAGTGAATTAAATAGCACATCAAATCATGAAAATAAAGCATTTAACACTAAAATTATAACTTCAACATTAACAAACTTCTTTTATCATTTATGTTACAGTAACTTTAAATGGAAAATAACTCTGTTAATACATTTCAATGAATATGGCACAGAACTACATTTCTCTATTTTTGCATACAAATTTAAAACACTTGTTTTTAAACAGAAATCTAATATCGTTTTAATGCAGGCTGTTAGTTTACTCTCTAAAATATAATATAATAACAGATTAACTCTCCAAACATGAAATTTAATCATTTTACCACATGGGTTTTGACATCTAGTCGAGAGTGAATGCACACTAATATGGCTTCTCAGAGCATTACTTTACAATCAAAGTATAAGTACTTTGATTAACATAATGCATAAACTGTCACGTATAGATTGCCACTGTGACATGAGGGCCAGTACTCAATTTTCTGCTACATCACCGGCTCTAGTACTGGTACCTTTGTTGCATGTCTTCTGGAGCAGCACTGTGATATGCCCCTGCAGGCACAAAAATAAGTCAGAGGTTTGTACTAAAGAACACTTATTTATGTGGACGCTCAGATATTTAAAAGTAGTGGTGTCCCATTTAAGGAGAAATGGTGCAGAGCTATCCCATTTTAGGTGTACTCTGGGGCTCAATGGGCATATGCTAGTGTTGTCCCAGTTCAGACCAGACATGTTCTCAAATGCTTTGTATTCTCTAGTAACCTCACTAATACTGACCTCCACTTCCGGCATATATATCAATATGTCATCGAAATACAGTGAAGCAATATCACATTCCCCACCATTCGGAATCCACAGACACCACTAATCATGCAGAGTTGTGCCGCAAACTGTTTGACAGAGAGAGCAAGTAAGAGGGGAAATTGAGACAGCATTACCTGGTTCCAGGACATACCTGATACACAATCACTCAGATGGTGCACACTCATGCCTTTGGGAGGTTATGGATGACCTTGATCCATCTGTGAAAAGCACCTCAGATGACAACATGGTCCAGCAACTTGTGAGGGTATCTCCAGCTGAGCTAGCGACATGCCTTCTCTTTCTCAATTGATAAATCAGCAGCTATTGACAACATTGGGGGGGCTGTCTCAGCTTCTCAAACAGTCATCATATGTTGTGTGATTTATTGCAGCCTGGAATGAAGACGTTTTGGTTGGTACGGACAAGGTGTGGGATTTGCGCAGTAATCTATTGTTTCTAAGATTTTCCAACATTTAATAGGGAAAGGTAGCTGTTCGTCAGTAATCCCTCTGAGGATTTCCCGGGTTTCAAGAAGGCCACAATTAGTGCCTCACAGGTTGTAAGGGAGAAGATTGCAAGCTCAAACCCCTCATTATAGAGCATGACCAGCTTGGGCACAAACTGATCTGTGAAAGTCATGTAAAATTCAAGTGAGAGGCCATCTGCGCCAGAGATTTTCCCTCACCCCAACATTGATGGTGTCTTTCACCCCTTAGAAAGAAAATGGCTGCCCCATCATGCGCTCATCCTGGCACACCTATCCAAGCCCAAAATATTCATCAGGGTGGTCCCTCATCCCTCTGAGTTAGCTAACCAGGCCAGAAGTCTACTATACTTTTTTGTTTTTTAAATGTTTAAGTCTACTAGACATGTCTTCTTCCTCACGTTGGTAGGTCTTGTAGCTGCATAATCTAAGCAGTGTTGCTGCTCCACTAGAACAGCATGTTCGTCTTTGCAGGCAGCTATGTATGTACCATTTTAGTCTCAAGATTATGAGCTGTATGTTAAGTTCAATGAGCTGTCAATCTATTTGTCTTCTAATCCCTAATAATGTTTGAATATAGTACCCCAGAAGCGTCATTTTGAAGGCCTCTCACATGTTGGAATGGGAGTCAGTAGAGCACTCGTGTTCTTCAAAATTATGCCCTATAAAATCCCTTAGCAATTAACAGAATTCCGGGTCTTCTCATGTGCCACATTGGAGCCTTGATGTGTGTACTGGTGTTGTACCTGTACCCCAAGAAATGTGTAATGGAAAATGGTTATTGTCGAGATGATATGACCTAGATACTCAGCCCCGCCTAGCTCTGGTAAAAGGCCAGTTTGGCTTATCAAGCATTCCAGTCGAACATGGACATCATGAAGGGAAACTGAGAAACAGAATTTTGCTTGCCCCACATTTGGTGCAAAGGTGCTGCCATGCAGCAGGGGTCGGGCATCAAGCCTACCCTCTACAAAAATGTATCTGCCATTAGCATCTATAATTTGGCCACAGATTTCAAACAGTTTCCTGGAACTAATCCAATTAAGTGTCCAATAACCAGTGGACACAACTCATCCCCTCCATTTAGTTTGGATATTATGCCACGCACTGATTTCCAGATGAGTGTCCTGAAGCATGCCCATATGTATCCCTCTGCATCATAAATATGAATTGCACCTTATACTGCTTGGTTCTAGTGGACATCAGTGCTTAAATTGAGCCAATGGTCTCCGGAACTCAGCACCAGCCCCTAATTATCAACACCGGCACTTATGAAAGTCTGTGACATCGTGGCACTGTTTGTCTAATTTAGAGATAAGCACAAGAGTTGTTTAATAATTTAATATACATTGCCATCCAAGCCACTCTTATAGCTTTGACAGCCTGGAATAGTCTGAACTGTCACACTTGGAGGAATGTGCTGGTTAGTAATTGTGTTGGTACTGTTATTAGCAGAGCTTGCCTCGACAATGGGTGGTACAAGCTGCAGTGGCCTCCTGATGAGGGCCCTGGTGCTTATTTTTTTTAAAAACATATTTTTACAAATTAAGCACTGATGGACATACCTTAAATATTCCATGTTCAAATCTGTGCATTTAACCCCATTGTGTGACAGAGTGGCAATATCACAAGGCTTAAAAAAAGCCTCTGTTCAGATCGAGAACCCATTAAATTAAACTAGGAAATACTGTCTCTCGAAGAGACTTACACTCACCCAGAAAAAAGATCAGTCCTAAAGGCAATTCCAGATCAGCTCGTCAGTTTTCCACCGAGCTCAGAGCACTTAAACAAACCTGTCACAGACAAGAGAGGTGATGGAGGATGGAGTATGATTCTGGTGAAAAATCAAAGTTCAAAATATGCTTAGCCAATTATAAGATGCTCTCTGCTAAGGAAAAGGCAGCATATTTCACCAGAAGGATGACAGAGGCCAAAAACTCCACTAGAGAACTGTTTCAAACAGACTCCACTCTGTCTAAGAACTCCCCTCCTATGTCATGTCCTATGACCCAATCCTTCTGCGACTCCTTAGCCACCTTTTTTAGGAATAAGGTGGAGGCCATATTTAATAATTTCTCATCTACTACATAATCCAATGACAACGACAGTCATGCCTCATCTCCCTTGAAACCACAGGGTTTCAATTAATTTACTCAATCTGCTGCTGAGGAGGTCTCTAGGCTAATTCTCTCCACATCTTCTGGCTCCCCCCGACCCATGCACCCCTAAAGTGGCTAAGCTTGTGGCAGAGAGTGTTGCCTCTCTACTCACTACCATTTTTTGGTAGTGAGTAGAGAGGCATATGTTTCAGTCTAGGATTTTACCTAGGGTTGGGAAAAACAGCCTTGGTCTTTCCCTTGCTAAAAAAAGACCTCTTTGGACCCTACGGACCCAAACAACTACCGCTCAATCTCATGCCTAAAACTGCTACCCAATTTGGTTTCTTCAGTGGCCATAGTATGGAAACAGCCTGACTTGATGCTATCAAGGAAATCAGCCTGGTGCTAGATCAGGGAAGGAACGCAGCTCACTTACTACTAGATCTCTGGGCAGCCTTTGACATGGTCAGCCACCAGCTGTTGCTAGATCGACTGGCTAAAATCAGAATCGGCGGCTCTGCTTGGGACATGCTGAACACCTTTCTTTCTGGTCGTGAGCAATCGATAAGAGTAGGCAAGTTAGTTTTGCACCCTTTCTCTCTCCTTTGTGGGGTCCCCCAAGGATCTTCACTTAGCCTCACTCTTTTTAATGTTTATGTAACCCTTCTCGCCGAGCTGGTTCATTCTTCTGGCTTTAATTTAACTTCATACGCAGACAACATGAAAATTGTCATCTCTTTAGCCAATGAGAAGCCAGGCACAGGCCCCAGGCTTTGTAAATGTATGCAGGCAGTTACAGTTACCCATACATGTGATGAAGGAATGCAACTTAGGCATTCTCAGTGATGACAAACTAAGCTATTGCGATCAAGCCAATGCATTGCCATCCTCTGCCTTTCTCGTGCTTAGCATATTAAAAAAGATATTCCCATAGATTCCTATTCACTTGCAGAATACCTTGGTTATGTCACTTGTGTTGGCCATATTAGATTACTGCAATAGTCTTTATCTCAATGCTCATCAACACATTTTAAATAAACTGCATACTCTACAGAATGCAGCAGCTAGACTCCTCCTAAAGATTTAGAAATACCACTTAGTGTCAGACTCAGTCAGAAAACTTCTTTGGCTGCCTATTAGACAGAGGATCTCTTTCAAACCTCTATGTATTGTTTATAAATCTCTTCATGGCCATGGCCCGGAATTTCTTCAACACAAATTCACTTGGTACTCCCCATCCAGAACCTTACGCTCAACCAATGCCAGATGGGTTGTAGTTCCTAAATTCAAGCGATCAGCTTGGGGCAGCAAGAGCTTCTTAGTAGGTGCCTCAAAAGCCTGGAATGCAATTCCCCTAGATATCAAGAACACCCCTAACTCATTATGGCCCTCATTACAACCCTGGCGGTCAGTGTTAAAGCAGCGGTAATACCGCCAACAGGCCGGCGGAAAAAAAAATGGAATCACGTCAATGGCGGAAACCGCCAACATAGACAGCCACTTTAACACTCCGACCGCCACGGCAGTAGAAACAAACACCGTGGCGGTAACCGCCAACAGACAGGCGGAACACAAGGTTCCGCCCACTGTATTACAACACGCCTATCTGCCACCTTTTCCGGGGCGGTACTAACGCTATCAAAAGCACGGCGGAAACAGGACTTGGAAGGGAAACCACTCACCTCTGGACACCCAACGAGGAACCAGGACGCCATGGAGCCCGAACTACAGGTCCTGCCCATGCTGGTCTTCCTCCTCTTGTATCAGGAGCAGGAAAGACGCCGTCGTCGACCACGGTGAGTACTGCACCTAGCACACAGGGGAGGTGGGAGTGAAAAGAGAGTGACACACACACGCAACACCCCCACCCCTCACCCTCACCCACAACACCATACACACAACTACATGCAGCAACATTACATATACACCCCGTCACCCCCTGGAAGAATGCAAGGACAAAAGGAAATGATTGTAACGAGTGTAATCAATAAAAATCAGATAGGGCAAATTCAAAAATCAGTATATACAAATATGTACACCAACTACACAAGTCCGGATATTATTTAAATCATTGTCTGTGGATCAGTGTCCCAAAATGCTTGGGCGAAGCCCACACAAGATATCTGACTCGAAACGGAGAGAACACTGCACGGGAATCAGATGGAAAATAAACAGGCACCTCGGGGGGAGGGGGGGACCTCAGCCGGATAAACGGACGACGCCACTGCTCCACGAGGGGGCTCCATGGCCATTGATTGGTCCTGGGGAGTGCAAAGCCACTGTCTCTCAAGTCTTTCCAGTGGGTGGTTTGCCCACTGCTGTATCCTGGGGAGTGCAAAGCCACAGTCTCTCAAGTATTTCTAGTGGGTGGTTTGCCCACTGCCACAGTCTCTCAAGTCTTTCCAGTGGGTGGTTTGCCCACTGATGTATCCTAGGGAGTGCAAAGCCACAGTCTCTCAAGTCTTTCCAGTGGGTGGTTTGCCCACTGCTGTAGCCTGGAGAGTGCAAAGCCACAGTCTCTCAAGTCTTTCAAGTCTTTCAAGTCTTTCCAGTGGGTGGTATGCCCACTGATGTATCCTGGGGAGTGCAAAGCCACAGTGGATAACAGTCTCCACTGGTTCTGGAGGGGGCTTTGTGCCCAGAGTGCTTCATCCTGCCAAGGACTGAGGTAGTGGATGTCATTCTCCACTGGTTCTGGAGGGGGCTTTGTGCCCAGAGTGCTTCATCCTGCCAAGGACTGAGGTAGTCGATGTCATTCTCCACTGGTTCTGGAGGGGGCTTGGTGCCCAGAGTGCTTCATCCTGCCAAGGACTGAGGTAGGGGATGTCATTCTCCACAGTTCTGGAGGGGTCTTGGTGCCCACAATGCTTCACATGCATTGTGGCAGGTCCCATTCCCTCACCTGGGTGTGTTGCCACGAGATTGCCTGGGAACAGGTAGCATGATACGCCATGGAGGCAGAGACACACTCCACCCTGCTGCGACTTCACCTGCCACCTGCAGGTACAAACAGTGCTGGGAGTCATGCCTCATGGATGCTGGGCAGGGTCCAGGACGTCTCCTGCAGCCTCGGACGGCTGCCCACTGGGGATGATTGCCATGTCAGCTGTGGTGGCACTGTCTGAGCACGTCGCGGGGCTGGCGGCGGTGGTTGCGGCAGTGTCTGTGGTGGAGGTGCTGGCCGTGGTGCATGTGTCTGCACCTGTTGAGGGACACAGCAGGACGTCTCCTGCAGCCTCGGATGGCTGTCCACTGGGGATGATGCTGGGGGACTGTTGCTGAAGCAGCAGACATGCAGGTGGCGGTGCTGGTGGCGGTGTCCACTGCCGTACAGGTTGATGTTGTGGTTGGCTTGTGTCCCTTCCCCACCTTTGATGTTGCTGCTGTTGTCTAGCCACTGTCCCCTTTTGGTTTGGAGGAGCCCTTGCTTGCTGGTAGGTGCGGCTTCTCCCTCCGGCATGTGGGCACCTTCTTCACCTTGGCAGGTGGCGGAATGGCCTGCTCCTTGGCCTCGCTAAGTGGCACACTGGCAGCCCTGATGGGTGGCGCCCACGATGAAACCGGAGTTGCTGGGACCACTGTGCTTGAGGATTTGGTGGCTGAGGTGCTGGGCTGGGACCTGGACAGCCAGGCCCTAGGGGAAGGACGGGGGGGGAGGTGTAGAGAAGAGGTCAATGTTAGCCAGGAAAGTTTCTTCGACACACTGGGACAGGGAGATGGAGGGGGTTTGGGAGTGGAGGTAGTGGTTGTAGGAGGTGTACGTTTGCTGAATTTGGGTGAAGGTGCATGGGCCGGAGGCTGTTGTGAGGTGGATGGCTGTTGGGTGGGTGTGTGACTATGTTTGTGTAGTTTGGGAGGAGGGCTCACACAGGGGATGTGTGAATGGTAGTGGGGGTGGTGAGTGCACGAGAGAGGTGTGCTGGTGATAGAGGTAGTGGCTGAGGATGTAGTGCATGCAGGTGTGAGTGGAGATGAGACAGGGAGGGAGGAGGAGGATGTGGAGGAGGGGGACACAGTGGAGGCAGTGGATGTTGCTGTGTCTGCATGGGGATGGTGCTTGTGCGAGTGCCAGTGGGATGTGTGGTGCTTATGTTTGCCATGTCCACTCTTGTGTGTTGATGAGTGTGCATGCTGGTCTGATGGTGTGCTTGGGATAGGCTGAGGTACAGGGGTTTGGGTCTGGGTGGACGAAGTTGGAGGGGGGAGGCTGGACACAGGGACAATGGCTGCCATCAGTGCTGAGTCCAGAGCCTGAAATGCTCTTTGTTGGGCCGCCTGGCCAGAATGAATGCCCTCCAGGTATGCATTTTTTGCTGCAAATGCCTCTCTACACCCTGGATGGCATTCAAAATGGTAGATTGCCCAACAGTGAGGGATCTCAGCAGGTCAATAGCCTCCTCACTTAGGGCAGCAGGGCTGACTGGGGCAGGGCCTGAGGTGCCTGGGGCGAAGGAGATGCCCACCCTCCTGGGTGAGCGGGCACGGGAAACACGCTGAGGGGCTGCTGGGAGGGCGGTGCTGGTAGGGGGGATGGTGGCTGTACCTGTTGATGCGGTAGGCACAGAGGTGCCTGCCACTTCAAGGGAGCTCCCATCAAAGGAGGAGTCGCTGGTGTATGCTCCTGTCCCTGTCGTGGAGCTCCCCTTGCCCTCCATCTCACTGGTGCCTTCAGACTCCATTACTTCACACTCCCAGGCCATGTGGGATGCAGCTCCCTGCTGCTCCGGTGCCACTGCTTCTCCGCCAGATGATGCTAATGCACGCAAGAACAGGGTGACAAAACAAAAAGGAGGGTAAAGACAGAAGAGACACATGGTCAGTGCATGCAGCACCACTACCGTTGGTGGACACAGCACATAGGGAGCAGCCCTATGCACTAAGTCTTGCACTAACAGTGCAGGGAAAAGCACATGCCCAAGGGGGACTCTGTCTAGACCCATTTCATGCACAGCTGGAATCCATGGGAGCCTGACTAGGTGTAGAGGGCAAATACCACCTTTGGGGTTGGAGTGGGAATGAGGCTGCAAAACAATGGATCTACCTTTGCGCGTCTGCTCTGGCCTAGGGGAACCACCAGCCCACCACCCCCACCCACACACCTCGTTAAGCTTGCAGATTCAGCTGAATGAGAGTGTACTCACCCCCTTGTGGCTGCTGTGATGCCCTCAAGCGCCCATCCAACGCCGGATATGCCACCACCAGGATCCGGTACATCAGGGGGGTCATGGTGCGACGGGCACCCCTTCCATGTTGGGAGGCCACCCCCAGGTGGGCCTCCGCCGTCTTCTTGCTCCAGCGGCGCATGTCCTCCCATCTTTTCCGGCAGTGCGTTCTCCGTGTATGGTAGACCCCCAGGGTCCGCACTCCCTTTATGATGGCACGCCAAACACCCTTCTTCTGGTGGGCGCTGATCTAGAGGAAAAGTGAAGTTATAATGGATGTTACTCTCCCGTACAGTTCTTCTCACACATTGCCTACAAACCTCCCACCCAGGCCCAGACATACATACACACACACACACACACTATTCTCACATGCTGGCCTGTCCCCCCTCCCTCTTCCATCCACGACACTCCATACAATCATGTGCCATCCACCATGCTCACAGTGTACTCACCTGTTTGTCTGGAGGACCGTACAGTTGCGTGTACTAGAGGAGGACCCCATCCACTAGTTTCTCCAACTCCTCCGAAGTGAAGGCATGGGCCCTTCCCCCAGACACTGTGGCCATTGTCGCTTCCAGACACAGGTCACAGCAGCACTTGCAGTGTTAGTGCTCTCCTGTTGAAGGTCTGGTATCAAGTGAGGGAACAGATAGAAAATGGCGGTCACATCCGCGGCGGTGCGTACCGTCACCGCCGGCGTACATCGTGCCACCCATAGGGCCCAATGTTAACCAATATTGAATTGCGCCACGGTTTTCGACCGCCTACCGTGACGGTGTACAACGCCAGCGCAGTTACCTCATTTCCCCTTGTCCCACCTTACAGGTCAGGCAGCGGCCATTTCAGGGGGCACATGGTAGGCTAAATAACTGTCACACCTATTTAGGCCAGGAATACGGACAGACAAAGGCAAATAGAGAAAATGTAACATTTTTGGAAAACAGCCTTGTGATACCTAAGTGTTGTATGACCCTCTGCTCACTGTTCTCCTCCATAGGGCACATCTGCTGGGGCAGGTGATGAGATGGCAGCATCCTTCGGTATTCAGACCCCTGGTGGACCTGTAGACAATGGAAGACCGACACATTATCATCACTTACAGATTTAATCGTGCAACAATCCAGGAACGGTGTGTCCAGTTGGAGCCTGACCTGATGTCAGCTATCCGCCATCCCACAGGAATACCCCCTCTAGTGCAGGTCCTGTCTGTACTCCATTTCCTGGCCAGTGGGTCTTTTCAAACAACAGTAGCCATGGCATCAGGGACGTCCCAGCCAATGTTCTCTAACGTGTTGTTCAGAGTGTTGTCTGCCCTGCTGAAACACATGCGCAGCTACATCGTTTTCCCTCAGTGAAAGGTGACTTCTATGCCCTGGGACATATCCCCAACATCATTGGTGCCATTGATGGTACACATGTGGCATTTGTCCCCCCCCTCCCGCAGGAATGAACAGGTGTACAGAAACCGGAAGAACTACCATTGTATGAATGTGCAGATGGTGTGTTTGACAGACCAGTACATCTCCCATGGGAATGCCAATTATCCTGGCTCAGTGCATGACGCTTACATTTTGAGGAATAGCAGCATCCCTTATGTGATGGGGCAACTCCAGAGGCACCGTGTGTGGCTAATAGGTGAGCCTAAAGTCCCCACACAGTTTCATTTGCTGTCTGGGTATGGGAGATTCCCTAATGTTTGGAGGATGTCTATCAGTTGTCCCTCGATATTTGCAGGTGACTCTGGTTACCCCAACCTGTCATGGCTACTGACCCCAGTGAGGAATCCCAGGACAAGGGCAGAGGAATGCTACAATGGGGCACATGGGCAAACTAGGAGGATAATCGAGCGCACCTTCGGCCTCCTGAAGGCCAGATTCCGGTGCCTCCATCTGACAGATGGATCCCTATCCTACTCACCGAAGATGATGTGCCAGATCATCGTGGTCGGCTGTATGTTGCACAACCTGGCTTTGCGACGGTAAGTGCACAGTCTTCAGCACGGCGGAAAGTGGGATTTACCGCCAGGGTTGTAATGAGGGCCTATGTTTTTGGAAACGGCTAAAGACTTGGGGGGTCATTACAACATTGGCGGTAAAAGCCACTTACTGCCGTGCAGAAGACCGCCAACACACCGCTGCGGCCACGGAAATCCGCCACAGCTATTATGACCCACAGCTCGGAATCTGCCAAAATTCAGACACCCACACACGTCCGTCACACCAAAGGTCAGTGATAAACTGGCGAAAACAAAACCGACACCGTCACGCCAACAGAAATATGCCCACACTATCACGACCCACGAATCCAAGCGGTGGTCTTTCAACCGCGGTATTCCATTGGCGGTACACACCGCCGCGCTCAAAATACACTCACACATACAAAACACATCCACATTGGACAATTCGAAATACACACACCTGATACACATACACACACCACTCCCACACATCCAATACAATATAAAACACACACCCACATCACCCACAAACCCCTACGACAAAAATCCTGAAAGAAGCCTAGAGAGAGACACCACAATCTATAATCAGGCATCCACAGGCACACAACACCATCACCCACATAACATCCACGCATCCCACACAACACACCACTAAATATCACCCCACATATCACAACACACACCACCCCACACATCACCCACACCACCCCATGGCACGGCAAAGACACCCCAGGTTCTCTGAGGAGGAGTTCAGGGTCATGGTGGAGGAAATCATCCGGGTAGAGCCACAGATATTCGGATCACAGATGCAGCACACCTCCATAGCTAGGAAGATGGAGCTATGGCGCAGAATAGTGGACAGGGTCAACGCAGTGGGACAGCACCCAAGAAATAGGGATGACATCAGGAAGAGGTGGAACGACCTACGGGGGAAGGTGCGTTCTGTGGTATCCAGACACCACATCGTGGTACAGAGGACTGGCGGCGGACCCCCACCTCCTCCCCCACAACTAACAACATGGGAGGAGCAAGTCTTGGCGATTCTGCATCCTGAGGGCCTCGAAGGAGTAGCTGGAGGAATGGACTCTGGTAAGTCAAACCTTAACTATTACAACCCCCACCCTACCTGCATGCCATCACATACCCCCACCCTCACCCCCATCACTCCAACTTCTCACACATGTCCCACTATCACAAACCACACATCCCAACACCAACCCTTGCATGCAACACCAAAGCATGGACACCCATCACCAATGAATGGCCACGGGACATACCCATACACCCCGTACACCATCATCACACAAGGTCCCACACAGGAATGCAAGCACTGGGGTACACTGTCACCCACCCATTGCACACCATGGTACACACAGATGCAATAATCATGCTTTTACACCAATGCAGGACCCCTACCCAATGTCACCGCACAGGAGGGTCCACACATGTCCACACCACCAACAGAAGAGGCCCACAGTGATGACAGCAGCTCTATCCAACTGGATCTAGATGACCAGCCCGGCCCATCTGGGAACTCGGGACAGTCGGTTCCCCTCACACAGTCACAGGCCACCACAGAGCTTCCCCCCTCTGGAAACACCAGCACAGCACCCACCCAGCGGGCCCATACCTCTGTCCCCAGGACACGTCAATCAGCTGTGTGTCCACCACTACAGGGAACCCAGGCTAACCCACCACCCCAACAACAACAGGGACCTGGGGGTAGTGGCAGTGGGCACACCGTTCAGGGGACAAAGGCCCAGGAACACAGGGGAACTGGGAGGGCTGCGGTGCGACAGTGGGGAGGACAGGCCCAGGGAACCCACTCTCCACAAGGCCCTCTCCAACATCATGGGAGCATACCAACATTCCCAGGAGACAATGGTAACGGTACTGGCCAAGTTTCAGGAGACCCAGCGGCTGCAGGAGGAACAGTATTTGGGTTTCAGGGAGGAACTCAGATCCATCATTTCTACCCTGGGCACCATTGTAGGGGTTCTGAAGGAACTCCTCAACACCAGGAGGGACACTGTGGCACAACAAGGGGCCCCTGACACTAGCCTGGACGATGAACTGCCCAACTCCGCCGGCGCTAGTGGACAGGAGGCACTGCCACAGGACTACCACACCAGCACCCCACCCCCTGCAGATGGAGAACCACCCGGCAAACGGTCCCTGAGATCCAGGACAAAGACAGAGAACGATGCCAAGACCCCCGCCAAGAAATGAGACCGCCCTGAATGTCATCCTTTTGTCCCACCTTGTCACTCTGTCCATTCTCAAACTGCCCCAGCTCCACTTCCTATGCCCCTTTGGACAATGCACCTGTGAGACTGATAGACTAGACTCTGCCATGGACATTCCTCCACCATCACCCCTCCCCACTTTACAGCACCCTCCAATATTGAGCACTTAAATAAACACCCTTAAAGCACAAAACAATCTGGAGTCTGTCTGTGATTTCGAAATAGTGTATTAGCAATTACAATGACAAAATTCTCTTTCAATTGTAATGTCAACATGCCTATGTCACACAGCTCTAGTCCATGAGGAAAGAAAGCAGATGGCACACAGTGGGACCCACATCTGTGAAATCGTAAGGGAAAGTGAAAACTCAGTGACCATACACTGGGTGAAAAGGACAGACAGTAGAGAGGTACTAGTGCTAAAGTACATGTAGTAGGCAGGTTTGTCTTCTTACCTGAGTCTCACTGGAAGTATTGCAGGATAACCGAGTTCCTGTTGTCGATGTCCTCTTCTTCTGCTTCCTCGTCTTCACTGTCCACAGGCTCCACAGCTGCCACAACACCGCCATCTGGACCATCCTCCTGCAGAAAAGGCACCTGTCGTCGCAATGCCAAGTTATGAAGCATACAGCAGGCCACGATGATCTGGCACACCTTCTTTGGTGAGTAGAATAGGGAACCACCTGTCATATGGAGGCACCTGAACCTAGCCTTCAGGAGGCCGAAGGTCCACTCTATAATCCTCCTAGTTCACCCATGGGCCTCATTGTTGCGTTCCTCTGCCCTTGTCCTGGGATTCCTCACTGGGGTCAGTAGCCATGACAGGTTGGGGTAACCAGAGTCACCTGAAAAAGGCGAGGGACAACTGTTAGACACACACTTACCTGTAGGGATATCCCCAGACCAATACAACAATTCCCACTGATTTGGTTCCAGGTGCTCACCTAATAGCCACACTCGGTGACTCGTCCTCTGATGGTAGCTCCCTTGTGGTGGTGGGCCTATCTGTGTCCCCCCATCTACAGGTACAGCTGCCACCCCCCCTTCCAGCATCACCCTCCCAGCAGCCCCTCAGCCTTTGCCCCGTGCCCTCTCACCCTGGAGGGTGGGCATTTCCTTCGCCCCAGGCACCTCAGGCCCTGCCCTAGTCACACCTGCTGCCCTCAGTGAGGAGGCCATTGACCTCCTCAGGTCCCTCACTGTTGGGCAGTCCACCATTTTGAATGCCATCCAGGGTGTAGAGAGGCAGTTGCAACAAACCAATGCATTCCTGGAGGGCATTCATTCTGGTCAGGCAGCCCTTCAGCGAGCTTTTCAAATTCTGGCTTCAGCACTGATGGCAGCCATTGTCCTTGTCTCTAGCCTCCACCCTCCAACTTCCTCCACCCAGACCCAATCCCCTGTACCTCAGCCTACCCCAAGCACACCATTAGACCAGCATGCACACACCCCAACACTCAAAGGAAGCTCAGGCAAACATAAGCACCACACATCCCACAGGCACTCACGCAAACATCACACACATGCAGACATACCAACATCCACTGCCTCCACTGTGTCCCTCTCCTCTTCGTCTCCCTCCTCCCTCCCAGTCTCGTCTCCACTCACACCTGCATGCACTACATCTACAGCCACTACTTCCATCACCAGCACACCCCGCTCACGTGCAGTCACCACCCCCACTACCATTCACACATCCCCTGTGTCCTCTCCCAGTGTGCCTGTGATGCCACCTCCCAAGGTACACAAACGCAGGCACACACCCACCCAACAGCCATCCAGCCTCCAGCACATGCACCTTCATCCAAAGTCACCAAACGTACACCTCCTACAACCACAACCTCTTCCTCCACTCCCAAACCCCCTCCAGCTCCCCGTCCCAGTGTTCCCAAGAAACTTTTCCTGTCCACCCTTGACCTCTTTCCCTCACCTCCTCCAACCCGTCAGTCTCCTAGGGCCCGACTCTCCAGGTCCCAACCTAGCACCTCAGGCACGACATCGGCGGGATCAGTGGTGCCAGTAGTCACCGGATTCTGGAGTGCACCAAGGAGCCACAGCACGGACAGTCCCCCACCTGTCAAGCATCAAAAGTTGGCCAGTGCCCAGAGGGAGAGGGGGAAGACACCAGCCACCAAAGCCGCTCCCAGGGGTAAAGGTGGGAGTGTGGAGTCAGCTGCAACACCTTTCAAGGTGGGGAAGGGGCACAAGAAACCCGGCAAGTCTGGGAAGATCGGCACGGCGGAGAAGACCGCCATCAGCCCCGCTGCCCAGGAGGCGACCGCCATCAGCCCCGCAGGCCCAGACAGGACCACCAGCACCAGCTCTGCTGGCCAGGATGCGACCGCCAGCACCAGCCCCGCAGGCCCAGACAGGACCGCCAGCACCAGCCCCGCAGGCCCAGACAGGACCGCCAGCACCAGCCCCGCTGGCCCAGACAGGACCGCCAGCACCAGCCCTGCAGGCCCAGACAGGACTGCCAGCAGCTGAGTCGCTGCCAAGGACACCGCCACCACAAGCACCGCTGCAATGGACACCGCCGCCACAAGCACCGCTGCAAAGGACACCGCCGCCACAAGCACCGCTGCCATGGCCCCCGCGCAACAAGCACCGTTGGCCCATGAGCGCCAAGAGCACTGACGCTACTGAGTCCGCCACAAGCAGGATGAAGCACTCTGGGCACAAAGCCCCCTCCAGAACCAGTGGAGATTTACATCCACTACCTCTGTCCTTGATAGGATGTAACACTCTGGGCACAAAGCCCCCTCCAGAACCAGTGGAGATTTACATCCACTACCTCTGTCCTTGGAAGGATGAAGCACTCTGGGCACAAAGCCCCCTCCAGAACCAGTGGAGATTTACATCCACTACCTCTGTCCTTGGCAGGATGTAGCACTCTGGGCACAAAGCTCCCTCCAGAACCAGTGGAGACAGGCATCCACTACCTCTGTCCCTGGCAGGATGAAGCACTCTGGGCACAAAGCCCCCTCCAGAACCAGTGGAGATTTACATCCACTTCCTCTGTCCTTGGCAGGAAGAAGCACTCTGGGCACAAAGCCCCCTCCAGAACCAGTGGAGACAGGCATCCACTACCTCTGTCCTTGGCAGGATGACGCACTCTGGGCACAAAGCCCCCTCCAGAAACAGTGGAGATTTACATCCACTACCTCAGTCCTTGGCAGGATGAAGCACTCTGGGCACAAAGCCCCCTCCAGAACCAGTGGAGACTGTTATCCACTTGAGAGACTGTGGCTTTGCACTCCCCAGGATTGAACAGTGGGCAACCCACCCACTGTAGAGACTTGAGAGACTGCGGCTTTGCACTCCCCAGGATTGTACAGTGGGCAAACCACCCACTGTAGAGACTTGAGAGACTGTGGCTTTGCACTCCCCAGGATTGAACAGTCGGCATGTGGCCCCCTTGTGGATTTGGCATTGTGCACTCATCCGGCTGAGGTGCCCCCCCTTTCCCTTTCCCCTGAGGTGCCTGTTTTATTTCTATCTGATGCCCCTGCAGTGTTCTCTCCGTCATGTTCTGGTACCTGGTGTGAGCCTCGCCCATGCAGTGTGGGCCCAGTGTTCCACGGACTTAAATGGAGCAATACCTGTACTTCTATTCTTGGTGTGTATATTTGTTAATAGTGTATATATATTTTTGCGTACTGGATTTTAATAGATTACAATGGTTACACTAATTTCCTTTGGGCCTTGGTGGGTGTAACTGTGATGTATCAATATGTATTAGTGTGTGTGTTGTCGTGGGTGAGGGTGGGGGGGTTGTTGCATGTGTGTCCCTGTTTTTTCCCTCTCCCCTCCCCTTTGTCATAGGTGCAGTACTCACCGTGGTCTTCGCCGCCGGCGTTCGTGCTCCTGGTAGAGGAGCAAGATGATGATGGCTGGGAAAATGTAAAGCTCTGGTTCCATGGCGTCCTGGTTCCTCGTGGAGTGTGTAGAGGTGAGCGTTTTCCCTTCCCAGTCCTGTTTCCGCCGGAAAAGGTGGCGGATTGGTAGGTTGTTATACTGTGGGCGGTGCATTGTCCTCTGCCTGTCTGTTGGCGGTGACCGCCGAGCTGTTTGTTTGTACCGCCGTGGCGGTCAGAGTGTTAAAGTGGCTGTCTATGTTGGCGGTTTCCACCACGGTCGTAAATCCATTTTTTTTACCGCCGGGCTGTTGGCGGTCTTACCGCCGCTTTAACACCGACCGCCAGGGTTGGAATGGCCACCTTGGTCTTTTAACTCTCCCTAGACTTCTGTCCCTCTTGCTGCTCTTCAATGTTATTTACCAGTGTCAAGACACCTCCAGGTATTCGCTGTGCATTAGAAATTCCTATAACGTAACATAACCCCCTGAGGCCTAGATTACAACTTTCCCCATACAATAATGAAGCAACTGAACTTATAACAAAACGTTTTACTGAATGCTTTTTCTGCATGCGTCCTACTATGCGTATGAGAAACTGTGCCGTAATCCAGGTACGTATGGGAAGTTTTTAGGCTGGCCCATAGCGTTAATGAAGTGCCTGTGGAATGTGAGATTCAATCCCTGTCAACACCGAAGGGCCAGTGAAAGCCTGTAATAGTGTATCTAGATACCCAAGGTTCTGCCTTGATACTTAACAAGTTCCTTTTCATAATTATTAATAGGGGAAGGAGAGGTCTCGCTCCACTAGTAACAAAGAAGGAAGTTTAGAACCTGGACGCCATGAAAGTTCAGAGCAGTTCATCAGTGGTTTGTTGGGTGACAGTAGGTAAAATAGTGGACATCTCAATGCTCAGAATCAGTCCCATTATTGGAGTAATGCGAGCCATTGTTATTGGATGCATAAACTGTGACACTTACTTGCCTGAAAGATGCTACTGCTGCTAAGGCGTCTTGCTGATGTAGCTAAGCTTGCAAAGGAAAGGAGTGCCAAGGCATATGGGATTTTCTACGGCATCTCCTCACCTTGGTCACTCGTGAGCATGCCTGTAGACGCAGTGCTGCTTTCCCTCCCATGGTTGTTCTTGTTGTCTCATATGCCTTGGCCCAGTCCCAAATTTCATGTGGTTAGGAAACAAAAGGGCATATCTTACACCCATTGTGTGGAGTTTTCGTTTAATTTATGTGTAGCTAGCTCTGCAGTGCTGCACAGCAAGTGTGTAATCTGGGAATATCATGTCCTTTTCAGAACCAACTTCAAAATGTCTTTCTTAGCAAAACCTCAGGATATGTACATCCCTATAATTAGGATCCTTGCAATGATCAGACTGGGTGAGGCTCCAAGTGTGGATGGTCTCACAAGAACCTGGTGGACTCTTTCAACTGAAAATCACATCAAAAGCTTTTGCGAGGTCACCAACTCAGATAACCAAGATTATGCAGCAAGTGGGGTTGTCACCCTTTGCACCATCTAGCAATGCATTGATGCAGATGTTATTCCACCTGGCTCATCCTTCAATGACTTGTGCCTGCCCTTCCAAAAAGAGCACTCCTATATCAAGGTCTTGTATCTGCTTCTGAAAATCTTGAAGCGCGGATTCTTTGTTCTGCACCCTGACAATTTATGCTCATCCTCTCTCAGGAGCCCTAGATGTATAGCTAACCCATCAACGGTTCCTTCTAGCATTGATATTGTATCCATAATGGCCTCCAGCATTTTTACCAATTTCACCTGTGCTGGTTCTCCTGTCACTGACATCTCAGGGGGTTTGGGTTTAATCATGGACATGATGTTGTCTGTGTCGGTAGAGCTATTAATTCCAGCAAGAATGGCTGGCTTAGCAGGAGCTCTGGATCAGCCCATCATGGTGAGAAGCACCAACCGGCCTCGCCCTGAGATCATCCTGAGATGGTGACCACCTTTGAAGCCTCCTCTGTCAGACCACTGATTACCAATGCAGCTTTATTATTTCACAAGCGTTAGTGGTCATTGATGGGAGTGATGGGGGCAGAAGGGTTACCAGCCAATGACCCATTTGTCCTCCAATCTTATGCTAATTTCTGTTTGATTCTGGCTGGTAGCCCCAGTCCAAGGCCAACCGAGAAGCCTCAAAGCCTAAAGGGCCCAAGCGAGATCCCTCAGCTTTGTACCGGGGGAAATTGCAAATATTTGTTTGGGTGTTTGTACAACTGCGCAATTATTATTATTATTTTTTTTTTTATTGAATTTGTCAAATGCTTTACAATAGTATAAACATAGAAGCAAATTATTATTCCGAGTCATCTTACATCTAGGACACCTCTGCTGTCGTCCCAATGCAACAACAGATCTCTCGATCAACATTCAAAAGAAAAAGAATAACAATGTAACGTTGTTAAATCAGAGAAAATAATTGCACGCCGGTGGTTCAAGCTCTTGTCTTGAGTATATGAGAGGGGGGGAGAGAGGAGGAGGAAGAAGAAGGGGGGGCAGGGAGGGGAAGTAGAAAGAGCGGGAAAAAAGAGGGGTAGGGACTGCACATCATGAGGAGACCATATTGAGAAGGGGGAAGTGGAATGAGAGAATACATCCTATTGTGAGAGCTTCAGTTCAAGGAGGTCGGGTGTCATCCTTGTGTTCCAGCTGTTCTATGAAGGAGTCCCACATGTCCACCCCCTTGATCACCACCCCAGTGTCGCGTAGCGTGTGTAGTACCTGTGCCTCTGCCCTAGCCCAGTGCAGTAACTCCAATGACCAGCGGTGTGTGTCTGGGGCGCTGGGTGATTTGCACTGGATCGCTATTTGGCGCTTGAGTAGGACAAACGCAAAGTCTGCGCATCGGTCTCTGCTTATCCTTCCCACGTCGCGTGCGCACACCCCAAACAAGCAGGATTCCGGAGTTGGGGGTAAGGGTAATCCCGACAGTCAGCCTTCTGTGCCGTTACCTCTTGCCATACACGGAGTACCGATGGGCCACTCCATGTCATATGAAGAAAGCCAGCCTCCAGGCAATCTGGGGTGGAATGTGGGAACATACGCTTTATTCTGGCCGGGGTGAGATATGTTTGGTATATGTAATGAAATTGAGTCTATCGAAAACAGGCATTTCGCGACACCTCTCAAGTGGTTGTGAGCGGTGTGTTCCAAGTTTGCATGGGCAGAGGTGAGCGCAAGGCCGCCTCCCATCTGGACTTTGCATGTGTCTGGGCCTCCTCCGGGTAGTCCTGTAATGTCTTATATATCCAGGATATATCGGATTGCTCACCCGCGCCCAGCAGTAGCTCATGCAGAACCGTTGACGTGTGCGGTTCATCATTGCCGTTCCCCCATGTGTTGCGCACCACTTGTTGCAGCGCTCCGTGTGCTAGAAATTCACGCCGGCCCAGATCAAACGTTCTCGCCAGTGTCTCGTATGGTAAAAGTTGTCCCTCCCCAAAAATATCTCCGATAGTGTGTATACCCTTTGCGACCCAGGCGGTTAATTTGAACTGCCCTTTTATTCTGTTTATTCCGGGGTGGCGAGCAATGGGATCCTGGGTGACTACGGCAGAGTCTGCCCCTTCACCATCACGTATCGGCGCCACACCCATTCTGCCACTCCCGTCAGAATATTACTGTGGGACAACAGGTCTTCTTGGCCGATGAGCCATCTTAATACGTCCGAGTGTCCCAATGAGGTATGCACCCCTTGTTCCTCCGAGCCATGGGGGTTACACATCCAGTTGAGTATCCAGTGTATTTGTGCCGCCGCATAATACAGCTCAAACTGAAGCGCACCCATCCCCCCTGTCTAGAGGCAAGTAGGTCTTTGCTAGGGCCACTCGACGACGTCCCCCACTCCACATCACGTCTGTCAGCAGGCTGGATAGGGGTGCAAAGAAGTTCTTGGGAAGCTTTAGCGGCAAAGCCGAGAAATAATACAAGACTCGAGGAAGTATGATCATTTTAGCTATTGCTACTCTCCCAAAGGGTGAGAGTGGAAGTGAACACCAGAAGGGCATCGAGCCTCTTATGGACCTAATCGTCCGATCTAGGTTCCCCTCCCTGAGATCCAGTTCGTCGTGGTATATTTGCACCCCTAAATATTTGAAAGTGGTGTGGCACCACTGTAAGCTGTGCGCGGTGAGTGCTTCTCTTTGTGGGCCCGGGAACGGTCGCATTGGGAACAGACATGATTTCGACCAGCTTACTCGCAAACCAGATAGGTCCCCGAATGCATCTAGTAGTCGTAGTAGGTCCGATAAAGATTCAGAGCGATTACGTAAGTATATTAGTGCATCATCCGCATACAGGGAGATAATTCTGTATTCATTAACATCCAGAATACCCCAGTGCGGAGCGGCAGATCGCAGATATGCTGCAAGTGGTTCAATTGCCAGTGCAAACAGGAGTGGTGATAGAGGGCAGCCCTGTCTAGTGACTCTCTGCCTATCGCGAACCTCTCTGATATAATCCCGCCTGTCTTCACTATTGCTTTCGGGTATGCATATAGAGTTGCTACCCATCGCATAAATACATTGCCAAATTCCATGTGTTTCAGTGCCTCCATCAGGAATGGCCAGTTCAACGTGTCAAATGCTTTTTCTACGTCTAAAGAGACCACCAATCGCGTTTGGTCTAATTCTGAGGTCTCAGCCATAAGCCTTAAGAGGCACCTGATATTAGTGAAGGTGCTGCGGCTGGGTATAAAACCGGATTGATCCGGATGAACTAAGTTTGGCATCAATGGGAGGAGGCGATTTGCTAGCACCTTCCCGAACAGTTTGCAGTCGTAATTTAACAGAGACAGGGGCCGGTAGGACCAAATATCTAAAGGGTCGCAACCTTTTTTGTGGAGGACCACTATAATTGCTGCCCGTTGTGACTCTGGGAGACGACCCCGTTCGTACGCCTCCTGTAGCATTTCCAGGTAAGGCACTAACGTCTGCGCTGAGAAAATTTGATCATACTCAGCTGGAAGACCATCCCCCCAGGAGCTTTATTGTGGGCCATTTGTCTCAAAGCCTGCTGGATCTCGTCCAGTTCTATGGGATTTTCCAAATCGAGTAATTGTGAGTCGGTCAGGTGAGTTAATGGGGATGCCTGGAAAAATTCCCTCATCTGATCCGAGGGTGGGGGGGCCCACCCTATATAGAGTGGCATAGTAGTGTCTAAAAGCCTCATTTATCTCCAGCTGTGTGTTGACTATTTTCCCTGTGTCTAAGCGGATGGAGTTTATGGTGGTGTGTTGTTGTTGGTCTTTCACCACCCAGGACAATAATCTGGTGGATCGGTCCCACTCAGCGTGAATTCACGCCGCATAATGCCGGTAATCAAATTTCCGTAAGCGCGCATTGGTCTCAGTCCATTGTTTTTTAAGTCCAGTCATATCATTCATATCCCCCTCGCCTGTCTCCACCCTCTTTTCCGCTCCTCGTAATCTCCCCTCAATGCTGCGCAGTTCAGAGGTCAGCGCGCGTCTGACTCTTCCAGCCGCCGACATACATAAGCCCTGTACTACCACTTTATGTCCGTCCCACTCAAATGCCCGTAGCGATGCCGATTTCGTGTATATGTTAAAATATGAGTCTATTCTGTCTGCTAACTCCGCTAGGAAAGGGGGATCTCGCAGCAGTGAAGTCTGCAAGCGCCAGGTAGGGATACGTGTGATCAGTCTACCCCATCGCACCGCAACGACCATCGGGCAATGATCCGATTAAGTCTTAGCCAGATATGATGCCCTGTCCAGGAGATGTGCGAGTTCACTTGAGCATAATAGCAAATCTATCCGAGTGTGGAGTTGGTGCACCGGGGAAAAGAAGGAGTATTCCCTGTCTGTGGGGTGTAAGCTCCTCCAGGCGTCATGTAGTCTCCTCTCTGTCAACCAAGAACGCAGCGCCTGGGAGAGTCTCCTGCTATGGGCGCCCTCAAGCGGAGGGTGGGATCTATCTATGGTTATGTCTGGCATGCAATTGAAGTCCCCTCCCCAGATGCTAGGTATTGATGAGTCCATGACAGAGCTGCGTAGGGGATAGCAGGAAATCTCCCTGTTTAGTATTGGGTGCATATATACCTGTTATGGTCATTTGTTTCCCATCCAATTCTCCCATCAAGTGGACATATCTACCATCCGTGTCTATTCGTGCGTGTTTAACTGTGTAAGGGACCCCTGGGGCAATCCATATTAACACTCCTCTTGCGTATGCCGACGTTTTAATGCCGTATATCGAGCACGACCATTTCCTACCAATACTACCCAATTCGTCAGTCGTGAGGTGGGTCTCTTGAAGTATGGCTATGTGTATTTTATGACGCTTATGGTATGCATATATTCTACAGCTTTTGGGGATATTAGCCATACCTCTTACATTCCAAGTCAAAATATTATACATAGCCATGGCGTCATAATTGTTGTGCACCGCGGCACCCCTCTGTCAATCAAGGGCCCCCCTTGTCTCGGGGACCCCTCCCACCCCAAGCATGATAGATATGGCATTCAAAGAAAAGGCATAAGGATGCGAAGAAACTTACAATAACCAAAACAACGTTAACCTGTGTGGCACAACCGGTGCCAACCAGAACACTAAGCCAATCAAGGTCCATTCAGTCACCTGTGTGGATATAAGGGCGTGGTCGGGGAGAATCTGAGTCGGCGAGTATTTGTGGCCCATACGGATGGTCATGTGTCCCTTACAGTCTCGGCTGTCCTGCCTCCCGGCCTCGTCTGTCCCCTCATATCAAGAACCGATTCGACTTCCATTTCCGAATCCGTGTCTGTCCCCGCCCCGCCCAGGGGGGCACAGCATATTCCAGTCGTGGTTCTTTGGCAGCCACTGCATCATCGGCCCCCTCCGAGCCACTCGTGTCTCACAGTATTCCTTTATGTTGCTGATAACTCAAGTTTTCAGTTAATCTGGGTCTATATACGGTGTTTCAAATGTCATCAGCCGTGCATGGTGTTAGAGCAGGGCCAAATATAAGTGGCGACAAAGGGGGGCTTAAGCGGCCTCGCGAGGAATTAGAATCTGTGTCTCTAATTTATTTTCTGGACAGTGTTTGCGCTGTTGTGAACATGTTTGCCTCTTTCAGGGCTTGTGCCTGTTCATCCGCGGCCTGTGATTTTGATAAGCGTGCTTTAGTCCCGGTGTTAATTTTTTTCTTCCTTCGAGGACGTTGTTCCAGCCAGTCCCCATTTCCATCAGCCTTTTCTACTGGGTCTACAAGGCCCTTGGCGTGTAACCATGTCCATATATCCTCCGCTGACGGGAAGAAGAGAGTTCTGTTGCCGTCCACCACTCTTAATCGGGCCAGGAACAAGAGGAAGTAAGTGAAGTTTTTGTCTCGGAGTACTTGCTTCACTTTGGTGAAAGTGGCGCGTTTGCGCTGGATTTCCACTGTGTAGTCTGGAAATGCTGTGATTTCAGTGTGCTCCATGCAGACAGGACACTGAGTCCGGAAGCCTTGCAGGACTTGATTCCTATCTCGGTAATTTAAGAATCTTGCGATCAGTGGTCTGGGCGGAGCCCCAGGACGTGGAGGTCCCCCCGGGATCCAGTGGGCTCGTTCTACCACCAGCAATGGTGGTACGCTTTGAGATAACACTGTGTCCCTCAGCCATTGCTCCAGGAAGCGTTCCGCATTGGGGAGCTCCGCTCGTTCAGGTATACCTAGGAACCTGACATTGTTCCTGCGTGAGCGTCCTTCTGCATCCTCTGCTCTGCGTTTTAGTAGCGCTATTTCAGCTTCCATGCGTCTGATTTGAGCTTTCATTTCAGAGATATCAGGTTGGGTCGTTTCAAGTGTTGATTCAGTGTGGTGACTCTGTCCGCTAGTTTACGATGGTCTGCTCTAAGTAGATTAACTTCCAGCACTACCGAGTCTATTTTCCCTTCTAATGAGGTCTTAGTGTCCAGTACCGCCTGTAACACCTTGTCAAATTGCTCTGAGTGGGTAGCCAGGGTTTTGGACATCCTATGTAGGGCCCCTGCTTGAGTTCCTGTTTCCCCCTCTGACGGTGGGGTCCCAGCCCCTGTGTTGGGGTGTGCTCTCAGTGGCTTTGGTTTAACCATGGTTGGGCGTGATGTAGCTGCCTTGCCCACTAAGTGATGTGCCGACTGACCAGTTCCTGTCATATATTGCAATTCCCCTCAGAGTTCACGGCAGAGCCCGAGGTCCTCCCTGGGTATTTTCTTCCCAATTTGTCCTGATAGCGTTTTCCTTCTCGCCCCTCTCACCCCTCCAAGGCTCCACACGTGCTTGTCACCCACGCCGCATCTCCCGGGAAGGATGGGGGTGAGTGTACCAAAGTTATTAGGCAGCGATGGCCAGGGGGGTTGTCATGCCAGTCTCACCACCGGTCTATTACTGCTTGGGCCGGTCTGCAACGTGCCCGGCGTCTTCTCGTGCCGCTGCACGTTCCGGGGTTTACCGCCCACTGGAGCTGGGGTCGACGAACCCCTCTGCCCAGGCCATCGGTGTTTGATCAAGGTACCAGTGGGGGCAGGAGTGGAAGCAAAGTCTCTCCCCACGGGCCCGTGATCATCAAACCACAGGTGGAATAAGAAGGGCGGGGAGGGGGAAGATCTCTGTCCCCCGCACCGTCAGAAAGAGGGCCCCACTTACTTGGGGATGTCCTGATTTGCTTAGTTTCCCTTTGATTGCCCCGCTGGTCTCCTCCGGGGACGGTCATGATCTTCCATTCTTTTGCGGTCGTTTTAGTTAAGCAGCTGTCCAGGAGGGGCGCCCGCTGGGCAATCCGCTGGTGAAGCCGCTCCCCTGCTCCTCCACCAGATCGGGCGATCTGATCTCGAGAGCCCGCACGGGCCTATCCGTGCCGTCGCGCGGAGTCCTCCTCTGCCTGCAACTGGTCTCCCGGGCGGTTCCAGTTCTGTCCCGGGGTATCTCTGTCCTCCCCTTACTTCTCCAGCTGCTGGGTGTCAATGGGCTTGGCGGTCTCCTCCGCGGTTGCGCCCCAGTGCCTCAGACAAGGGGAGGCCTCGCGGTCCCCATCCAGCACGCGGACCCAGCAAGGATCCGGAACTCCTCACTCGGATCCCTTGCGTGCGTCTGGAGTGATACCGGCAGCAGCGGCTGCCTCCTGGGGGTTCCGTAGTGCTGAGATAGGTGGCAGAGAGACCTTAGGGACGGAGATTTGCACAGATTAGTGCTGGGCTGTGAGCGGAGCTCGAACTACACGTCCGCTCCGGCCGCCATCTTAACCACACCCCCACAACTGCACAATGATAATAATGATCACCCAACAGGTGCAGAAAACCTCAAACGCCCCTTTGGAGCATGCAGGCATGATGAAGATGCTGCAATAAGCAGCCCTGGTTGAAGAAGGCCTGCACAGGGAGGTGTCATAATGACCCATTGTCCCACCCGAGACAGACCCAAGGGAAAAACTGTTGAAATCCAAGGGAGCTATTCTTCACCTTAAACTCAGTCCTCAATTTGCTGTAAGATGATCCCTTACCGGTACAAGGGTTCTGAAGTGAAGTCTCTCTTCTCCCAGCCATCTAGGGTGTCCCCGCAGAAATGTCTCAAAGGCCACAGCAGGCTGCTTGCTAGGATGGTGTTTGCATGTTGCAAATTAATCTAGGGCGTAAGGTTATGGTACGCTCGTACCAGTCAGCTTGTTTTGACAGCCATTGTCCTCTGAGGTCATCGCCATTCGAGGTCCTGGTAGCCTCAGCCCATGCCGGGTGGCAGCACCCAGGTCTTCCTTTCATGTAGGGAGTTGCAGCTGGGAGGGTTAGTCAAGGTTGAGGGACTTCAAGTCAGACAGGTCCCAAAGATAGTTCAGCCTCTACTAGTGAAGTGCTGAGGGCCTGAGCTAGAACAGTACAATTATCACTCAATTGCAGTTCCAGGAGCAGCTGCCATTTTGTTCACTTACACTGTGGATGCAAAGGTCTCTGGCTGCACCAGGAGGATCTGAAAGCACAAGGCAAGTTCTCATCTGCCTGCATCCCTCTGTTGCTTAACTTCCTGATGCATTTTGTTAATGGGTTAATGGAGGTGTGGTTAAGGAATTCAGGTGGTCCAGGTTTGCACCAGGAGGCAGATGGGTGGCCTCACTTGCTGTCTGAAAAGTTGTTGACGACAGGGTGAAAAAGAGCAGAGGGTCCTCAGAGGCCTCTTAAGGCAATCCAGTCCCCCCAGGCTGCCAGCAAGGCAATAGGATGAGGTTGCACAGTTGCGGTTCAGCTGCAACTCATTGATTGGCTGCCATTTGTACTAGTGGGCAGGGATGAGCAAGAATTGGTATCCATGTCTGGAGGCTAAGACATTGATCTGCTCATAAATGTTATCACTGAAAAGAACCAAGGCTTAGTGTGAGGGTACTGTGCAGTATTCCGGCAGCAGTCAGGCCCTCTCCCAGCAAAATAAGGCTAAATTATACCGGGCTGACACAGGGGTACAGTGATGTACATCCTCAATGTTCTGTGGTCAAGCCACACCCTCTAAAAATTAGATGTGAACATGTACTGACTGTGATTAGCACCCAAAAGTTATTTTTTCACTGTGGCAGGACTGGCTGTCCTATGTAGTAAACCAGAGGCAGGTTAAAATCTTAACACCGTATCTCAGAAATGGGATTAGCTAGAAAAATAATGAACAACTATATTATTATTTGTTAAAAATACAATTCAGTGGTGAAGGCGGATTTTAAAATATTGAGAAAAAGAAACTTTTAGAATGTTACTCTTTTCCTACCTGAACTGTCAGAAGGCTAATTAGTATAATTCTTTGCCAGCTTCCAGCCAGCTATTAGCCTCTGAATAGGTGTGAAACGCCTACCAGGAGCAAACAAGAGGCTGACCTAAATGGGCAAAAGCAACTCCTCTAAGCATGGCAGAATGTGCAGGATGGGGCCGTGGACCTCCTTTTAAAAACACTGTGTCAAATCCTGCTTGACAGGCCTGTTAAGCCGCATGTAACACTTTAAGGGAAGACGACACGATGCCAAGGCACTTCCTATGCATCCACTAAGTAGTTGCAGGAGAACCCCGATTTTTCCTACCAGGCTTCTGTTTCTGGGTTTTACATATAATACTCTGGGCACACTTGAAAAGGAAAGGAATAGGACCCAAAGACAATTCCTGTGTACCTACTATCTGGCTGCTGAAGAACCCTGCCTTTATCCTACAAGACTTCTGCGTCTTAGTTCATTTTGGATACCGTGCTGGCTTAAAATTGGGTTTTAGGGTTAGATGTGGGAGGACACTTAGATTACCATAGAACATTCAAACCACACAATCCCAGCCCGCAGAGCCCATGTTTGGTGTGACTGAAGACTTCTCCTATCTTATAAATGGTCAATGTGAGTAGAGTTGGCCGGCCCTGGGAACCTTTAGCCCATTGGTTTGGACATGCCCAAGAGTCATTCCCACCCATGATCACATGCCAGGAATAAATATACGATCTCCAGGCATCCACTTCAGAACAATAGTGGTCTGAGAAACAACGGAAGAGGACTGCACCTGCTGCCTGTGATCTCAGAAAAGGGCTGAAAGATTGGACCTGCTCCCTCTTATGCTAAGGACAAAAAAGTAGACTCCAAGGGCATACGCCTGAACTGTTCAAGCTACAACGATAGAACAAGCTACAGGAGGCCTTTCCTGCAACTACACAGCTGACCATTTTCCTGCAACTGCACAGCTGACCAGTGGCAACTGGACCTGGACTGGAACCGGCAGGTGAACTCTGCCTCACACAATTTGAGTCTGTAAGTGCCTCCCCTGGAGTCGTAGGGGGCTCTAGAAGTATACTCCTGTTGTAGATAAGGATTTGAAGGATTAGGTCAGAAGCTAAAATCTTTCACCAGGATGAACCTGGTTGGGATCATCCAAGACATCCTGGAACCTTGGCAGAGGAAGGGAAGAATGTTTCTGAACAAGATGCTGAGAGAGCCCAGGGCATCCCCCCCATTTCATACCCTGGTGCCAGATATAAATATTGGACCCTCAGAACACTACTTCAGTACACTCCTGGACCTGTGGAAGACTTCAGAAGGACTGCCTGGATCCCAGAGGACTGCCCAACTGCAACCAGAAGATTGCCATACTGCTCGAAGCCTTGCTTTGCTGCTTGAAGAAGAACTGGACCATTTCCTTAAATCAAGAACCACCAAAAGTGACTACAAGTGCTAGTTGACTGGCCTCCTGTGTGAGCTATAGGGATATAACAAGCTCCAGAGAACTTGTACCCTGCTCCTAGCCTCTGCTGGAGTGAGTCATAATCCCCCAGGTGGTGCCCCCTTAGGTCTTAGAAATTTGGAAGTGGCATAAGAGGTGCTGCTCCTGCCTAACCATAAAACTTGGAGTTAAAAAAACATTTCACTAGAAAGTGCAGTGAGAACTGACAGAAGACAGGGACCTAACCTATCAGCTGATCTGCCCAAGGTGTATAGCTGGTTGGCCTTGTGGTAGCTCCCACTACTTTCTTCTCTGCAACAGCAAATCCTGTTCAACTGGACCTGAAGTGGACTTTGGGATGTAAATATTGGGGCCACTGAGGATGGACGGACCTTGACAATATGAAAACTCAAGGCTTCAATGGTGAATCCGCCCATGAGAGGCTTTTGCTCAAGAGGGTCATTGATAAGGATGATGCCAACATACTGACCTTTGATGAAGAGCGTATGTTGATAAAAGGCTTATGATCCACCTTTGCTCAATGACTGACCAGTTAATGCACCACTGTGGTCTTCGTAGGCACTAATGAGAGGACTGCCATTGATGAGTTAGGCAGGAAAGTTGTCAGAAGTTTTCAGAAACTCAATTGTCATCATGTTTGGACCATAGCACATCAGACAACTTTTTGACATTTTTGTAAGAGAAACCAGAATAGAAGGAGCCTATTTCTCTTGGTAGGCGGATGCAGGGTGCACCTTCTTAATGGAGACACAGGGTGATCTTTGCATTCAATTATCCTCTGCAGTGTTTGAAGAAGAAACATCTTTCTGAAGCTCCAGAGAGATGAAAAGATGGAGATCTTTATCCTAAGAGGGTTTGCCAGTAAAGCTTCTACACATGTCACCTTTTGCTGCCTTGTGAAGGCAGTAAAGATACTCTTGGTGCACATCATTTAAAATATTGTCTTTAAGCTGGATGTGGAATATGTTCTAAAGATTACATTTTCTCCTATATGGTAGTGCCAGTCACGGTGTAAAAGAAACAAACACTTGGAGACGTCTAGTGAAGTCTATTTAATACATGCAAAAATATAGCAAATATACTAATTGTGACTTTGCAAAGTCAATGGACTCACTCCATCATCAGTCATTAGAGCATACAGTGCTAAATGCTCTTCATTTAATATCATCTTTTCTAGATTTTCTGTAATGCAGCAAGCGTAACATAGAGCACATGGGCTAACATAAACTCAAGGTAGCCACCAACTCTTCTGCCTGCAAGAATGTGAAAAGTCCTTGGGATGGAGACAGTGTGGTATAAAGCTCACTTTGCTAAATCTGTGTTTTTTCCTTCTTTATGCCAATTTCAAAACAAGGGTACATTTACTTGAACGGCTATGCTAAATATGCAATATACAACACAGAAATAAAAGATGTGAGCATATTTAAATGTGTGTCAATGTGCAATACAACAAAGGTGTTGGTAGTACTTTAATCAGTTACAAAAGGAAAAAGTCACCTCCTGTGTAAGCATCTGTTCATAGTGTGTAGTGCTACACATTCACATGCTTTGCATACCCCTGCCATCTATTGTTGGGTTTGGATGTCTGCAACCTGTTTGTCTTCAAAGAATTCTCTCGAGTCATGAGGTATATGTGGGCTCTTCCTTATGTGTGCATTGGGCATGGTCACTGACTCAATTTGATTGTTTTTAGTCCAGAGGGTGAGAGAGTATGGAATGGTAGAAGAAGGTGGTGTGCGTGTGCATTGCTAAAGCATGGAAGAGAAAGAAGGAAAGAGATCTACAGCCAGAACCACACACATCTGGAGAGAAGGCTGGCTGCCAATGAATCTACAGCCCTACATGCTACGAACTAATGCTTACAGGGTAATTAACAATTTCTATTTGTACCATGTGTTGCTGTTGATACACATGCTCTGCATAGACTGTAAAGCAGATCTCCATTTAACCTATGGTTAGCAAGTGGAAGGAGTAGAGGTCCTAAATAGGGACTATGTAGGGCTTGCTGTCTAGCAAGAACATAACCAAAGTAGTGTTTGGTAAAAGTGTGTGAGGCTGACCAAGTAACTGCTTTACAAATAATAGCTAATGGGATGGTTCCTAGGAAACCAATGGGAGCTGTTTTTTTCACATGGAGTGTGCTCTAGTAGGCACAAGGAGAACTCTCTTGGCTTTACGGTAGCAGGTTTAAATACACCTGACTATCCATATAGCAATTCTTGCTTTCGAAATGGGCTACTTGTTGCTAAAAACAACAAACAGCTGGTATGCCTTACAAACTGACTTGTTCCTATCAATGAAGAACATGAGAGTCCTCTTGACATCTAAAGTGTGGAAGGCTCTCTCAGCCACTGACTGTGGTGATGGAAAAAAGACCAGGAGTTCTATGATCTGGCTCAGATAAAAGGGAGAAATAATTTTAGCAGAATCTTTGGATTAGTCCGTAATACTACAATATCTTTGTGGACCTGAATGGAAGGTCCCTGTAATGTGAGTGCATTCAGCTCACTAATATGTCTTGAGAGAGGTTATAGCCACTATTAATACAACCGCCATTGAGAGGAACTGCGGGGGGGGCAGGAATGCTTTGGTCAAAAGGTGGACCTATGAGTCCAGTGAAGACTACATTCAGGTTCCATTAAGGAGAAGGTGGCACCTTTGTCAGAATGACTCCTTTGAGACCCTGTCTTTTGCTGAGAAGGTCCACTCTGTGGGGGAGCTTCCTGTGGGGACTGAAGGACATTTCAAGTAGAGTGAATTACCAGGACTGTCTAGCCCAGGAAGGAGCTACACGCATGAGTGTCTAGGTCATTTGCTGCATCTTCTCTCACACCAATGGAAGGAACAGGAGAGGTAGGAAAGTTTCACTGACCAATGCATCCATAGTACATTGCCCATGAACTGTTGGTGTGGGAACCTGAAGGTGACTTATGAGCATTCTGCGCTCTCTGCAGTAACAAACTAGTCTATCCCTGGAGTTCTCCAGTGTGTGGATTGACTTCCCACTTTTGGAGTTCTTGGTGTGACCTACTGCGTAGGTCTGTTGGGTGGTTGTCCACTGCTGGAAGGTACTCTGCTAACAAGTGGATGCAGTGAAGAAGGGCCCAAATCAAGATTGTTTGAGCCAGAAGTGAAAGGCAGAGAGAGTGGTGCCACCTTGTTTCTTTAGGTAGTACATCAATGTCATGTCCATTTGGACTAGTTCTAACTTGCTTGTATCTGAGGGAGGAAAGCTTTGAGGGCTAGTAGGATTACTAGGAGTCTGAGATAGTTGATGTGGTAGCCCTGCTGTTGTGCGGTCCACAACCCTGTCATGCTGTGAGACTGAGATGTGCCCCTCATCCTGCTTGTGGTGTATCTGTGGTAATAGTCACCTGCAGTAGAAAGTCTTTGTAAGGCCTGCCCTAAAACAGATTGTTTCTGTTCCACCACTGCAGAGAGCAATGAACTCTGATCCTCCATCTGACCTTCTGCTTGAGACAATTGTGTTGCAAGGCACCGTTGAAGCGGGCACATGTGCAGCCTGGCATAGGGCACTATGGCGATACTTGAGGCAATCTTGCCAAGGAGTCACATAACTGTTCTGACTGGTAGATGACGATTTGTCTGAAAAACAGGGCAAGCAAATAGAAAGCCATGACTCTTGTTTATTTGGGCAGGCTTTGCCAGAAACTGAATGGACAGTTGACCCTAGAAAAGACTGGTACACCAAAAGGTAAGACCTTGAATTGGTAATGCTGGCTACTTACCTTGAAGCACAGGTAGCGTTGGTGGGCTGGGTGCGTGGAGATGTGGAAACATGCATCCTTCAGGTCCAGTGCTGTAATTAAGACACATTGCTGCAGTAGAGGTATGATGTCCTGAAGGATTACCATGTGAAAGTGTTCCAAAGCGAAGTACTGGTTGTAAACTCTTAAAGATTGAGAATGGATCTGATAGTCCTAACCTTTTTAAGGATAATAAAGTACATGGAGGAAGCCCTCTTCCCTTAGCGCTGTGAAAGGTGTGACAGCCCCTTTTTGTAGTAGGGCGTGTAATTCTTCGGCTAGAATGTGTATGTGGTCCTTGCTAAGGTGTGAGATGGTATATTGGGGGTATAAGTGAAACTCTAAACAATACACCTGTTGAACTATGGCTAGAACCCATTTGGTTGAAGTGATCTTTTGCCATTTTGGCAGGGAATCTTATATTCCACCCACCTCCAACAGATGTTATGTGGTTCGATGGAGTTGTAGAGTCAATGTTTTGTAGTGGTTGCATCTCTCTTACTGGAACCTCCTTTGGCTCTTCCTTCGTTGTTGTTACCCCTATACTATTGTCATGTGTAACCTCCAGGGGTGTAAGGCTGATAGGGATGTTACTGCTGCTGTTGCCATTGGTCGGGGAGGCAGTCATAGAACTTGCACATTAGTGCTTCCTGTGAAAGGACATTTTTGACTAGTGGTTTGTTGAGCCCCTATAACTTTAGCCATGTCAGTATTCTTTTTAAGTTTCTCCAACATGTGGTCAACCTGTGGGCCGAACAAATGTTCTCATCAAAGGGGAGATTAAGCAGGCATTGTTGCACCTCGGGTTTAGATCCAGAGATACAAAGCCATATGTGTTGTCAATGAGGATACTTGTATTCACTCCTCATACTGCGGTGTCTGCTGCATCCTGAACACTGCATATGATTGGGTTCGAGATAGTCTTGCCCTCTGTGACCAAGTCCTCATCCCTTTGTCGGTATTCAGGCAACAGGTGATGAAGTAACTCCTGATTTTGGGCCCTGTTATATCTTGCCAGTAGGGTAATAGATTTAGCAATGCACCATTGGTTAGTTGTCCCCATGCCACCCTTTTGCCTGTTTTGTCCAGCTTCTTACTCTCTTTTTTGGGTGGCAGGACTTCCCCTGAGTGTTTGCACACTTACATGCAGAGTGGACCACTAAGGAGTCCGGTTCCACATGTCCCTTGATGTATGATGGGTCAGGAGGTGAGGCTTTGTACTTCTGCTCTACCCAAGAGTTACTACCCTGGCTTTGACCAGTTGGTCTTTAAAGGACTCTGTTGCTGGTTTTAGCAAGCCCTTTAACAGGAATATACACATGCTTAGTCTAAGAGAGGGTCTCAACTAAGAAGTTGTACTCTTCCTGAACTACATGTAGATTCACTTTATGGTAGTGGGATGCCCATTGTATTACCTTGTAGTATGAGGTTGTATTGCCTGGGAGGAGAGTTTGCAGGGATACAGATCTGGGTCAGTGTACCCAGGTGGTTCTGCGGAATAATCATCCCAGGGATCTTCTCTCCTCGCCTAGCTCCGCAGCTATGTCATATTGCTCAACTTCGTGGTATGGTCTATGTGATCCTTCAGAGGATTTTAGTGAACCAAGCGGCGTGTATGTGTGGGAAATTCAACTTCTTTGCAGATGCCCCCCACTTTTTGCCCCCTTTTAGAACTACTAGATGCTGTTTTTTTACTCTGACAGTGCACTGAGACCTGCTAAGCAGATCTCAGTGCCAGCAGTCTTTCCTTAAAAGCAAGGTATGTCTAACAGTTTACAATTGGTGCAGGACTTTTGCACCCCTGTAAGTCGCTAGTAAATGGTACCTCTGGTACCTAGGGCATGCTTACTAAAAAAGGGTCCCTAAGAGCTGCAGCAGATCTTATGCCACCGTAAGGGACCACATAGCCTGCCATCTCAGACCATGTCAGGGTGCAAACCCTGAGTGAAAAAATGACATAGCACACTCATTGTGTGCCATGCCAAAGTCACTGCATGCATTATAGGTAAGTCACCTCTAGAGAAGACTTTAAGAGCCCTAAGAAGGGGTGCATTATAATTAAGGCTCCCAATTTCCCATTTTTACTGTTGTTTACAGATAATACAGGCAGAAAACAATGTTTCATGTATGTATTTATTTTTAAAAGTGAAAAAATACTGAAAATTGTGCTTCTAATAAGTGACTTTCCATCCCGACTGCTGTGAATTCCAAGACGGTACATGAGGAGATAGACAGCACAGGGAGTTTAAAAAAAAACAGATTAAGTTATCTTTAAATACAGTCATATGTTAAAATAAATTTGTAGTAAATTGGTAATATTTACCTGTGGGTGTATTGTTTTGCTATATTTGGCTGCTGAATTTGTTAGAAACGCGACAGGCGTCAAAGTATTAGTCCATGTTTATCAGTTAAATAAATGTAGAAGTGTACCTTTTTTGACCCCACGTATTCACAAACCACAAAATAAATATGGATAAATACTAATAAGATGGGCAAAAATAAATATGCATATATACAGACGGAAATGTTAAAAAACATTAATACCATAAAACCGTGAGCCCTAATTATAATGCATGTGAGGGCATCTGCATGAGAAGACATGCCCCTGTGATGGCTAGTTCTCTTCCTAGACATTGCAAGTGACCAGGAAGCCATCTTAAAGCAGTTACTGGACACTGGTCAACACGAGTTACCCAGCTACAAGATGGCTGAATTTGAAATAGTGGTGTTTGGTATCAAACATCTCATCTTAATAAACCCATACTGATGCCAGAATTGTATTTGTTATGACATGCACCCAGAGGGCACCTTAGAGGTTCCCCCTGAAACCTATTAGTCCTCTGGTGTACTGACTAAGTGGTATCAACCAGCCTGCCACCACAGATGAGTTTCTGGCCCCCTGGAGGTGACAGCCTCTGCTCTCTGAGGTCAGAAACAATCCCTGCTCTGGGGGGAGATGTTATTACCTCTGCCAACAGGATGGCTAGTAACACTGCAACCCAAGGCCAGGGACTTCAAAGTCATGCTGCCTTTGGTGTGCGACCCCCAGCTTCCCCCAGACCTGGGAGAGGCAACCTCCTACCCCGAGACCCACTTGGCACCAGAACTGGTGGGATACTTAGCTATGCAAGAGGGGCGTTTCATTGCCACCTCTAGAGGGAGAAGACTGAAGTTAACACCAAGTTAGGAATTCCACATCTTGTGTGTGGTGGAATTAGGAATTTTGGGACAGGGTGATGCCCATTCCCCAAAGGAAGTGGTCATCTAGGGGCTGTAGTGACCCCAGGGGTAAGTAGCCAATTGGCTACTATCCTTAACTCCCTTTAGCACCCCTAAATTGAGTATTTAGGGGACCCATTTATAACAGGATTACAGATTTTGCTGTTCAAAGAGAACGAGGGGACAAATAAGAGTGCTGACCCGAGAACAGAGAAGCAGCGACTGACATGGCGCAAACCCTGCCAGCCTGTCTGTTGCCCCCAACAATTGTGGTAGAAACAGACTCATCTTGTCACTAATCACCTGAGAATCTCCTTTGGAGTAGAGATGCTACTCCCCTGCAGCCACCTGCATCAAAGATGTAATGTCCGGTTCACCGTCCTGCCGCTTTCTGGGTCTACCTACGCAGCAGCCACCCAGGAAGAGGTCACCATGCTCCTACAGGCCAGATCCATCCTCCCTCCAAGGGTGGAGATGTCAGGACCGACCGGAGCCACACGGCACCAACACCCGGGGTACCAGACCCGTTGCAGCAGCCAAGGCTTGCTGTGTCTAGTCCGGGCATCAGTGCCAAGGAAAACCAACCTGCATGTCGAGGTACCTCAGGGGCAGTGAGAACAATAGTGACCCAGCTGACCGGCTTGCCCCTCTTCTGCAGAACCGAAGGCAAAGATTGAGTCTCTAACCGCTTCCACCAGATGTCTTAAAGTGCCTGTGCACCTGTGCCCCACAATCTGAGTGAGACAGAGGTGACGGTGCCCATGGGGTCCTGAGACCCACAAGAGCTGAGCCCATCCTTGGGTCTGGTCAGAGTGGATTTCCAGTTGCCTCCTGCGGGCCCCCCTCCAACCACGAGTGACTCAAGCACAAAAACCTGACACCAAAAGTCACCATTGCACTTGAGGCCCCCAGCCCAAGGAGAAGTGGACCAATGGTGTCCCTCCGTGCCCGAGCATCTCAAGGGTTGAGCTCCCCTATGGGTTCTCCCGGACTGGCATCCCAGTCCCTGCTTGCAGCCTCTTTCTAACTTGACTGATCTCCATTGAGGTGAATGGGACACCCAACGCCGTAACAAACCTCTGTACCCAGAACACCCAGAGGTGACCTTTGGTGTGGCCTTGGTCCTTGCCCAATACTCACCTCAAGTCCTGACAAACAGCCCAGTAATTCGCTAACAAGTGCCTAAATGCAATTCATGTTTATCCCCATAAGATAACATTACCACTTCAGAAATTGCAGTGTCAACTTTTGAAACGTATAAAAATTCATAGCTCGTATAGTACTTACCTGATGATCTTGGTATCTAAATTCATATAAAAATCTGCTTTTTGTAAATTGGTGGTTCTTTATTGGGTGTGGGTCTTACTGACTGACTCTGTATGTGCACTAAATGCTTAACACTGTCCTCTAATACGCTTAACTGCTTGCCCACACTACCACAAAAGAGTGCTTTTAGGGTTAATATTTTAACTCCTGTGTGCTAAGAAGAGTTGCCCTGGATTATCTGCATAGTATCCCCTTACATTGGTACACTACATAGATAGCCAGCTTCCTACAGTATGTCTTTGGTAGTAAATCTGTAGGTGGTAGGGGAGGGAGAGGAGGAGGAGCAGGGGCATAGCTTCAGGTTTTTTTTGGGGTGTTACATCCCCGTAATAAATGTATTTTCTGGCAAATAGATGGGTAAAGATGCCTTTAGGCAGGTATGGTGAGGTGTTTGCTAGATTTCACTAGGAATTTTTGCTTAACCCCTTCTGTACCCAGGACGTAATGGATACGTCCTGAGGCACAGTGCTCGTGTGCCCAGGACGTAACCATTACGTCCTGGGCACAGAGCCCAGAGGGAGCGCTGGTGCTCCCTCTGTGGGGTTCCCCCCACCCCCCCAAGGCATGGATGGAAGGGGAAGACCTTCCCCTTCCACCTCCGACTTCCCCACCCGTGTCATCAGCGCACGATCGCACGCTGATTGTCACAAGGCCTTCTCCTTCGCGATGGAAGCTCAGCTTCCAGCGCGATGATCGGAAGAGAAATGCAAAGCATTTCTCTTCCGATCACGTGGAGGAGGCAAGAGAGGCTTCAAAGGAAAGGAAAGGAATTTCCTTCCCTTTGAAGTCTCACTCAACATTTAAAAAGCCGGATTGCAAAGCAATCCGGCTTTTGAAACGCCCACTAGACACCAGGGATTTTATTTTTCTAAATGAAACTGGCATGAGGGAGCGACCCCTTGGGCAAGGGTCGCTCCCAGGGGGGGGCATTTTTTTTTTAGGCCTTTTCTGGCCACCCTGGGGGCAGATCGGCCTATTATTAGGCCGATCTGCCCCCGGGGGGGGCAGAAACCTCTAGGCACCAGGGATAAAAAAAAAATTGTTTTGTTTTTGATTTTAGAGGTGGGGAGCGACCCCTTAGGCAAGGGTCGCTCCCATAGGGGCAAATTATATTTAGGCCATTTCTGCCCCCCTTGGGGGCAGATTGGCCTATTTTTATGATGCCAATCTGCCCCCAAGGGGTACAAAAACCACTAGACACCAGGGAGTTGTTTTTTTTCCGGGAATTTCACTCCAGGGGAGCGACCCCTTGGGGCGCTAGGCCTACCCACACAAGTGAGGTACCATTTCTAGGGGGAACACAGAATAGCAAAACAAGTGTTATTGCCCCTTGTCTTTCTCTACATTTTTTCCTTCCAAATATAAGGCAGTGTGTAAAAAAGACGTCTATTTGAGAAATGCCCTGTAATTCACATGCTAGTATGGGCACCCCGGAATTCAGAGATGTGCAAATAACCACTGCTTCTCAACACCTTATCTTGTGGCCATTTTGGAAATACAAAGGTTTTCTTGATACTTATTTTTCACTTTTTATATTTCAGCAAATGAATTGCTGTATACCCGGTATAGAATAAAAACCCATTGCAAGGTGCAGCTCATTTATTGGCTCTGGGTACCTAGAGTTCTTGATGAACCTAAAAGCCCTACATATCCCCGCAACCAGAAGAGTCCAGCTAACGTAACGGTATATTGCTTTAAAACATCTGACATCGCAGGAAAAAGTTACAGAGTAAAACGTGGAGAAAATGGCTGTTTTTTTCACCTCAATCTCAATATGTTTTTATTTCAGCTGTTATTTTCTGTAGATTAATTCAGAATTTCGTCTACTTTTCAGAAATGTTTAGCTTTCTGGGATCCAGCATTGGTTTCTCACCCATTTTGGTCACTAACTGGAAGGAGGCTGAAAGCACAAAAAATAGTAAAAATGGGGTATGTCCCAGTAAAATGTCAAAATTGTATTGAAAAATTGGGTTTTCCAATTCAGGTCTGCCTGTTCCTGAAAGCTGGGAAGATGGTGATCTTGACACCACAAATTCTTTGTTGGTGCCATTTTCAGGGAAAAATCCACGAGCTGCCTTCTGCAGCCCTTTTTCATTTTTTTTTAAGAAAAACAAAGTTTTCACTGTATTTTGGCTAATTTCTTGGTCTCCTTCAGGGGAACCCACAAAGTCTGGGTACCTCTAGAATCCCTAGGATGTTGGAAATAAAGGACGCAAATTTGGCGAGGGTAGCTTATGTGAAAAAAAAGTAATGAGGGCCTAAGCGCGAACTGCCCCAAATAGCCAAAAAAAGGCTTGGCACAGGAGGGGGAAAAGGCCTGGCAGCGAAGGGGTTAAACACAGACAGAAACACACATACACTCTCTCCCTCTTTGCTTTGAAAGTTTTAAAAAACGTTGGTTATTTTACCAAATATTGTGTTTTCTCTCACTTACTACCCCTGTCAATTTTTATTCGCCTGCCTTTTAGCCCCTCTCATGTGCCCTACTTGTCTTCGTTGTTGAAAAATCTGAAGCTCACACCCCACCAATCTTACTGACCAATCTATGCTCTTGAGGAGGAGGAGGAAGAGGCAGAGGAGGTGGAGAGATTGGTGCCGTTGTGCCTCTTTTTATTCTGGTGCTGACATCAAGTCCTCCTCAAAGAGCAGCTTCCGCTTAGGTAGTAGGGTCTTGACCACCATCTGCGGTGGCTTAGTTGTAATCTTTCCCCTCTGAGAATGGATGTTCAGTCTCTTTTGTCAAGCACCGAGTTCTGCTTGGAGCAGCTCAAGGATTGGTTCCTTCGAATCATCGGGCTATAGGATCTGGTGGTCCTCGATGTCAAAGGTTTAGCCCTCAGTTACGACTCCTTTAAGGATTGCAGTCTCAGCAATGAGGTAGATTTTGGCTTCTGGTGTTTCGGTGCTATAGGTGGTGTCGGATCCAAGGAGGCATTCGGTGCTGGTGGCATCTTGGGGGTAGTTGGCTTTTTCAATACTTGCATTGCCTTTGGCTCCAAGGAGGCTAAATCTTAGTCTTGGCAGCTGATCAGAAATGTAAAATTTAGTGGATACTGGGGATAAGGGAAGCTCTGTGAACTTCTCGTGACTTCGATCTTTGCTGGAGCCATGCGGTGTGCTGGAGCTATGTGGTGCCCTGGGAAGCTAGTTCCACTTTGAGAAGCTAATGGTCTGACCCCCTCGGGGATGTGCTCCACCTTGAGGGGCTTTGGTGGGGTTGGTAGGAGGCTCTGACATACTCAGGGCCCACATCATTTTTTTTGGGTGTGTGGTCCTGTTTCCAGAACTTTGAGGTGGGATTTTTCCTGCTCTTCATCTGACCCAGAAGAGAAAACCATCCCTGGCGATGGAGATGGTTAGTGGGCTAGAATGTCTGAAGACTTGGCCTCCTCAATGTCCTCTATGGACTAAGAGTTTTTTTGGACATACACACCAGGGAGTTCTCACACTTTTTGTTGTTGTGTTGAGGTGGCAAACACAATTTGTATACCTATTGATGGTGAGACCAAGGGTATTTTCTGTTACTGCAGGGGCAGTGTTGAAACAGGATCTGTTCCACCGCCTGCTGTTCATGGAGGAAACTAATCGGGCCCGCGGACCAGTAATGAAAAGTCTGTTGATTCTTGTGCAGTCTCGGTATCGAGTTGGCAGTAGTATGCAATTTTCTGCTGTAACCAGGAATAGTTGAAGAAAGCATCGAAGGGTGCCTCAATCCTAGAGCTTTGGTCACTGTGTTCAAACCCAATGGCAGAAAAAAACAAACTAAAATGGAGTTGGTGCCCATGTGCAATTCACACGTAATGAGGCGACACCATTTATCCTGTGATTCAAGAGGTATCTTTGAGCAAAAACAAGCTGCAAACGTCCTACTCAAACAGTAGGAGTATGCAGAACTGGTACATTTTTCTGTTTCTAAATAACTGTTAGGATCAGCAGCAGCAGCAAGCGGATAAGCAGGGGCAATGCCTTTATTTCCGCAAGCATGTTGAATGATACATAGGCTTAGTTGAATCAACATGAGTACAGTTAGCATGCTAAGATTTAACATAAATACTATTTAGAAAATCTTAATTTCCCACTTCTCAAATAACCCCGAAATTCAAGACCAGATTGCACTTCTGTTTATATCTAAGTCACTTTTAAATTCATGTAGGTACTTAACACTGATCTTGATGTGATATATGTCTTTAGGTACGCTAAGTGAGGCGTTATGTATGTGTTTTCAACATTACGACTAGGCTATGGCGCAGACTACTCTTTTGTCAGCGAGAAGGGAGTTAAGTGCCATTCTGTTTTGTATTAGCATGGTCTTCTGGGCGTCCAGCTGATCTGTTATCAGGCCTAAAGTAATGGCTGTGGCATTGGCATTTTCCTCTGGTATTGTAGCATTTTACTTTGTTTCCTGGATAGCCTGCCTGACACCATAAATGGAAAACAAAATGGAGAAAAATCTGTTTCAGACACTTCAGAGCATCTCTGTAATCAGTGAAGGGGATTTTTTTATTTTGCAGTGTCCCTGCAGAGCACATTCCCAGCAAAACAAATTCCAGTCCAGTCTTGGGGTAACTCGGGATAAGCATGCTTAGCACAAATTACATTAGCACATTCTTCTCAGAAATGGCACCTATGAAATAACATGCCAGTGGAAAAATAGTTTTCAAAAGGGGGTAACGTGATTTGGTGTAGTTTCTAGAACAGTTACACGTTCACCTAGGCCAACAAAAATGCTCCAGTTACGGATCTCGATGTTCACAAACTGCCCGTGTTCTAACTAAGCAAGATGGATTTGGTCTGTCAAGAAGTATTATTTTGGACTGTAGAAGGTTTCTGTGACATAATATTGACCTTAAAAATATTGTGATACATAAATATTGTGGCACTAATATAGGGCTTGATTTACAAAGGTAAATTTAGACCAAAAGTCTAACTTTACTAATTTTTGATAATCACAAAGGTACTTACAAGTAGTATCTTTAAGCCGCAGAGGTTCGCAATTGGGAAAGAACCAGTTCACTGACAAAATATCAAAACCCTAAATATCATGATGGAAAAATCTTGTGACAAAAATATCGAGCACAAAAATATCGTTGTCCCATACATATAACTGAAAAATACAAAAATATCGAAAAAAATATTGTTTTACACTAACATCGAAAAATATATGCAAAAATAATGTTTTTTATAAATATATATATTTAAAAATAGTAAACATTAAATATATTAACACGTAACAGTAATATATTGCAAATTAAACATATTCAAATAATATAATATATATAAATATATGCCTAATTAAACACACACACACATATGTGTGTATGTTTATTTACACATGTATAATGTAAAACTATTAACATAATAATTTAAATTTATAATTTACTATTTTTTAAATGTAATTGTATATGTATAGCGTTCTAAAAATATATTATATTACAAACATTACTAATTAGAAACAATATAATTTAAAATGCACAGAAAAATAATAATAATATAATATTAAACAATATAAACAAAACTATGAATTTCTAGGAATAATACATATAGGCTCTCATTACAACCCTGGCGGTTGGTGATAAAGTAGCGGTAATACCGCCAACAGGCTGGCGTTAAATACCACCAAATTATGACCTTGGCGAAAACAGGTCAGACAGACAGCCACTTTAACACACTGACCGCAAGGGCGGATTTAACAGGCACCACGACGGTAGCTGCCTACAGCCAGGCAGAAGCCAATGTTCTGCCCACCGTATTATGACAGCCCAATCCACCACCTTTTCCGGGGCGGTTCAAACGACATCAAAAGCCTGGCGGAAACAGATCTCTGAAGTCAAAGGGCTCACCTGTAGAGATTCAGGGAAGAACCACTCTGCCATGGAGCCCGAGCTCCACATATTCCCAATGTTGATTTACGTCCTGCTCCACCACGAACACCAACGATGGCGAAGATGACCACGGTGAATACAGCCACCTAGCTCACAGGGGAGGGAGGGAGGAAAAAGAGAGTGACACACACACACAACACCCCCAACACCATACACACAAGCAGGTGCAGCAACATAACATATTTACGCCATACCCCTCAGGAGTAATGCAAGGACAACTCTAATAGATAAAAGTGAGTGTAATATTATAAATATAGTAGCAATACATGCATCCAAATCAAAAAGTATATACATATTTACAGATGAGGGGACACTGCCAGTCCTCAATGTTTGTGGGCTGCAGGGCCACATTACAAAGTCCAAGGCCCCACTTTACTCCTGCAACAAAACGGAGAGAACACTACAGGGGCATCAGTTTGAAAATAGGCAGGCACCTCAGGGAGACGGGGAACAGGGGACACCTCAGCCGGCAGATTTTACAACACCAGTGGTCCTGGAGGGGGCAACATGCCCTGTGCTTGGTCCTGGGGAGTGCAAGGCCACAGACTCTCAAGTGGGTGACTTGCCCACTGGCTCTGGAGGGGGCAACATGCCCTGCGCTTGGTCCTGGGGAGTGCAAGGCCACAGTCTCTCAAGTGGATGGCTTCTTCACTGGTTCTGGAGGGGGCATTGTGCCCAGTGGTTTTCATCCTGGGGAGGATGGGGTGAGTGGATAGCATCTCCACTGGTTCTGGAGGGGGCATTGTGCCTAGTGATCTTCATCCTGGGGAGGATGTGGTGAGTGGATGGCATCTCCACTGGTTTTGGAAGGGGCATCGTGCCCAGTGATCTTCATCCTGGGGAGGATGGGGTGAGTGGACGGCATCTCCACTGGTTCTGGAGGGGGCATCGTGCCCAGTGATCTACATCCTGGGGGGGATGGGGTTAGTGGATGGCATCTTCACTGGTTCTGGAGGGAGCATCGTGCCCAGCGATCTTCATCCTGGGTAGGATGGGGAGAGTGGATGGCATCTCCACTGGTTCTGGAGGGGGCATCGTTCAAGGTCACAGTCTCTCAGCTGGGTGTCATCCCCACGGGATTTGCAGGGGGCAGGCTGCACCACAGCCCATGGACGCAGGCCTACAGAATGTCCACCGGCGGTGACGGCTGTTCATTGGTGGCAGTGGTGGTGCTGCTGCTGGTAATGGTGGGGGGAGTCTCCAGCCCATCCCCTGCAGCCTCGGACAGCTACCCACTTGTGGTGCTGCAGCTGGTGGTGGTGCTGGTGGCGGTGCTGCTGGCGGAGCTTGTGGTGGTGGTGGGGGGAAGCTCCTGCCCATCCCCTGCAGCATCAGAATGCTGCCCACTGGTGGTGCTGCTGCTGGTGGTGGTGCTGGTGGTGCTGCTGGGTGGTGGTGCTGGGAGGAAGCTCTAGCCCATCCCCTGCAGCCTCGGACGGCTGCCCACTGGTGCTGCTGCTGGTGGTGCTGGTGGCGGAGCTGGTGTTGGTGAGGGGAGGGGAAGCTCCAGCCCATCCCCTGCAGCCTTGGAAGGCTGCCCACTGGTGCTCCTGCTGCTGATGGTGGTGCTGGTGGCAGTGCTGCTGGCAGAACTGGTGATGGTTGTGGGGGGAAGCTCCTGCCCATCCCCTGCAGCCTCGGATGGCTACACCACCATGGGTGGTGGTGTGGGCTTTGACAGAGTCCCAGCACCAGGCCCCTTGTCCTTGCTGCCTGCTGGTGGAGGCCTCTTGCCCTTCCTGCCAGCAGCTGGGGATGGCTTCTTGCTCCTTTTGGCAGCAGGTGGGGGTGGCTCCTTGCCCTTCCTTGCAGCAGCTGGGGGTGGCTCCTTGCCCTTCCCTGCAGCATCTGGGGTTGGCTCCTTGCCTTTCCTTGCAGCAGCTGGGGGTGGCTCCTTGCCCTTCCTTGCAGCAGCTGGGGGTGGCTCCTTACCCTTCCTTGCAGCACTTGGGGCAGGCACCCTTTCCGTCTGGCTGGCTGGTGCCCGGGATCCTTTTCCACCTGGAGTTGCTGGGGACACTACTGTGCCCATGAACTGGGTGGCTGAGGTGCTTGCCTGGGTTTTGACCACCCTGGCCTGACATGGAGGAGGGGTAGGGGAGAGGTCAGCGGTGGAGAGGAAAAGCTTCTTAGGGACATTGGGGTGGGAAGAGGGAGAAGTTTTGGAAGTGGAGGAAGAGGGAGTGGTTGTAGGAGATGTCAGTCTGCTGTGTTTGGGTGCAGGTGCATGGGCTGGATGCTGTTGTGAGGTGGATGGCTGTTGGGTGACTGAGTGCTTGAACTTGTGTACTTTGGGAGGAGGGGCACAGACACATTGGGAGAGGACACAGGGGACGTGTGCATGGATGTTGGGGTGGTGACTGCCAGTGAGGTGTATGTTCTGATAGGTGTGATTGTAATGGTGGTAGTGGATGAGGATGTAGTGAATGTAGGTGTGAAAGTAAATGCAACTGGGAGGGAGGCGGAGGACGAGGAGGGGGCTACAGTGGAGGCAGTGGATGTTGGTATGTCTGCATCTGGATGGTGTTTGTGTGAGTGCCTGTGGGATGAAGTGTGGTGCTTGTGTTTGCCATGTCCATTCTTGTGTGTTGTCCTGTGTGCATGCTCGTCTGCCTTTTGCTTGGGATAGGTTGGGGCTGAGGGGAACGGGACTGGGAAGAGGAAGTTGGAGGGGGGAGGGGGGAAACAGGAACAATGGCTGCCATCAGAGAGGAGGCCAGAGCCTGGATTGATCTCTGTTGGGCCGCCAAGCCAGTGTGAATGCCCTCAAGAAATGCATTGGACTGTTGCATTTGGGCTGTCAGCCCCTGGATGGCATTCACAATGGTTGACTGGCCAACAGAGATGGATCGCAGGAAGTCAATAGCCTCCTCACACAGGGAAGTAGGGCTAACTGAGGCAGGGCCTGAGGTGCCTGCGGCGAAGGAGATGCCCACCCTCCTGGGTGAACGGGCACGGGAAACTCGCTGAGGGGCTGCTAGGAGGGCGGTGCTGGTACAGGGGGTGGCAGCTGTACCTGTAACTGGGGTGGGCACAGAGGTGTCCGCCACCACCAGGGTGTTTCCATCAGAGGAGGTATCCATGTCCGAACTGTCCCCTCCAGTCCCCGCCGTGGTGCTCCTCTCGCCCTCCGCCCCACTGGTGCCCCCACCGTCGGTGGACTCATCCTCCTGGGTACTGTGGGATGCAGCACCCTCTGTCACCGGTGCCTCTGCTCCTCCGCCACATGATGCTAATGCACATAAAGACAGGGTGACAAAACAAAAAGGGAGGGGGAGACAAAGGATACACTTGGTCAATGGCTGCACAAACACCACCATTGGCGTACACAACACTCTCACACACAGGGAACAGCCATACGCACTAGGCAATGCACTACCAGTTACAATGCTAGTCACCAGGCAATGGGGAGGGACACATACCGCCAACAGCAGCATACCTGAAACCCAAACACCCCTGCCAAGTAGTAGATGCCTACTACCTAGGTTGGAGGAATTTCACATCAGAGCCCTGGCGAACATGGGACCTACTCTGCAATATCAGGCCTGGCCTAGGGGCACCCACAGGCAAATACCCCCCACCCGGATACCACCCCACCAGGCGTATGTACTAATGAAGGGCACTGTTCTCACCCCCTTGTTGTTGCTGTGATGCCCCCAAACGCCCATCCAGGTCCGGATAGGCCACCGCCTGTATGCGGGCCATCAGGGGGATCAGGGTTCGACGGGCACCCCTTCCTCGTTGGGAGGCCATCCCCAGCTGGGCCTCCTTCATCTTCCGTGCCCAGCATCTCAGGTCCTCCCACCATTTCATGACGTAGACCCCCAGGGTCCGCACGTCCTTGGCGATGGCACTCCATATACCCTTCCTTTGATGGGTGCTGACCTGCAGAGGAAATAGACACCGGAAAAAATATTAGTCAGACCGTCCTGGCTGTTACACTCATGGCCCACCATGCCCCCTCCCATCACCATTAGCACAGACATGGGCCAGCATACCTGCTGCATGCTGCCTAGGACACATCCACCAACCCCCCCCTGCACGAGGCCTTCATACACAGCACTCCATGCATTCATGCCCCATGCCTCGTACTCACAGTGTACTCACCTGTTGGTCTGGAGGCTCATACAGCAGTCGTTACTGGGGTAGGACCCCATCCACCAGTTTCTCCAACTCCGCCGAGGTGAAGGCAGGGGCCCTTTCCCCAGTCACACAAGGCATGGTAAGTTCCAGACACAGGGCACAGCAGCACATACAGTGTAGCTCCTGTCCTGTTGAAGGTCAGATAGCAAGTGAGTGCACAGATACAAAATGGCAGTGACATCCGCGGAGGTGCATACTGGCAGTGACGTCTGCAGCGGTGCATACCGTCACCGCCGGCGTAGATCCCCATTGGCCACTGTACCACATAGGGCCCAATGATAACCAATGAGGAGTTGCACAGCGGTTCCCGACCGCCTCCTGCAGTGGCGCACAACTTCAGCGGAATTACCTCATTTCCACCTGTCCCTCCATACTGAACAGGCGGACGCCATTTCAGGGGGGCGGGGAGGCCATGGATCCTAACTGCGTCACAGTTCAGAATTTCACATTCTGGACATATGCCACCAATAAACTGTAACAACCACAATATGCATTGAACTGTAGTGATTACAATGTACAGATTATGACCAGCTGCTCACTCTTTTGCCCCATAGGTTGCAACTGCTGCAGATGAATAGGAGATGGAGACCCCCCGTGTACAGACCCCTTGTGGACTTGGCAACAATGGAGGACAGGCACATTATCCTCATCTACAGGCTTGACAGGGCCACAGTCACAGAGCTGTGTGCTCAATTGCAGCCTGGCCTGATATCAGCTATCCGTCACCCCACTGGGATCCCCCCTAATGTGCAAGTGCTATCAGTGCTCCATTTTTTAGCAACAGGTTCTTTCCAAGTGACAGTGGGCTTGCAGCAGGAATGTCACAGCCTCTGCTCCTCTGTCACATGATGCTAATGCACATAAGGACAGGGTGACAAAACAAAAAGGGGGGGAGACAAAGAATACACTTGGTCAGTGGCTGCACCAATACCACCATTGGCGTACACAACACACTCACACACAGGGAACAGCCCTACGCAGTAAGCAATGCACTACCAGTTACGATGCTAGTCACCAGGCAATGGGGAGGGACACCTACCGCCAACTGCAGCATACCTGGGACCCACACACCCCTGCCCAGTAGTGGATGCCTACTACCTAAGTTGGAGGAATTTCACATCAGAACCCTGGCCAACATGGGACCTACTCTGCAATGTCAGGCCTGGCCTAGAGGCACCCACAGGCACCCCCCCCCCCCACCCGGATACCACCCCACCAGGGTTATGTAGTAATGAAGGGCACTGTACTCACCCCCTTGTTGCTGCTAGGATGCCCCCAGGTGCCTATCCAGGTCTGGATAGGCTACCACCTGTATGCGGGCCATCAGGGGGGTCAGGGTTCGACGGGCACCCCTTCCTCGTTGGGAGGCCATCCCCAGCTGGGCCTCCGCCATCTTCTGTGCCCAGCATCTCAGGTCCTCCCACCGTTTCTGACAGTGGGTGCTCCACCTGCTGTAGAACCCAAGGGTCCGCACATCCTTGGCGATGGCACACCATATACCCTTCTTTTGATGGGCGCTGACTTGCAGCGGAAATAGACACAGGGAAAGATATTAGTCAGACATCCTGCCTGTTACACTCATGGACCACCATGCCCCTTCCCATCACCATTAGCACAGACATGGCCGAGCAAACCTGCTGCACGCTGCCTAGAACACATCAACCAACCCCCCCCTACACGAGGCCTTCACACACAGCACTCCATGCATTCATGCCCCATGCATCGTACTCACAGTGTACTCACCTGTTGGTCTGGAGGCCCATACAGCAGTCGGTACTAGGGTAGGACCCCATCCACCAGTCTCTCCAACTCCGCCGAGTTGAAGGCAGGGGCCCTTTCTCCAATCACACGAGCCATGGTAAGTTCCAGACACAGGTCACAGCAGCACATCCAGTGTAGGTCCTCTCCTGTTGAAGGTCAGATAGCAAGTGAGTGCACAGATACAAAATGGCGGTGACGTCCGCGGCGGTGCATAACGTCACCGCCGGCGTAGATCCCCATTGGCCACTGTACCCCATAGGGCCCAATGATAACCAATGAGGAGTTGCACGCCGGTTCCCGACCGCCTCCCGCAACAGCGCACAATGTCAGCGGAATTACCTCATTTCCACCTGTCCCTCCATACTGGACAGGCAGATGCCATTTCGGGGGGGGGGGGGGTCCTAACTGCGTCACAGTTCACAATTTCACATTCTGGACATATGCCACCAAAAAACTGTAACAATCACAATATGCATTGAACTGTAGTGATTACAATGTACAGATTATGACCAGCTGCTCACTCTTTTGCCCCATAGATTGCAACCGCCGCAGATGAATAGGAGATGGAGACCCCCGTGTACAGACCCCTTGTGGAGTTGGCAACAATGGAGGACAGTCACATTATCCTCACCTACAGGCTTGACAGGGCCACAGTCACAGAGCTGTGTGCCCATTTGGAGCCTGGCCTGATATCTGCTATCCGTCACTCCACTGGGATTCCCCCCTCTTGTGCAAGTGCTATCAGTGCTCCATTTTTTGGCAACAGGTTCTTTCCAAATGACAGTGGGCTTGCAGCAGGAATGTCACAGCCAGTGTTCTCAATAGTGCTGACCGAAGTGTTGTCTGCCCTGATTAAACTCATGTGCAGCTACATTGTTTTCCACAGGGTGGAGGATTTGGCCACAGTGAAGGTTGACTTCTATGCAATGGAACATATCCCCTACATCATTGGTGCGATTGATGGAACACATATTGCATATGTCCCACCCCGGCAAAATGAACAGGTCTTCATAAATCGAAAAAGTTATCACTCAATGAATGTGCAGATGGTGTGTTTGGCGGACCAGTACATCTCCCATGTCAATGCTAAGTATCCAGGCTTGGTACATGATGCTTTTATCCTGAGGAATAGCAGCATCTCAAATGTAATGGCGACAACTCCAGAGGCACAGGTTCTGGCTAATAGGTGAACCCTGGTTCCCACCAGTGGATGTTGGTGTATGGGTATGGTGTGGGACATAAGGGTTAGTGTGTGGCTAAAAGTTGTCCCTCGATATTTGCAGGTGACTCAGGTTACCCAAACCTATCACGGCTACTGACCCCTGTGAGGAATCCCAGGACAAGGGCTGAGGAACGTTACAATGAGGCACAAGGGCGAACAAGAATGATTATTGAACGTACCTTTAGCCTCCTGAAGACCAGGTTTCGGTGCCTCCATCTAACATGTGGATCCCTGTGCTATTCACCCAAGAAGGTCTGCCAGATCATCGAGGCATGCTGTATGTTGCATAGCCTTGCCTTGAGACGCCATGTGCCTTTTATGGAGGAGGAGGAGGCTGGAGATGGACGTGTGGCAGCAGTGGACCCTGTGGACAGTGAAGATGAGGAGGCAGAGGATGAGGACAACAAGAGTGCAGTCATTCGTCAATACTTCCAATGACACAGGTAAGACACTGTTATTTCACATTTCATTAACAGTTTGATGTTTGACATTGTCACTGGCAGGCTGTGAATTCCTACTTCTATGCCCACTCACTATATACATCGGCATCTCTTTTTGCAGATGTTGGTGCCCCACTTTTGCTCCTTGTGTGTTTACTGCAGCCAACTACAGGTCTTTCCTATGTAAACATTACTGTACAATTGAATTGCAATGTTTAAACCTTGTTAAACTAATACATACTTAAATCATTGGACATACTCCATACTTGTATTTTTTCTAAGTGTGTTTATTGCAGTGCTCTGATGAAAAGGGGGAAGTACAATGGGCTGGGGTGGTGATGGAGGAAAGTCCAGGTTAGAGTCCAGTCTATTTGTAGCACAGGTGCATTGTCCAAGGGAACATAGGAAGGGGAGCAATGGCAGTTGAACGTGGACAGGGTGACAGAGTGGGACACAAAGGTGACAATCAGGGGAGTCTTATTTCCTGGTGGGGGTCTTGGCAATAGTCTCTGGTGTCTGCCTGGATTGCAGGGAACGTTTGCAGGGTGTTTCTCCTTCTGCAGGGGGAGGGGTGCTGGTGGTCTGTTGGTCCTGTGGCGGGGCCTCCTGTCCACTAGTGGCAGCGGAGGTGGAGGGCTGTTCAGTAGTCTGGCTAGTGTCAGGGGCCAGCTGGTGTGCCACTGCCTCTCTCCTACTGTTGTCCATGTCTGCCAGCACCCCTGCAATGAAGACCAGGGTGGTGTTAATGGACTTCAAGTCCTCCCTGATCCCCAGGTACTGTCCCTCCTGCAGCCGCATGTTCTCCTGCATCTTGTCCAGGATCTGGCCTAGCGTATCCTGGGAATGTTGGTATGCTCCCAGGATGGCAGTGAGTGCCTCCTGGAGAGTCGGTTCCCTGGGCCTGTCCTCCCCCTGGCGCACAGCAGTCCTCCCAGCTTCCCTGTTGTCCTGTGCCTCTGTCCCCTGAACCGTGTGCCCACTGCCACTGACCCCAGGTCCCTGATTGTCCTGGGTTTGTGGGGTGGCCTGGGGTCCCTGTAATGGAGGACACACTTCTGATTGACGTGACCTGGGGACAGAGGTATGGGTACACTGGGTGGGTGCTGTGGTGGTGTTTCCTGAGGGGGGAGGCTCTGTGGTGGTGTGAGACTGTGCCTGGGTAACCGACTGTCCGGAGGTCCCTGATGGGCCAGGTTGACCATCCAGATCCAGGCAACCAGAGCTGCTGTCATCATTGTGGGTCTCTTCTGTCGGGGGACTGGATGTTGTTGGCACCTCTTCTCCTGTGACATTGGCTGGGATACCTGTGGGGATGTAAATGCAGTGTTATTGTTTCTGTGTGTGACATATTGTGCATTGGTGGGTTGCCCTCTTTGGGTGTTATTGCCCTGGTAGCTTTGCCTTGTGTGAGTTATTCGGTGGGCTAGCTGACCCTCTCTAGTGTGCATGCTGAAGTGATAGGTGTCCATTCAGGGCTCTGAGTGGTGCCCATGCATTGGTAGACCATGCAGTGCTTGGCATTGGGATGAGTGGGTTGTGATGGTGGGGGGTGTGGGAAGTGGTTGAGTGATGGGAGTGAGGGTAAGGGTGGGGGTTTGTGATGGCATGCAGGTAGGGGGGAGGTGATAGTAATAGAGAGTTGGCTTACCAGAGTCCAGTCCTACTCCTAATCCTGCCAGGCCCTCAGGATGCATGATTGTCAAGACTTGCTCCTTCCATGTTGTTAGTTGTGGGGGAGGAGGTGGGAGTCCACCACCAGTTCTCTGTACTGTGAGCTGGTGTTTTGCTGGAATGGAACGCACCTTCCCCCGTAGGTCGTTCCACCTCTTCCTGATGTCATCCTGTGTTCTGGGGTGCTGTCCCACTGCGTTGACCCTGTACACGATCCTCCGCCATAGCTCCATCTTCCTAGCAATGGATATCTGCTGTACCTGTGCTCCAAATGGCTCTGCCCAGATGATTTCCTTCACCATGACCCTTAGCTCCTCCTCAGAGAATCTGGGGTGTTGTTGTGGTGCCATGGGTGTAGTGTGAGTGGTGTGGGTGAGGATGTGTAGAGTGATATGTTGGGGTGTGTGATGTAAGGTTCGTGGGTGGTGTATTGGTGATGGTGGTATGTGGCTCTGGTTGTGTGGGTGTTCTTGCAGTCTCTCTCTGTTGGCAATTGTTTGTAGTCGTAAAGGGTTTTGGGTAATGTGGGTGTATTTTATAGTGGTGTGTGTATGGATGTCAGGTGTGTGTAGTTTGAATTGTACAATGTGATATTGTTTTGTATGTGTGTGTGTATTTTGAGCGCTGTGGTATGTACCGCCAATGGTTTACCGCCATTGAATGTCCGCCGTGGTGATTTGTGGGTCATAATGTTGTAGGAGTTGTTCTGTTGGCGTAACGGTGTGGTTTTGATACCGCCATTTTATCACTGACCTTTGGCCTGGCGGATTTGTGTGTATGGCTGTATAGTGACGGATTGGTGTGTGTGTGTGTGTCATAATATGGTTAGCGGATATCCGCAGCAGCGGCTGTATATTGGCAGCAATCAGCATGGCGGTAAGTGGGATTTACCGCCAATGTCATAATGAGGGCCATAATATTCCCCCTCCAGTCTAAGCAGTAGTAGGGAAAGCATTGGACCTCAAGAGGGGTAAAAGTTAATATTCCCTCTCCAGCCTGTTCAACATTAAAGAAAGCGTTGAACTCAGGAGGAGTAAAATTCACTATTCCCACTCCAGTCGGTGCAACAGTAGGGAAAGCGCTGGACTCACCAGGGGTAAAATTTACTATTCCCACTCCAGTCTGTGAACAGTTGGTAAAGTACTTCACTTCAAATACATACCTTATTTCAATACAAGTATTAATTTCATAAAATCATAACACTATTAACATAAGATTAAATATATACATTAAAAAACTATTAAAATAATTATCAATGTTTTAAATAATTTATATATGAAAAAAAGGTTATTTAATAATCTCAATAAATTCCCTCACTTTAGTAGCACATTAAACATGTATGTAATTGTAAAATTATAATAATTAATGAATTATTATTTAATTAACTTCCCACCCTATACGATAACAAACCCAACATGGACCTAAAATGTAAATTCAAAAATTATAATAATGACACAATTTACATAATTAACAATTCACTAATAATGTATAAATAATCAATCATTTATGATTTATTTAATTAACTTCCCAACCTATACCCCTACAGATCCAACAAGTCACAGCTAAAGTATAACTTAAAAATATTATTTGCACAATTTACATACTTAATAATCCAATAAATAATATTAATTAAAAAAATATATAAATGATAATCAACTTCCCACCCTGCACCCCTACAAATCTCACAACCCGCTACAACACTATAAATTATTATTTTACAATTAAATAAAAATATAATTAACTTAAAATTACAAACTATATTTAAAAACATTAACAACAATTACACATACAATATAAAACAGAGGCAAATAGCTATTACACACATAAAGAAACTTTAAAAAACATATTTCTTACCCTAAAACATATTTTTGCAAATGATATTTCTGTGTCACAATATAAAAAAATTGATATTTCTGCAAATCAATATTTTTAAATCGATACTTTGTCCAAACATCTGGGAGGACCTTTGCACTTGGGTGGGACCACAACACAGAGAAATAACAGGGCAAACATTGGTGTATGCCGCAACACGTATGTCTAGATTCAACTTCATGAGATATACAACATCTAGATGTACAACCAATAGTACAAAATGCCTCACTTAAAATGGAAACAGCTATATGTAGACTCTGGCTGTTATATATGTGTATGTGTAGGACATCTGCATATAGGTAACAGTAGAGTATGACAACATGTTACTTAACATTGGATTAAACAATGAATGAGAGACACTCATTACTTGGAGGTGAAAAAACAAAAGCTGTTGAACAAATGGGATGGGAGTAGGACCAGTTAGCTATAATGGGATGTACTGGGTGGGTAACTGTGTTGGCCACCACAACAGTGTAGACATGTCAAGTGTGATACAATACCATTAACATATTCATATGACCCTTCAAGTGGCAACAAGAACATCACAAGTATATATGTTACAACATCGCTTCTTCCATTGCACAATTAACAAGTACTTACCTGTCATGTAACGTCTTCCACAATCAGTTCAAATATAAATGTTATAAACTAGTCAAACCATCTAATCAAACCCCAGATTTCCTAATTCTCCCAAACACTACCCACACATCCCTCTATCTGTGCTTACTATCCACCCCAGCTCCACCAGAATGTCAGCCCAACTGCCAATCATAGCCTGGCTGCATGCATAAAATATGAGCAGCCAGAAACAAAACCTTTCAGACCTTACAACTAGTCCCTGAATATGTTTGTCGGCTTGTCACTTGTAATGAGAAAGAATGATTTGAAGAGGAGGAAGAGGAGGAGAGATGAAAGGATATTTGGACAAAGAATCCACATCTTTGGGATGTCCAGCCAAGACATTACCTTCAGATTCAATTTTCACCTGATGTCATCTTGGACATGGTTTCTGAGTGGAAGCATGATCTTGATTTTGCTATATGCCACCCCAGTCAGTCAAGATCCCTGCAACTCCACATTTCTTTGCTACTGGGTCATTCCAGGGGGTGTCCAGTGACACTGTGGGCATTTCTCAGGCAACTCAGTCCTGATGAATGAAGTCAGGTTCTGAGCTGGATAAATAGGAGAATGCAACTCTACAAAGTTATGCAACATACACAGACAGGGAGGCAAAGGCTTTTTATGGGTTTCTACCTTTTTTCTGCTTCCCACATTTGGTAGGGGCAATTGATTGCACTCGTGGCACTACAGCCATCTCCTTGGCAATGCACTCATCTTCCACACCAGACACCGCTGGCCTTCATCAACGTGGAGGGTGTGTGTTATGCCAGCAGCTGCTTCACTAATGTCTATGCAGTGTTCCCAGGCAGTTCACTTAATAGCCAGAGTTTCTGGGTAAGTACTCAAGCACCATACAAGCCCAGTATGTATAGATGTTTTTGAATATCCACAACCATTACAAATGACTAATTTTCATGACACATAAATGACCCCAACAGACACTCTGGGGGGTCATTCCGACCCTGGCGGTCATGGACCGCCAGGGCCGGGGATGGAGGAAGCACCGCCAACAGGCTGGCGGTGCTTCTGGGGCAATTCTGACCGCGGCGGTAAAGCCGTGGTCAGAAAAGGGGAACCGGCGGTTTCCTGCTGGTTTTCCCCTGCCCCAGGGAATCCTCCACGGCAGCGCTGCAAGCAGCGCTGCCATGGGGATTCCGACCCCCTTCCCGCCAGCCTGTTCCTGGCGGTTTACACCGCCAGGAAGAGGCTGGCGGGAACGGGTGTCGTGGGGCCCCTGGGGGCCCCTGCAGTGCCCATGCCACTGGCCACTGGCATGGGCACTGCAGGGGCCCCCTAACAGGGCCCCATTCAGATTTTCAGTGTCTGCAAAGCAGACACTGAAAATCGCGACGGGTGCCACTGCACCCGTCGCACACCAGCAACTCCGCCGGCTCCATTCGGAGCCGGCTTCATCGTTGCTGGGGCTTTCCCGCTGGGCGGGCGGGCGGCCTTTTGGCGGTCGCCCACCCGCCCAGCGGGAAAGTCAGAATGACCGCGGTGCGGTCTTCTGGCGGGGTCGGAATGACCCCCTCTATGTACCATTCCATACATTCTGAACTTGACAGATGCAGAAGAGACATGTACACATTTTTTCCTAGTTTTCCTCCTCAGGTGATATGCATTCTCTCCTCACATCATACAGGTGTGCAATCACTGTACTTCAACATTGGTACAAAAAGGGCACACATTCATGCACAAGCCATCATAAAACACACTTTTGGTAACATCGCAATTCAGATGTACAACGGGGAGGGGAGCGCTGCTGTACTTCCCTGAAGTTGTGTGCAAGATAATAGTAGCTAGTTGTGTCTTGCACAACATTGCAGTACATCAAGGCTTACACATAACTCTAAACCCTCACCAAGATCTGAATCCAGGAAACTGGGGGGTTGTCCAAAACAGAGAGCAGGGTATGCAGGTGCGTGATCAGCTGGCTGACACTTTTTTCTCTTGAACCACTAGTTGTGTTACCGACTTTGGGCCTCATTATGAGACTAGCGGTCTTCAGACTGCCAGTGCAGCGGTGGCGGTCAGGACAGACCCTGATGTGGCGGTCCTACCACCACATAAAGCACCGGCGACAGAGGGGGCTGCATCCCGCTAGTACCACCGGGATCCATGATCCTGGTGGCCCGCCTGTGGCAGAGATTGTAATCCGCATGGGCAGCACTGCATGCATCGCTGCCCTGTGGATTACAACCTCGTTCTCCGCCAGCCTTTTCATGGCGGTTTCACTGCCATGAAAAGGATGGCGGAGTACAGGTGCAGAGGTTCCCCTCCCCAGCACTGTCGCAAAGTTCATTGCGAGGGTGCTTGTGCACCCTGCGGGCTACAGCATTGCCACTGGCTCGATTACAAGCTGGAGACAATACTGCAGCATGTTTTTTGCTAGGCCAGGGGGCAGACACCAAGGTTTCCACCCATCTGCCAAGCGGAAAACTTCTAATAGTTCCAGAGGGGTGGTCACCACGAAGGCGGCAGGCACCCTATAGGGAGTTTGACAGACAGGCTTTCCCGCCTGTCAAACTCATAATGAGGGCCTTTATGTAGTTTCATAGTCTGTTGTCAATGTAAACAAAAGCCGTTGTTGAGAGTCAAAAATAGGCCATGCAACACTTTTCTTGCATATCATAAAAGTTAGTGTGGGCAAAGTCCCAAGGGACTCCATTGCCCTAGGAGAGTAAATGTCACTTCATGTGTGAGATCTCCCTGAACAGTGGACATATGAAACTTTGTCTGCACAAAAGTATCACTATGAGTCATGTCTATGCATAGAGCGAGCGAGGACTGGAATTGTGTACAAGATGGAACAGTCCGGAAACCAATAAAAATACATAGAAAGTAACATACATGAAATTACATACAGGAAGTTAAAGGTAGCCTTTTTTGTGTTAATTTTGTGCCATCCTCTTGGTATTCCTAGCTTTTTGCCCTGAGCTGGACCCTCAGAGCAGCACTTTCTGCCATTCAAAATTACTACTTTTCAATAATTTCTAAAAATACTTGGGAAATGGAGAACTTTCCTCCAAAATATATTTCAGGGCTGGAGTTGGAACACTAAATAGGCTGCCTGTAATATCTGAGGGAAAGTTTCTCTTTCCCCAAACATTCTAGGACTGGACTTAGAATAGTATTGTTGACCTTCCAGTGTCTACCACGCTCACTGCTGTCCTGAGGGTGCAGGTCAGGGCAAGAAACACGAATGAGCTATTGTGACCTCAGAGCCACATCCTCTGCCTTCCTGCGACTTTCTCTGTTCATCTGTCCTGCCCGACATGGCCGAGGGACTTGATGAAAAGGAGCCCCCTTCAGTTATTCTGAACTGAATATCCTTACTGAGGGAGTGCTTGATAAGTACTCTCAGCTTTATGGGGACCCAGATAGCCAGTTGAGTAATACAGTGTGTACACAAACAGGGCATGATATCGCTACATGCTGTAGTCTGGTGGGTGTGTACCAGCAGCAGGGTAAGATGTGCTACAAGCGCTGGGAAGACTGGTGATGGTGGGCCTGCATCAAGGCCCAGGGCATCATTAGCATGTCCTCCTAGCCATATTAACAATGGCCCGCATGAGTCCATTGTACAGGAGGGTCCTGAAGCCAGCCTGGCTGACCCTTCATGCCCAGCTGAGCAGCAGAGAGCTGGTAACTGCATGAACTGCATTATGGGGGTCATTACGACCTTGGCGGTCTTTTTTCAAGACCGCTTAGGGACCGCCGTGCGGAAGATCGCCTGTGCAGGCGGTTTGCCGCTCGCGTATTATGACTGCTAGCTGCTCTCCATCGTTATTCCGACGGAGAGCCGCCAACAGCCATACTTGCGGTCGGCGGGGAAGTGGAGGTTGCTCCACCTCCACCGCCACGCCAACAGAACACCGCCCAGCGAATCACGTCCTGTGATTCGCCGTGGCGGTGTTCTATTGGCGGTGTGGTGTCGGCGGAGCTGCCCCCATGGCTCCCGTCCCCTCCCGGAGGATCGACGGACCAGGTAAGTCGATCGTCCGTTAGGGGAAGGGGGTGGGAGAGTGTTGGGTGTTGTGTGCGTGCATGGGGGTGTGCGTGTGTGTATGTAGAGGGGGTGTGTGAGTGCGTGTATTCTTGCGGGGGGTGTTGTGTGTATGGGAATGAGTGCGTGTATGGCTGTGGGTATGTCTGTATGGATGTGTGCGTGTATGTTTGAATGTGGGTGTGCGTGTCTGACTGTGTGTGTGGATGTAGGCATGTATGTCGGGGTGTGTGCGTGTGCGTGTTGTTGGTGCCTGCATGCGTGTCGGGTGTGTGTGAGTAATGTTATGTTGGGGGTCGGGGTGGGGAGGGGGGGCCCTGCCACCTTTGGGGGGTGGCAGGGGTGGTGGGGGGTGTAGGGGAGGGAGTCGGGGTGGGGGGTGGTGGAGACCCCTAGCAGTGCCAGGGAAGGAATTCCCTGGCACTGATAGTGCTTACCGCCATGGATTTCATGGCGGTTGAAACCGCTGGAAATCCACGGCGGCAAGCCGGGTCCAAATACCGCCGGCGGTATACTGACGGCCGCTGGGCTGGGGACCCAGGTCTCCAGCCCGGCGGGCGGGACGGAGAAGCGGCGGATGACCATGGCGGTAACCGCCATGGTCATAATACACCAAGGTAAGACCGCCAGCCTGTTGGCGGTCTTACCGCCGGTTCTCCGCCATCCACCAGGGTTGTAATGACCCCCTATGTGTCTTGAAATATGATGCGAGTGGTGAGAGAGATGTACCATTGTGTGTTGTTTGTCACCTTTCATCTTATCTGAGTAACGGCTCCAAAAATTATAAGGTCCATGCATCAGTGGAGCTACTGGAAAGCTGAAGGAATTCTGGGACTTGTAGTTTTCAGAACAAAAATGGGTAGATTTTCATCACAATTGTATTTTTAAGATAAAAGGCACTTGCCAAATCATGACTGGTGAACTAAGACCCTTATATCTGCTGTATGCTATGATGGCGGAATGGATTTGACAATGTTGATGGTATTTTAGTATTTGTGTGTAGTATGTTGTATCATACAAGCTTTTGTATGTGTTGCTTGTCATAACTACTCATAGTTGTTGTAAAATAAAGTAAAGGCTGGCATTGTGTGGTTTAATTCATGCAAATTGATGCATACATATCCAATGTGTACTAATGGCATATGTCATTTCTAACTTATACTTAGCTGATTTGAGTAAGCACATATGGTTTGCAGTGTCCAGCACAAACAACACAACCCTGTAATGCAAAATGAGGCTTGAGATGTACAATGTCTGACGTTTACAAGAAACATACAAACTTTTTGAGCACATTTTTGCAAAGCTTATCTCCAAGGCCCTGCTTGCATTTGTGTAACAAAATAAACTTGTATGGTGTGTTTCGCTATGTTATCCAACAGATGACAGCTGATTATCAATTGTTTACCACCTACATAAATGTTATTTTTCATTTTTAGTGGACCGGGCTGGCGAAGGACCACTTGGAAAGGACCAGGGTCTGGCCTGGATATCCTTGACTGGTTGGCGGGCAACTCCTCTGGATATCACCAGCGAGGAGGAGGAGGGAGACCAAAGCAGGGGTAGTGCACCCACCCAGACAGAGACATTACCATCTACTTCAACAGCCAAGGTGGATCGGTCAGAAGGCGGAAGCGGGGAAACATTGAGAGGGACACCACCTGCCAGGGGTATGATGAATGTGGGTGTACCTGTGGATGCAAGAACTGGAAAAGAGGCAGTGTCCCCTGAGCAGGCCACAGCACCATCTGGGCCTGCCAAGACCCCTCCCAAATTTCTGAGACCCCCATTCCATTGGGGCCTCCAGCTGCACCCCTGCTACTACTCCTTCACCAAGTGCCTGCCAAGAAGAGCTGAGGGAGACATCTGCCCCTCACACCCCTCACTCTTCATGTTCAACCCAGACCCCTCCATGCATGTTTGCTCCTGTGGCTCCACCCCATGGAGTGACGCGGGAAGAAGATGATGTGTGGACTGTGTTCTATTGGGAATTACAGGAGATCAGAGATGAGATCTGTCTGCTCTGATAGTCACAGTCCAGGCTTTTAGAGAACGTCAATACCTTCATCACTTCCTTGGATGTAAGCATATTGTCTATGTTGTCCCAAAAACCCACCCTGACCACTGCTTTGTTGTCCTTAAGTGTGCCTTCCCTTTCTTCCTCCTCTGCTACCCCTAGTGTATCCTTCCGTGGGCTGTCTGGTCTTGCATCAGCCAGCCACAGTGAGTCCACATGTAGGGAGGATCTCAATATTGTCATCAAATAGGACAATGAGGCTGGCCAATGACTGTGCTCCCCCAGGCCTGGACACTTGTAAGAAAACTACATGTGGCTTGAGGGGTAGACAATGTTTTTTACATTGAACATGGACTCTTATGTTAGGACAATGGTTTGATTGTGGACTTAACTTTATTTAACCCTTGTACATAGACTGGTTCCCCTGACACTTCCTGACATTTTTTATTATGTTGCCCAATCCCCTCAAATGTTCCCTTGCCCATTCTGCTGGAAGAATTTTCTTTTTTTCCTTTCTCCCTTACCATCTGACAGGATTTGTTAAAAATTATATTTGACAAAATTACTTTTTAATTTAAGATTTGGACCTAAATATAACATATTTTTACAAACCATCTTTCTGTTGTGTGTTTTTCATTATATATGTTGGATTCAAAGTAGTTAAGTGTGTTTTTCATTATATATGTTGGATTCAAAGTAGTTAAGTCTGTTTTGCTATGTTTTCAACATGATACCTTGTAACACGGATTGTCATACAAATCATGATGAAATACTCACACACATTTGTTCACATATATGTCCTACAACCTGAGTAACCATTTGAACATTTTCAAATATAAATCAACTCAGGATAGAAATACTGATTGGTGCACATTATTAGGTTTGAGTGAATACATAGCTACAGTGGTCACTGTGGATATTTCTTACGACTATGCAGATGTGATGATGAGGATCTCTGTAAGTGTGCTTTCTGGGTTGGTGCCAATGTGTGTGTGTGTGTGGCATCTGCCTGTACAGATGGGTTACTCTGCTCAGCTGAGGCGAGTGCGGCCTGTACAGTTGGTGGGGTGCCTGTACAGTTGGTGCCTGTACATATGGAGGTGACTGTACAGATAGGGGGTGTCTGTACAGGTGGAGGGTGCCTGTGCAAGTGGCATACATGTGGCTGGCTGGGCCAGGGTGCAGGTTGGTGTGTTGGGCCCCCTCCATGTGTTGCCTGTGAAGGAAGACTTTGAAACATTTTGAACATGCCCTTCCTCATCTTCATGGCTAAGGAGGCATTGTGTCTTGCATTCTCTTCACTATACATTGTTAGTTTTGGTGATGGTGCATCCTCAACATGTCTTGGCAACATTTCACAATACTGTCTAAGGCATAAGGCTGCCTATCAATTATATGAGGGATTTTTTGTAGTGATTATGTCAGACAGAGTAGCCACTGTTGCATGAATGGCCTGCCTCACATCAGTTTCTTGTTGGAAAAAATCTTCCTTTCACCAGTCAACATGAGCATCTGCCATCTCCCACCGCATGAGATGCCCACACGCTTGGGAAGGGGGACACAAATGAGGCTGTGAGGAGAAGATTCAGGCTTAGGGGATACCTGTTTCTCACTAGGGGTATTTTGTGCTTCAGATGCTTGAGAGCGAGCCTGGGATGCACCATCATGGGAAGTGTAGGAGATTCAACACATTGACCAAAGGTGTGATGGCTGTGAGGAGGTAATGATTGTGTTCGAGGAGGTGAACTCTGGCTGGTTGGCTGACTGATGGTAAAGGGCAATACTCCAAAAGAAAGTGGGAGGTATAATGCTGGCGAAACCTGATGCAGATAATGTCCTCCTTCTAACCCATGTCATCCTCGTCTTGTTGAGCAGTGCTGGCCGATGATATTGCTGCTTGGAGGAAGATCGGGTGGGAAGGATGCACAGTTTTTTTTAATCAATAATTTTATTGCAAATGCTGCAGTGATAATATCAAAGATGCCATACAAGATCTCATCAATTATATGATATGTTGAGTAATTAGCTGTGCTGGCAAAGGTGTGAGTTATAGTTGCCTTAGGGTGCAAGTTATAGTTACTTAACCCCTTCTGTTCCGGGACGTAATGGTTACATCCACCGGCACAGTGCTCCTGTGCCGAGGACGTAACCATTACGTCCTAGGTCTGGAGCTCGGAGGGAGCACTAGCGCTCCCTCTGTGGGCTTCCTTCACACCCCCCCCAAGTCAGGGATGGAAGGGGAAGCCCTTCCCCTTCCACCCCAACCCCCCTAATCACTTCAGCGCGCGATTGCGTGCTGACATTACAGGGAGCCGGTTTCATTAGAAGCCATTTGCTTCCAGCGAGATTGAAGGAGAAACAGGTGAGTTTCTCCTCCGCGCGTGGGGGGTTTGAATCAAAGAGGCATTGGGGGAAAGGAAAGGGCTTTCCTTTCCTCCGGTGTCTCTTTGAGCATTCCTGCTGTCTGATCGCATTGCGATCGGGCAGCAGGAATGTCCACTAGACGCCAGGGATTTTTTTTTCTCATGTTTCTGTGTCGGGGAGCGGCCCCTTGGGGGTTATTTTTAGGCTGATGTGCCCCCAAGGGGGCCAGAAACCACTGGAACGCCAGGGATGTTATTTTATTTGTTTATGTGGGGGGGGGTACCCCCTTGGGCAAGAGGCGCGCCCCCAAGGGGGGCATAGAACTGTTGGCCATTTCTTCTCCCCTTGGGGGCAGATCAGCCTATTTTGTTTAGGCCTGTCTGCCCCAATGGGGGGCAGAAGCCACTTAGGCACCAGGGATAGTGTGTGTGTGTGTGTTTAGTGGATGGGGGGTGGCGGTCCCTTGTGCAAGGCTCGCTCCGCTTTGGGGGGCATGTGTTTTATGGTCATTTGCCTATTATTTTTAGGCTGATCTGCCCTCAAGGAGGGCAGAAACCACTGGAACGCCTGGGATGTTTTTTTATTTGTTTATTTATTTGGGGGGGGGCGCCCCCTTGGGAAAGGGGCGACCCCCCCAAGGGGGGCATAGAACTGTTGGCCATTTCTGCCCTCCTTGGGGGCAGATCAGCCTGTTTTTTTTAGGCCCATTGCCCCCAGGATGTGTGTGTGTGTGTGTGTGTTTTTTGTTTGGGTGGTGGACCCTTGGGCAAGGGTCGCTCCCCATGGGGACACACTATTAAAGGTATTTTCTGCCCCCCTTGGGGCAGATAGGCCTATTTTTTAGTAGGCCCATCTGCCCCTATGGGGTGCAGAATCCACTTAGGCACCAATTTCTAAACGCTTGATGGTGGGGTGTTTCTCAACTGGCGAAGTATTTGCGCTTAAAAAAAATTCTCCTTTTTGTTCTAGTTCAAAGCTTTTGCTTTCTTTGCTGTGGCTCCTTGCGGGTTTGGCAGTGGTTGACCTGCGGTTTGCATAGTTGCATGTTTTAGGTAAGTAAAAACAATTTACTCCAAAGGTGTATTGTTGCCATGCATGAATGACATGTTTGTAGGTGGTGTACTAAATGCAGGATTGTATGTGAAATTGTCCTTAGATTTGTGCACAATGATATTTGTGTTGTCTTATTTCTAATTTGCTTTTCTTTCTTTCTTTTTAGTGGGATATAATTGGTGATTGCTGTGTCTGTGCAGAGTAGTTGTTGGTGAGTCAAGCTTTTTCAGGCAAGTGAGCAGTATAGTTTTTGAGTTTATAACTCTTACTGATAAAGCTACACTTTATTGCTTATCTTACACAGTGCTGGTTGTTGGTGGTGCATTTGTCCAGTTACTTTTCGTAGGAAAGATCATGGTGGGCTGCAGGATGACCGCTCAGCAGGTGGTTGGTATTCTTTTTGAGTCATTGTCTGATCATGATTATGAGACGGACTTTGCAACTGAGGCAGAGGAGGAAGTGAGAGATTCTAGCAGTGAAGTTTCTGTCAGAGAGGAATCTTCTGATGAGGAAGCCACGCTCAGTGCAGATGAAGGGCCTATTTTAGAGGAGGACACTGATGTGTCATTAGTGCAACAACCTGGGGCTGAAAGGTTTCCCGTTAGAACCTGAACTCTGGGTTGCCCCAAACATGGAGCAGAAAAAAAAAAAAAGTGATGCCATTGTGTGTGGAGTGGCGTTTGGCTGACAGTGTACTTAGTGACTTGCTGTTGGCTACTGTAACACACTGCCAGCCAAACGCCAGTCCACACACACACATCAGCTGGTGTGATTGCTGTATCAGGCATGTGGGTGTATGTAAGTGATGGGCCCTTGAGTGGCGCTGTCTGTCGATGCGAGTGTTGTAATGTGCTGAGTCCGTGGCTGGCCGCGTGAATGGTCTTGTGCATGTCATGTATGAAGGTGTCTGAATGGACTGTAAATCGGTTGGTGCCTTGTCGTGGCTTTACAGCTCACGGGCTGTGAGTCGTTGGTTCAGTTTTTTGGCCTTTCAGTTATTAACAATGCATTTCAGTTTTTTGGCCTTTCAGTTATTAACAATGCATTTCATTTTTGTGAAATCTCTTGTTAATAAAATTTGATCCACTGAACCATCACTCACCCTCCTGCCAAATCCAACCAGTATGTGTGGTAAAAATGACAAAACCTGCTCCGTTGTAATCAGGTGTCGCAGCACACCTGTGACACGCTAGGTGTCTCGGTGGGACCCCGATGATGAAGCATGCCACCAACTTGGTTGGTGGGTGAGGGGTCTTTTTAACATAATCTAAGTGTGTTTCTTTTCACAGTTTTAGTGTTTGGAACACAACATAAGTATGTGGACACACGAAAATGATCTATTACAAAACTACCTGTGTTTGGGGGCTAAGGGCACCTATGTTTTTGGCCCCCGGTGCGGCCTTCATCTAAGGAAACCTACCAAACCCAGACATGTTTGAAAAGTAGACACCCCAAGGAGTCCAAGGAGGTGTGGCTTGCCTGGAACATTTTCTTACCCAGACTCCTCTGCAAACCTCAAAATTTGCTTAAAAAAGCCTATTTTCCTCACTTTTCTTTGTAGGATCACCGCTGCCGCACAAAATTCCTACCACCCACTCTTCCCCCTCAGTCTCCCAACTAAAATGATACCTCACTTGTGTGGGTCCCCAAAGTGGAGTCAGCCTAAAAGATGTATAAAAGAAAAATATGTGCTTATCAACTCACTGTGCTATCCCTTCAATCTCTACAGGTTGTTGCCATTTTTCAGTTGCAGGCACCTGGGCCATCCACACAAGTGAGGTACTATTTTTATCGGGAGACTTGGGGAAAATGCTTGGTGGAAGGAAATTTGTGGCTCCTCTCGGATTCCAGAACTTTCTGTCACTGAAATTAGAGGAAAAAGTGTTTTCTTGGCCAAATTTTGAGGTTTGCACAGGATTCTGGGTAACAGAACCTGGTCAGAGCCTCACAAGTCATCCCATTGTGGATTCCCCTAGGTGTCTAGTTTTCAAAACTGTGCAGGTTTGCTAGGTTTCCCTAGGTGCCGGCTGAGCTAGAGGCCAAAATCCACAGCTAGGCACTTTGCAAAAAACAGCTCTGTTTTCTTTGTGAAAATGTGATGTGTCCATTTTGTGTTTCCCGTCGCGAGCATTAGGCCTACCCACGCAAGTGAGGTACCATTTCTATCGGGAGACTTGGGCGAACACAGAATAGTAAAACAAGTGTTATTGCCCCTTGTCTTTCTCTACATTTTTTCCTTCCAAATGTAAGACAGTTTTTAAAAAAGACATCTATTTGAGAAATGCCGTGTAATTCACATGCTAGTATGGGAACACCTTATGTAGTGCCCATTTTGTAAATACAAAGGTGTTCTTGATACCTATTTTTCAATTTTTATATTTCTGCAAATTAATTGCTGTATACCCGGTACAGAATGAAAACCCATTGCAAGGTGCAGCTCATTTATTGGCTCTGGGTACCTAGGGTTCTTGATGAACCTACAAGCACTATATATCCCCGCAACCAGAAGAGTCCAGCAGACATAACGGTATATTGCTTTCAAAAATCTGACATCGCAGGAAAAAGTTACAGAGTAAAACATGGAGAAAAATTACTGGTTTTTTTCACCTCAATTTCAATATTCTTTTATTTCAGCTGGTATTTTCTGTAGGAAACACTTGTAGGATCTACACAAATGACCCCTTGCTGAATTTAGAATTTTGTCTACTTTTCAGAAATGTTTAGCTGACTGGAATCCAGCATTGGTTTCTCACCCATTTCTGTCACTAACTGGAAGGAGGCTGAAAGCATAAACATAGTGAAAATGGGGTATGTCTCAGTAAAATGTCGAAATTGTGTTGAAAAATGGGGTTTTCTAATTCAAGTCTGCCTGTTCCTGAAAGCTGGGAAGAGTGATTCTACCACTGGAAACCCTTTGTTGATGCAATTTTCAGGGGAAAAAACACAAGCCTTCTTCTGCAGCCCTTTTTTCTCAATTTTTTTTTTTTTAAACAAAATTGTCGCTGTATTTTGCCTAATTTCTTTGTCTCCTTCAGGGGAACCCACACAGTCGGGGTACCTCTAGAATCCCTAGGATGTTGGAAAAAAAGGACACAACTTTGGCATGGGTAGCTTATGTGGAGAAAAAGTTATGAGGGCCTAAGCGCAAACTGCCCCAAATAGCCAAAAAAAAGGCTCGGCACAGGAGGGAAAAGGCCTGGCAGCGAAGGGGTTAAAAGAACTTTATCACTTCTGAATTTCTATGGTTTTATACGAGTAAATTCAGAACCTAACTATAACATTCCTGTAACCTTTGCTTTTTTCAGTGAATTTTTATGTTTTATTTAAAGTATGGTAATTGTCATTACTATACGTTAATCCAACCACCGCCACACATGGCCTTTGGCTGTGCACGGCGGAGGTTGGCCACAAGGTCTGGCGGAGGCCAACCCCCTGTAAGCACCCAGCCTTGCACTGTGCACAGCCTCTGCCCATGTGCAGTAGGGGCTGCCCGCAACAAGTGGTGCAGCCAGTCCCTACAGTCAACCCCCCTAGCCACCCAACCCCATGCTGTGTATGCCCCTTTCGCCGGGCACGGTGGAAGTTGGCCGCTGCCTCTCTGGGTCTGAGAATAGGTGTGAAAGGGAGTATTTTGGGATGAGAGTGGCTGTCAAACCGTGTTTCTGGGTGTGAGAGTGCGTACATCATTGTTTTAGTGGGTGCGTGTCAGTGAGTGGGTGCATGAGGGTGTCAGTGGGTCTGTGAGTGGGTTTGTAACAGTCTAAGTGGGTGTGTGAGTGCATGCATAACTGATTGAGTGGGTCTGTGAGTGGGTATCTGAGGGTCTGAGTGGGTGCGTAAGTGTCTGAGTGGGTGTGTGAGTGGGTAAGATTGAAAGAGAGAGAAAGAGAGTGGGAGAGAGATATTTGTTTAGGCTTTGATATATGACCTACTTAGAATGAGATATTTCTGGACAAATTAAAAAGAAAAATTTATCTGTTATTTAAAAAAGCATAAGATTACCTTTCAGCATGAGCCTTAAAGATTTGTAGTATAAAAAATAAATTAAAAAAAGAGGGAACGAGTCCAGCTGGGCTCGAACCCTTAACGTTCAGTCTGAAGGTCTGTGACCTTCACACTGAGCTACTGCCTTCTTTTCTTTCTTTTTCTTTTTTTAGCCCTTTATGGGCTATCCGGCCCTCAAGAGCTCCCCCACTGTCCCAACAGATTTATTTATTTAAAAAACATCTTTTTAACAAAGTATCCTTAATGGGCTACCTGACACTGCAGGGGAAGCCTTAAGGCCTTCCTCACAGTGCCATTGCTTCAGCAAGCACGGTGCTGCTTTGACACAGCTCCGTGCTTGCTGAAGCATTTAATCTCTGTCCCCTGCAAGCGTGCAGCGGACAGAGATGAAAACTTCGGATTTTGACAGCGGGACCTGCTTTAAAGGGCCTGCTGTCAAAATCTGAAGTGTTTGATGTGGCTTGGCTGCAGCTGCAGTGCTGCAGCCAAGCCACAGTGAACAGCTATGTCCCAGGGTTGGGCATCCCAGGACATAGCAGGAGCTGGCCCTGGGGGGTGGTGGTCCTTAGGGCCATCAGTGGCTCCACAAGGGGGGCTGCACAGCACTCCTCAAACGTGGACATAGCCCAGGGATTTGGTGGTCCCCAGGGCTAATGGGGATCCGAAACAGAGCCCCTTCACTCTTTTATTCTCTTTGCCCTGGGGGGTGGTGGTCCCCGGGGCAAAAAATATAATTTAAAATATATGCGGGCCCCGCACATATTTTAAACAAAGCCCAGGGGGTAGTGGTCCCCGGGGCGTGGAGGGGCCACTGGCCCCCTGCATATGATATAATAGCAGCCCTTGGGTGGGTGGTCCCCGAAGCACGGGAGGCCGTGGGCCCTCCCACATATAAAACTGAAAGCCCTTGGGGGGTGGCGGTCTCCAGGGCAGCAGTGGGGGGCGCAGGTCCCCCGCATATAAAAAAAAACAAAGCTCCGGGAGGTGGTGATCCCCAGGGCTGTGGAGGGGGGCCTGGGGCCCCTCACAAAAAATGTTATGCCTCCAGGATCTGGTCCATTGGGGGACTATCAAAAACAAGCACAGGAGCCCAAGCTTTTTAACAATTATTATTCTGCTGGGAAATCGCAAATATAGTGATTTCAAGGCAACAAAATAATTTGGAAAAAAAGGGTGTTTTTTGCATGTAGGGTCCCTTTGGGAGCCCCCACCAGTGCTAAGGGGTCAGGGTCTCTCTACCCTAGCCCTTTGAACTTTTTATTTGTTTTTAACTTTTTTTCTGGGACTCTGCTCAAGCGGAGTCCCAAAATGGCTGCCAACACTTCCTCGTTTGAAGGGTTGGCAGCCAATCAGAGCTGTGCACTTCTCTGCACGAGCTTGTCTTTGTTCATGAATACTTTGCGGCCAGAGATATACACATTTGAATTTCCCTAAATTTCTCAAAAACTTCTGAAAGGATTTACACTAATTAACAAAAAGCATAATCTAGATACCAACAGCGAGCTTTTTCCCAAATTTGGTGTAATTCCGTCCAGTAGTTCGGGCTGTAGACGTCTTGACAGATCTTAGGGGAATTGAAATAGGAAACGCAATGCTTTTTGAGCCCCTTTTTTCTCTGCCCCCGCTTGATGGATCACCCTGAAACTTTCCATGCGCACCAAGAATCACTGGGCCATGTTTTTTTGGAAATTTTCACAAAGATTCGTAAAACGGTGCCAAACATATAGGCAAGTTTCTATGGAAACATGGTCCTAACTCTGGGGACCGCCAGTATGTAATATAAATATAAATATATATATATATATATATATATATATATCATTATTTACACATATAATATCTTTTAAAAAAACGCTGTATACATATATAGTAAAAATGAAGGTTGTACTTTCTTTGAAAAGAAAAGAAGGCAAGCTAAATAAAGAAATAATCAACAAAACTAATTAAAATCATTTTTACAAAAACGAAAACAAGTACTTATAACTAAACAAATGTAAAAACACAAGATATATAAAAAAAACACGGGCCGGTACTTCGTTTTTTGCATCAGGCATTTACTTCGAGCAAAAGACACAAATGGGAAAGGCAGAGGAAGCCACAAACGAAAAAGTGTTACAAAGGGAGAAAGCAGAAACCTGCAGGAGCGAGCTGAAGGGGCAGGGAACGGCTGTAAATGAATTTAAGAGGCTCGAGATGGCTTCAGGATTATGCTGCCTCAGTATTCTGTGCTAGCACATTTAAATGCAGCAGCTACGTGTTTCAAAAGAGAGATTTGGGAACAGGCATATTTTTATTTACAAATAATCCATTGAAGTCACCGATCTGGTGCTGCCGTGCGAGGTGCTGGTGCAGTCGCCTCGAGGTTGGGACACAGAGTTTATACTGCCCTCCGCAACAATTTAAAGAAAGGGTGTCCTGCTGACTCTACGGCATGAACAGGAGGCAGGCATGCACATTTATTTTGATAATAATAATAGGAAACTTTGAAGTTGACATAAACACTCACGTGTTGGCTCTCTCTTCAAAATGATTGCTTTTTTCTTCTGCCATTTTTGGTTGGGATCGAAGTATAGTGATGACATTATTGACCTACTGGGGCCGCTGTTTTATGTTTATATTAGGTACAGCAACATAGTAGAAACTACTCCAAGAGGGCTGTGTAACCAGTGGTTTCCAATCATCGGCAGCCGAACAGGGTGGGGCCTGGTAGCATGCTATACACGTGAAGCAACAAATAGTGCAGTGTGTTGGATTTACTGCGTTCGTGGGTGACTGACTGGACAGCCATGCTCTATGCCTTTTATTAGCTGCTTCACACAGTGTGTGGGGAAGACCAAGCAGACGCACGTCAGCGAGGGTTTCTCCTGGTCTGCCCCTCCTCAAATAGAATGGCCAACATTACATCCCCCCTTACCTTCAATTGAAACACAAACATTCAAGTCCATCAACTAATTAACTCCATAACTTGAACAAGTAAAACTGAGAGTTCCAACAAATGCAACTTGTTCACACTAGGCAGTCGGAGTTTGACAGATGGTGCCGGATAATACTGCAGGTGATACCTCGTGCAGTCACTCCTGTTGCTGGGGTTTTAATGACTGGAAATAGGCATGTGAGCGGTGGAAGAGGTTACCGCTGGCCTTGTGAATAGACCAATTAGTAGATCACTAATTGGATCAGTGGAGTCCAGATCAATACCACCCTCTAGCGGTCTTGTAGTAGGAATTGGGGAGTTTCGTCTGTACAGCAGTGTATTGGTCCTTCAGCTTCTGGATCTTCTAGGCTTAACTCATTGTCTGCCTTGGCTGGCTTAAAGAATGAGATGTTGCAAGTAATTACATTGTCTCACCAGGAGGTGATCATTGTGCCCTGGCGTCACATTATGACCCATGGTTGGTACTCAAAAGGGAGCATGAATTTTCTGTCTGGGTGCCTTTCTTTCACAAACACTATGTAACCAGGGCTGAGGTTCGACAGTTAGGCTCCACGGCAGACACTTTCATTGTGGTTGATGCTTTTTCTTCTCTAGAGCATTTGAGCATCATTAATGCAGGATGGTGTCAGTTACTACCTGCCCCCATACTGGCATGCACCAGGACTTTTCCAGTGGTTGAATGTGGGTTTTGGTGATATTCCGCAGGAATGCATAGACCGCCCATTCCAACGGTTCATGGTTTGCAGGTGCCATGCAACTCACTTTGTTAAGGGTGTGCATAAAGAGCTCGTCCTCCCCATTGGCTTGAGGCCACTGGGGAGGTACCTTCTTGTACTGGATACCCCATGATTGTAGGAGTCTGCAAATTCCTGGCTTTGGAAAGGCATTATTCGGCGCTCTCGCGGGAGCCTGTGCGTGGCCATCATCTTCTTGAGCTTGGGCATGACTTTGATTGCGGCTTGAGGTGTTACCAGCTCCACCGTTGGTTGTTTAGTGTAGTCATCGATTAAGACTAGGGTGTATCGCCTGTCCGGAAGGCACCCAAAATCTAGGCTGGCGCAAACCCACGATTGCCAAGGCCCTCAATCTGTGATTACTAGGGGAAGTGCAACAGGTGGGCTGGTGACTTGGCACCATCAGCAGCACTGCACAGTGACTTTAACCATCTCTTCCATTAGTGGAAATCAGACTTTCCTCCAGAGGCGGTTCTTAGTTTTCACCATGCCCTGGTGATCATTGTGAGCAAGGTGTGCTGCTTCAGAGCTGAGGCTGGCGGGAATTACTAAACGGGGTCCTCATAGTAGGCATCCGTTTGCATCGGTCACAGGTTTATGGCGCACATGGTAGATCGATTTTAAGATCTCTTCTCTTCGTGGGTTCGATAGGCTCTATGTTCCTTTTGGGAGTTCCACCTCCCGGACTGGACAGCAGCCAGGGCTAGTTGTAGACACTGGTCCGGCTTGATGACGCTGAAGATGGAGTCTAAGGAGAAGGTCCGTGGACTGAATCTTTCTAGCACATTCCTTCCACACTTGTCCGTATCCTTCGCGTCCCTCGTCTCCTTCTGTGGGGCCTTGCGTGGGTGGCAGAACATGTGGTCATCTGGGTTGTTGGCATGCGGCCGGTATACCGCGCAGCAGTCATACTCTTGCAAATGAAGCATCCATTTCTTGAAGCGAGGTGGTGGTTTGGATGCAGAACCCTGAAACAATGGTATGGGCAACTTGTGATCTGTTATTACCATGAAGGGGTGGCCCTAGATATACAGATGAAAGTGTCTGCATGCCCAATGGATGGCAATGGCCTCCTTCTCTGTCTGTGAGTACCTCTGTTCTGTGTCGGTGAATGATCAACTGGCATACACTATAGGCGCCCAGACTCCTTGAGCCTGTTGTAACCTAAGGACGGCTCTTAGCCCTTTGGGGCTTGAGTTGATTGCAATGATGGTTAGTTTGGATGAGTCAAAACAGGCCAATGTTGTGTCAGCTGAGAGAGCTTCTTTGGTTGCCCGGAAACCCGGTGCTACCTCTTCACTCCAGGTCCACGGGGCAGAAGCCTTTGTGAGGTCTCGGAGGTCTAGAATGAATCCGCCACAATAGTTTACAATGCGTAAAAAAGTCTGCACCTTAGATATGTTGGTCGGTGCAGGTACATCCTAGACATCTCTTAACTTCTCAGGGTCGGAGGCTAGGCCGTTCACCAAGAATGTGCATTCGAAGAAACTGATCTGTAGTTTCATGAATTCACACTTTTGTCGGTGGAACATGAGCCCTGAGTCTCAGATCTGTTCTAGCACTCTCTAAAGACACTCCTAATGCTCTCAGTGATTTTGTGAAGAATGTCATCACTAATGTTGATTATGCAGGGCAGCCCAGCACGTAGTTTATAGATGGTATTCTGGAATACCTCTGTGGCGCTTGATATTCCTAAGTTAAGACAGCTGTAAGACATGTGTGTGGAGAAGCCAATGTTATACCTAGAGTCCTGGCGGAGACACAGTCGGTGTTACCCCAGTGGCAGGCTACTTTGGAGAACCCACCTGATGATGTTATCAATGGTGGGGGTTAGGTGGTGTTTTCACCTAATTGCAATGTTTAGGAGCTGCGTGCCCGCGCACATGCAAACCTCTCAAGCTGTTTTTGCTTCTGGGGCCTGTGGCCTTTTTGATAATTCCTGTGCGCTCTAACTTGTGAAGTTCTTCCTCCACTTTGGGTCTTAGGTGAAATGGAATGCAACATTGTTGCAGTTCTACCTGCTGTATTGATTTGTCGATGTGCAACTGCATGGCTTTGTCCTTTAAACAGCCGACACCACTGAAAATATCTTTTAACTCAGAAAGGATGTGTAAGCGTCCCTCCGCTTGTACTCCGAAGGTGAACTTGACCATGCCCAGGTTTTAGCTGTGTTGCAACTGAGAGTCATGCCCCTGCTTCCAAACGCCACATATGGTGGAATCAACACACATATCCCCATGCAAGATTGTAGAACTGTACGCAAAGGCTCTCACTTTGGCTATCGCTGAGGGTTTTGACATGGCCTGATACATGTCTGTTGACATATACCTATGCACACTCCTGTGTCAATGGTTGCAGTGATTGTGTGCTGGCCAACATGGAGCTGACACTGGGGTAGCGGTCTTCGGATGGCAGTGTTGTTGCCGACAGTGAATACAGTCTGCACCGTGCATTTGACAATGTCGTCGTCATCCATTAAATGTGGTCCCACCCTCTGTTTCAGGAAGAGTATGGATGGCTTCTTTTGCAGCCTTGTACTTCAATGACTTACACACTTTTGCAAAGTGATAATTGTTGCAGCATGATGTGCACTTCTGTCCCTTGGCTGGGCAGTCCTATGGCCTGTGGGCGTACCCTCTACAATACCCACACACACATTTCTGGCGGTCTTTTCACAGGCTCGGTGTTATGACATTGGCTGGTTCCACCCTGATCACCCTGTGGAGCGTGGCTTTCATATGTGATGTCCGGGCTTTCAAAAGCTCCTTTGATCTACCTAGTGTCAGTGTATCTCTTAGGGATATGCCAGACCTCTGCAGTATGGCTTCCTGCAGCTTGGAGAAGGCGCACCCTTGAATGACTTGGCCTCTGGAGTCCTCTTGTTCATGACAAACCAGCAGGTACTAGCGAGTTATTGGGTCTGCCGTAGAAGCCATCAAACGATTCTTGTGGTTATTGGTGGGCTTGCCTGAAAGTGAACTGCTCATAGCCCCTGTTGGTCATCAGCTCAAAGTGTGCGTTCAGGGCTGCATTAAATGTGGAGTATGTTCTGGCACCACCACTGGGAGGGTTTTATGCATGTCCTTACCTCTTGGTGTAGCAGAAGGGACTGACGATGCTCTACTGCAATGTTTGTGGCCTCAAAGTAGAGCTCTAGGTCCTCTACTCAGTCTTTCCACTTGGGTGCTTGGGAGGACAGCACGCCTTCGATGAGGAAGGGCTCAGTCATTGGTACGGTGGACATTTAGAATGAGCAGCTCTGTCATAAATCACTTCTCTGGGGGTGAGAAAAATGTATCTAGCGTGAGCTAGACAGTGGAACGAACACTGTTGGCGCAAGAATGCAGGGCAGCTGCCTAACCGAGGGTGCAGGTGCAGGCAGGTGGTCTATGCGGAACCCCCACTGGTGCTGTTGGCCACGGTGTGAAATAGCTTTTTTGTGGGGTAACACCACCTACCTCTTAAGGTAGTTGCCACCATGGAGCTACTACACAAATGTCTCACTTTCCTAGGCTGATCATTTTCACCGGGCCGCTTTATGCTTGATGAACTTGGATGAGTCTCATCAGGACCTAATGGGGGGACGCACTTCAATACTTTACTGGTTTTGGGCCTATGGCCCTCCTCTCCTTTACCGCAGCCCGAGCACTGTTAGCTTGGCGCTCTGTCGGGCAGCCACCGCCTGGGAGGACTCAGAGAAAGGGCTTCCTTACTGCCGACTAGTGCAGATAGACCTCAAGGGGTTCACCCATGTCACCAGTGTGGAATTGGTGGCCTACAAGCATCAAGCACCAAGTAGAGTACAGCTTTTAGTGTGCTGTGCATGTGTAGTAATAAATAAAGAGTCAGAGCTGTGTGGTATGGTTAGTGTCCAGCGGGCGACCGACTGTTCAGCCTTGCCCTCTGCCTTTTATTAGCCACTGCACGTGCCTTGAGGGGGTGGCCAAGCAGACACACATCTGTGGGTTTTTTCACAGTCTCCTACTCCTCAACTAGAATGGCTAATATTACAAGCACCACCTAGATGTGACTGATAAAAACTGCAACATAACTCTCTTTGTCCTGCATGACTAACCCTTTTTCAGAGACAGAGGCTATTGCTCGGTCTAATAACAAACAGTATAAGTCAAAGACTTTTCAAATTCAGTTTAACAAGTATACCGGTAAGAATAAACATCTGAGATTAATGCTTTCAGGCAACTACTGTTTTCAGAAGTAGTAACTAGTGGGAAAATGAAAGGTACCATAACATGACATTGACTAATATGGATATGTTCATTGAAAGAGCTGAAAGACATTAAGGCCATAGGTATGAAGGCATTTTGCATTTTCCAACATTGCAAATCATTATTTCGGGCTGTTAGGAATGCAAAATGCCATTTTGGTATGTACAAAAGTAATCTCCGATGGTATTTGGAAATTGCAAAATAGGAAATCCCAAATAGGGATTTCCTAATTGCGATTCACTAACTGCACGTACAAAGGATTTCCTAATTGCGACTAGTCACAAAATGGCCATTCAGGAAATGGAATCACCTTTGATTTGGAGCTGGTGGTAAAAAGATGGAAAAAAAAAAAAAATCACCCAAAATGCATCTGGCACATTCAAAATGGCAGCTATGTATGTCTTGGTGAGGAGGATGAGGATTGTGGCTGGTCGGCAGGGAAGGAGGTGGAGACAGGAGAAGATATTTGAGGTAAGAGTCACCCTTTTTCAACAGACTTAGGAGGAGATATATAAGTAGAGACGCAGTAGTGAGGTTAGTTTGGAATTAATTGCTGAGTTACAACCTCAGCTACAGGCCCCAATAGTCTGAGGCAGTGCAATCCCACCACATGTGGAGGTGTAGTGCTGTATATACCTTATTGCTTAAGGCAGTCACCAAGGAGGTATAGCAGTGGCAGAATGAGTGTGACCATGTGCATTTTCTAAGTTTTGTCACAGATTTCTGGACATGATAGTTGACAAAGTAAACAAATACATATGCTTATCAAATATGGCCTAATGTTTACAACACACCAAATTATTGTTTTCCAGGGTAGTAAAATTTCCCCATGTAATTGGATGTGTTGACGGCACACATATTGCCATATACTCCCCTGTGCAAATGAATTCATATAAAGAAATGTGAAAAGCACTCATTCATTCAATGTACAGGTAGTGTGTGATGCCTCATACATCATAACTGACCTTGTAGGCCAGCCAGCACCCATGACTCCTTCATGTTCTGCCACGGTGGAATAACGAACTGACTGTCTCAGGGTGAATTTGGGGATGGCTTATCACTTGCCAAGAGAATTGCTGACTCAATGCATACAGTGGCCAGAACTGTTTGTGAAATGTGACCTAAAGGTTTATCCTTCTCATGCTCTTTAAGGAGTCAGTGGATATGCCTTGCATCCTTGGATACTGACACAATGCTTGACTCTAAGAACCAGAAGTGAATGGCAGGACAACAGGTCACATAAAACAACACAGCCCATCATCAAACAGAGCTTTGGCATACTAAAGTAGAGGTTCCGCTGCCTCCACAAAAATGGCAGACCACTACTTTACAGACCTGAGATGTGTTGTAAAATCACTGCCACATGTGCCATTCCACACAATATCATCATGAGGAAGAGTCTGCACAACATCAGCATAGAGCCTGAATCAGACTCAGATCAGGAATTGCCATCACTACTGGTGGAGCAGGATGGGACACGTGCAGCAGAGGGTCATGCACGAAGCACAGAGATCACCAACAACTATTTGTGAGGTAAGAATGATTACCACATCTAGGAAATAGACATCACACGTGATGGTAATGCATAATACATAACTGAAAGATCACCTTTTTTTCAGGTTGTGACAATAATGTATCTCTTCTTAATCAACTGTATCCATTGTGGATGTAACATTGTTTCAACGAAGCAACAAAGTATGTAATAGCAAAAAAGAAAAAGGAGACTCCAAGTGTTTAATTCACTGAATTAACTTTTTCCAGCCTCTGGGGTTGGTTACCTTCTCTGCAAGACTGATCTGTGGAAGAGGTACATGTCAGGTCTAGAAGTGTTTCGCCGTCTACGCCTGGTACGGCATCTTTCTTGCATAGATGTGGCACTGATGCTAGAGTGGTCATCACTCTCAGGTGGTGGCAAAATGTTGAGGACAGACAGGTTGTATGTCTGTATGCTTTTTCAAGGGTTGTAATTACTTGGTCTAGCCCACATACAACATCCTGACAGCAGTTCCCCATGTCATTTTGTATTTTGACAGTTCTCTTTGCTAGAGTGGTCGTGGCTACTGCCAATCGATTTATTGAACGAGTGAAGGCATCAAAGTGTGCCATTTGCTGCCTATGCCTTTGCAGACTTTGCTCCTTCTCCATGGCAGCAATCCAACAGTCTTGCCATTTCTGCATTTGCAGCATTGACCCTGACAGGCTTTGCAGATGCCTATTAACAGTCTTAATTTGTTTGGTTTGCAAGCACTGTACTGAGATGATGGATTTCTCCAGACCACCAAACACAGAAAATCTGTCCGCCATGTTGTCTGACACATTGCCATTGTGCACTGTTGCTGGTTGGACTCTACAGTGTCTGTTTGTCCTGCTCAAAGATATAGTTGTGTTCCTGCTTTGGGATTGTCCCTCATCACTGTCCACAAAGTCTGGTAGTGGTCCAATAGTTGTTCTCCTAGTATTTGGAGTTGGAGTTTTTGAACTTGCATCTATATAGATGATAGTAGGCTTGACTTTGGTGGCTACATTTTTTGAGTGTGTAGTAACAGTTGTGGGTGTGAGAGCCAAGTTTATCAAATTATTATTGGGACCTAGGACACATGACCCAATATCCACTTGTGAAAAGTATACAGTGTTTTCCATTTTAAGATTGTATACATCAGGTAATTTCATAGTAAAATAAGGTTTCATATTTCAGTTAATAGCCATCCCTGCTCTGCTCCATCACCCTTCTGCTCACACAGGCCTTGGATTTTTGCCTGGCACTACTGGGCAGATACACTGTTCTAGCTTATTCTTTTCCTTTCAACTCACACAATGCCCCTGCAAATGTCAGCCCCTGAGCTGAATGTTGCTTGAGCCAGACCCTGGGCCCTACAGAAATTTGTGCAAAAGATGTAGGTACATGGGGAAAGTGAAACTGTGTCTTATGTCACCGTGCTCATCTAAGGTCACCATGTCATCATTGCCCCAATTAACAAAAAATCCCTTTTTCAACTGTAACATAACACATACTCTGAGTTGTATTTTTTACCCATATCAATGATACACATGACACTAACATATCGATTGGTCAAGGAAATGGGAGGAGTGGTCATGAGTATGTCAATGTGTCCGTGAGGAAATGGACTCCTCTACTAATCATACTCTTAGCAGAGAGAGGGCCTCTAGAATGCAACTATTCCTAATTTGCAATTTCCTATTCAGAAATCGTAACTTAGCCATTTCCTAAATTGCGATTTCCTATCTGCGATTGTGAATCTCTAAAAAATTGCTATTAGAAGAATACACTGTTTCGTACATATCATTTTTTGATTTACTAATAGCAATTTCTACAGATTCGCTATTTGGAAATCGCAAAGCCAAAATTTCATACAAATGGGCCCAAATCATCTCTTATAACTGTGGAGTCATCATCAGCAGAAACAATTAAATATCTGAACTAAACACACTCAGAAATTGCCCCAAAACACAGCTAGGCAGCAAAGAGAAACATTATGAAACCCTTGGAAACAAGTGTTGGATGGCCAGAACTAAGGAAAGAATATATATTTAATTTACACAAAAACTTCACACACCTCGAAGACAGAAGTAGGAGAAACAATGTCCACCTCTAGGGATTGCCAGAACAAGAAGAAAAGGACAATCTCCAGAACATTCTTGTGACTTTTATCTCAAAATGATCAAAAATTGCCTTTAGTCCACCCTTTGAATGCCAAAGAGTATATAGGCTGAGACAAAGAAAACTGTTCACAAAGACACGCCTAGACCAGTGATAGTTTTTTTTTTTTTTTTTTGCGGTACCAACGAGTACAAACTCTCCTCAAACAACAAATAAAGCAATATGGCCCACATACATACAAAGGTTTGAAGTTATCCTTTGCGGCTGACTTCTCCTATTAAACAATCCATCTTAAGAAAGAATTCTTGGTGCCATGAAGTATCAGAAGTATCAGATACGATTTAGTGGACCCTGCAACTATGCTGGTGACAAAAGATGGCAGAGCACACACGTTTTGACTAACAAGTGCTGGAATGATTCCTGGAATTTATGCATAGCACAATCATGTACGTAACCCCTGTGAATTCCAGTGGATAGTCATTCTAACGCAATCTCACCTTCCGTCACAGACACTGTACCGATGAGATCACAGACAAATTATGCATCCAATAAATATACAAAACAATGATGGATGGAATACTTGAATTAATCTCAGCTTCTTGTATTCACTTGGGCCCCATCCCAATACATCATTTTTCTGCACACCATGTCATCTCAATTTGGACCCAGCTATATGCAAATCAGCCTTGACCTTACTCCAATTAGAACCGTTCAATCTGAATTACCAAGCCAGGTCCTCCCTGAACTAGAACACAAGCAACCCAGGACCAGTTTTGCCATAGTTATGGGCTAATCAGCCAGTATAGCTTGGTTCCAGAAACGCAGTTTGAAAAAAAAGCAGACAAACTTCAAAGAGACAGGGTAGGAACAGTAATAGCAGCCTCAGGCACTGATCACTCGTCTGAAGATCCACCTTTATGATGCTACCCAATAGCAACTATGGGGTAGCAATTCTGATTCAGAAAACATTGCCTGTGAGAGTATGTAAAAGATAGCGAGCACTTACAGACAGATATATCTTTGCCAAACTTGCAATTCAAGATCAGAACCTTATAGTTGGCTCTGTGTGTGCACCTAACACTATGAAATTGAGCTTCTTTGTGAGTTTGCACAGTGTCTTAACAGAAACAGGAAAACTACCTGAAGTGCTTGTCAGAGGCTGTAACCTTTCTATTGATCCAGTTCTTGGTCAGTCATCATCCAGGTCCTAGTAGTGTTGTAGTTGGACTCTTGCTCTAGGCAAGACTGCTAGTTTAAGGATGACAGCACTTTTGTTTCTACAACAACAAGTTGCAACTGTTGGCCCAACCCTCCTTGCTCACAAGCAGTACCTCACCAAAAGCCCAGACAGTAAAAGGTGATTTCTGACAGCCATTACACAAGGACTCAAGAGTACAGCAACTCAGGGGAGTTGTGATTAAGTGGAGAATACCCTTTTCTCACCTGAGCAACACATCTCAGTCACACACAGGCAATGAAGGAGATGCAGGTTTCAATAGGTTTTATTAACAAGACTGCAATCTACTGTAAAATGCATGGGCTACAATGATTAGGATAATGAACAATGCGAGAAACAGAATTGTACAAACGAGAGTCGTAAATATATAGACCCCCACCATCTTGAACCAACATGAGATGAACCTAATCTCTAACCTAAAGAGAGTGAGGTGTGTTAAACCTAATCTGCCAGTACCATGTCCATGAGAAGTGCCCCCCAACCCTCATTACCTTGGAATGAGGTCTCTAGATCAGACTCCGTGGGGGCACGAAGGCTAGGTCTGCATCAAGGCGACATGTAGCATAGATAGCATTACAGCATCTGGTAGGAATCCCTCCGATAACCCTGTCTGCATGAGATGTATTTATACAGATCTTGTAGGACCCCCGACGCAGGTATGTTCCCAAACAATAGATAAGAAAGCATGCTTGGGGCGGCAATGACGTAAACAATTCCTTCCAAAAGTACAAAATGTTCCCAACACACATAAGTGGGAAAGGGACTTGATGTGAATACCTATGAATATCACTTGTCTTTGACACTGATAGTGACTCCTTCAGAGAGTGGCACTGATAACGTGGAATCAAAACATCAGCAGCCATCTTGGAAGAAATAATTAAATAAATGCGCTAAAACAGAGCAGACTAAGGGGGTCATTCCGACTTTGGCGGGCGGCGGAGGCCGCCCGCCAAAGTAACCCCGTCGGAAGACCGCTCCGCGGTCAAGAGACCGCGGGGGTCATTCCGACTTTCGCACTGGGCCGGCGGGCGACCGCCAAAAGGGCGCCCGCCGGCCCAGGGGGAAAGACCCTGCAACAAGGAAGCCGGCTCCGAATGGAGCCGGCGGAGTTGCAGGGGTGCGACGGGTGCAGTGGCACCTGTCGCGATTTTCACTGTCTGCAAAGCAGACAGTGAAAATCCTGCTGGGGCCATGTTAGGGGGCCCCTGCACTGCCCATGCCAGTGGCATGGGCAGTGTAGGGGCCCCCAGGGGCCCCATGACACCCGTTCCCGCCATCCTGTTAGGCTGGCGGGAAGGGGGTCGGAATCCCCATGGCGGCGCTGCAAGCAGCGCCGCCATGGAGGATTCCCCCAGCCGGGGGAAATCCGGCGGGAAACCGCCGGACCCGGCTGGGAGACCGCGGCTTTACAGCCGCAGTCAGAATGCCATATGAAGCACCGCCAGCCTGTTGGCGGTGCTTCCGGCATCCTCCACCCTGGCGGTCATAGACCGCCAGGGTTGGAATGAGGCCCTAAATAGGTCAAAAGTCACTAGGTGACAGGGGCACAGGCCTGTAAACCAGAAGGCTAAGCTAAACTCCTGATTCCCATTAAAACTAAATAGGATCCACTATACCCTGCCCATTGCCGGAACAAGTATGACACCATAATGATGATGCCAGAGAAAGAGCATGAACCCAAGCTAAAATGCTCTGAACTAAAAACACACTAAAATATTATAAAATACTATTAAAATCTAATTAAAAAACAGTTAAAAATAATAAAAACATACAAAAAGACAAAATGTTGACCATGACAAGCACAACAGGGCAAAGTTAATTCAGTCAAAAGGCATTTGTGGCATGACTCTGGAATATTAGAATAAAGCCAGTGGTAGAATTCATCTAATAATAGTCATGATCTTGAAGAATGTCTCCGAGGTCATCAAAAGGAAGGGCATCCAGAAATGAATCCACATCGTCAGATGTCAGATCAATGACAGGATTGGCAGAAGGATCCAAGGAGCAGTGATGCACAGCTGTCTCAAGCTCAGGGTCACCCACGAGGGCAGCACTATCCATAGTTCCTAAAGGAGCCAGATAGTTCACCAAGGGCGGCTCATAAGTGGCCTCACGAATTAGCCTCAGTCACATGGGGCACGACCGTGAATAAACCCTCTTCAGGAACATTAGCAGTTCTTGGTCCACCTGAGGCACTGGCGGAACACTGAAGGTAGATTTTTGACAAGGCACCAGGTGCAATGAAAGACGGGTGGGAATGACAGTGACCCATCTTGCTCCAATTCTTCCAGCAACTGAACACCAAAGATCTGTACTATGCGCTCATGGCACAGCTGGGCTGGTGTTAGTTACTACATTACTCCACTTAGCTGGGAAGGCACGACCACTGCGTATCAGGAACAGCAGCAGCAGTAGCCTGCCAATCAATGCCAAAGTCACAGGAAAGCTGCCAAACACACTTGAAAAGAGTGAATGGATGGCTGAAGGAATGACTCCGAAGACAATCTGGAAGAAAGACACAAATCCAGACCCGACAGCCTTAAAGAAGTGAACAATCCCTGTACTGCATGAAGTGTTGAATATTCTGGATACCAGCTCACCAAAGTGCTTGGGAAGTTGGTATTTAATAGGATTGTATCTTGGCTGATGATCTTGCTATCTGGAGAACATACGTCTCTCAGTAGCGCCTTTAGTCTGCTCAGCTTGTCATAATTTACATTAGTAGTATCAATGTGAGGCCACATTTCTGCTACTTTTATCTCTTGTGTGGGGTGGAATAAAAAATGTCTGCAACAAGTTACAATCTTGGAGACTGAAACAGCTCTGTTTGTTCAGGACCACATAATTTCCATTTAAAAGTATATGAAATGCTGGACGAATAAAAGGGACGGGAGTACCCTTCAGAAAACAGGCCGTTCAGACATTTATATTCAAAGGGCAACTCCCACTCTTCTTTAATATAGCCATCGCCTAGCCCCTCATATTTGCCCATGGCAAGATGTTTCAAGCATTTCGAAAAACAAAATGTGGAAATGGGCAGATTTATAATGCCATGTACGAGCCATACTGGCGATGGACTTTCTGCAACCGTGCAAAGCAACTTTTCTAGCTTTTTTATATTATGCATGGTGAAACTCGCCTCCCTTTTAGCCATTGTCTGTTGTTCCCTGGATAAATTAAAAGCAGCAAACAAGTCACTACCAGTAATGTATTTCCATGCAATGCAACCATTTTTCAGAATCTGTAGTGTCCAACCTAACTGCATGATGGAACGCAGTTGACTTTGTCCATGGTGTAATAAGGACATGTCATTCAGAATGATGTCTATTGCAGATGACACTGTGGCCCTCATTATGACATTGGCGGTAAATCCCACTTACTGCCATGCTGACTGCAGCCAACTTACTGCCACAGCGGCAGATATCCGTTCACCATATTATGACACACACAAACCAATCCGACAGATAACAGCCACATACACAAATCCGCCACTCCAAAGTTCAGTGATAAAGTGGCAGTCCCAAAACCTACACCGTTACGCCAACAGAACAACGCCCACCACATTATGACCCACAAATTACCACGGTGGACATTCAATGTCGGTAAACCACTGGCGGTACATACCGCCATGCTCACAATGGACACCCACAGACAAAACACCACCACATTGGACAATTCAAACAACACACCTGACACTCATACACAAACCACACCCACACCACTATAAAACACCCACCCACATTACCCACAACCCATTATGACTACAAAGTATTCCCACCAGACAGGCACCAAGACCACTGACACAACTAGAGCCATAAACTACTCACACCTGTACACCACTCACACACTCCACATTACACACCCCAAAACATTACCCAACACACCCTCACCAACACACAACACATAACACCCCTGGCACCACAAAGACACTCCTATTTCTCAGAGGATGAGCTGAGGGTCGTGGTGGGGAAAATTGTCAGGGTAGAGCTGCAGCTATTTGGAGCACAGGTGCAGCAGATATCAATAGGCAGGAAGATGGAGCTATGCCGGAGAATCGTGGACAGGGTCAACGCCGTGGGATAGCACCCAAGAACTAGGGATGACATCAGGAAGAGGTGGAACGAGCTACGGGGGAAGGTACGTTCCATAGCAGCAAGGCACCAGCTTGCTATCCAGAGGACTGGCGGTGGACCCCCACCTCCTCCCCCACAACTCACAGCATGGAAGGAGCAAGTCTTGGTAATACTGCATCCTGAGGGCCTGGCAGTAGTCGGAGGAGGACTGGACTCTGGTAAGTCAACTTTCAACAATTATTACCCCCATACCTGCATGCCATCACACACCCTCACTCCCATCACTCTACCACATCCCACACACTCCACCATCACAGCTCACTCATCCCAATGTCAAGCCCTGCATACAGTACCAATGCAGGAACACCCCTCACAGCCCTGCATGGACACTCATCACTAAAGCATGCACACTATAGAGAACTAACAATGCCACCATACAATAACCTACACAAGTGAAAGCTGGCAGGGCAAATACAACCATAGAGGGGAAGCCATGTATGTACAATATTTCAGACACATAAACCATAACACATCATTTACATCCCCACAGGTACCCAAGCCAATGTCAGCGGAGAGGAGGTGCCAGCACTATCCAGTCCCCCAACAGAAGAGGCCCACAATGATGACAGTAACTCTGGTCTTCAGGATCTGGACGATCTACCTGGCCCATCAGGGACCACTGGACAGCCGGTTACCCAAGCCCAGTCACACACCACCACAGAGCCTCCCCATCTGGAAACACCACCACAGCATCACACCTTTGTCCCCAGGACACGTCAATCAGCAGTGTGCCCACCTATACAGGGACCCCAGGCCACACTTGCCCCCAAGACAATCAGGGACCTGGGGTCAGTGGGAGTGGGCACACAGTTCAGGGGACAGAGGCGCAGGCCAACAGGGAAACTGGGAGGAGTGCTGTGCACCAAGGTGAGGACAGGCCCAGGGAACCGACTCTCCGGGAGGCACTCTCCGAGATCCTGGGAGCCTATCAACATTCCCAGGACACGATGGGCCAGATCCTGGACAACGTGCAGGAGAACAGGCGGCTGCAGGAGGGACAGTACCAGGGGATCAGGGAGGACTTGCTGGCCATCAACAGTACCCTATCTCCATAGCAGGGGTGTTGGCAGACATGGCCAACATTATGAGGGAGGCAGTCTCACACCAGCGGGCCCCTGCCACTAGCCAGTCATCTGAACAGCCTTTCACTTCCGCTGTCGCTAGTGGCCAGGAGGCCCCGCCAAAGGACTCACAGGCCACCAGATCCCCTGCCCCTGCAGAAGGTTAACCACCCGGCAAACGTTCCCTGCGATCCAGACAGAAGCCAGAGACACTTGCCAAGACCCCGTCAGGAAATTAGACTCTCCTGATTGTCACCCTTGTGTCCCACTCCGTCACCCTGTCCACCTTGAACTGCCATTGCTTCCCTTCCTATGTCCCCTTGGACAATGCACCTGTGCTGCAAACAGACTGGAACAATACCCTGGGCTTTCCTCCATCATCACCCCATCCCATTGCACTTTCCCCCTACATGTTAGCACCTCAATAAACAACCTTTGAAAAAAATCCATTTGGAGTGTCATGTATATCAGGTACACACCTTGCAAATTAACTGTACATAGAATGAGAATAGAGTATAGATTAATGACCTGTATCTGGCTGTAGTGATCACACCAGGAGTATATGTCAATTCACCAGTATATGCAAAATGAATTGCCAGAGGGAACAGTAAGTGGGCATAGAAGTGGGAAATATCAGCATGCCATTGCCACACAGATTACAACCAAAGTCATTTAAATGTAAAGTTGCACTGTCCTACCTGTGTGCCATTGGAAGTATTGTTGTAAAACTGATGTTCTGTTGTCCTCATCCTCATCCTCTGCCTCCTCATCCTCACTGTTCACAGGGTCTACTGCTGCCACACAGGCATCTCCTGTCTCGTCCTCCTGCAGAAAAGGGACAGGGCATCTGAGGGCCAGGTTTTACAACATACAGCATGCCACTACTATCTGGCAGGCCTTTTTGGGTTAGTAGCACAGGGATCCACCTGTTAGAGGGAAGCACTGGAACCTGGCCTTCAGGATGCCAACGGTCCTTTCAATGATCCTTCTGGTTCACCCATGTGCCTCATTATAACGTTCTTCTGCCCTTGTCCTGGCATTCCTCACAGGGGTCAGCAGCCATGATAGGTTTGGGTAACCTGAGTCACCTGCAAATATTGAGGGACAGCATTTAGCCACACACTATCCTATATGCCCCACACCATACCAATACACCAACATATACTGGATGGGAAACAGGGTTCTCCTATTAGCCACACTCTGTGCCTCTGTAGTTGGGACATCACATTTGGGATGCTGCTATTCCTCAGGACAAAGGCATCATGCATCGACCCAGGATACTTAGCATTGACGTGGGAGATGTACTGGTCCACCAAGAACACCATCAGAACATTCATGGAGTGGACACTCTTACGATTCCTGAACACCTGTTGATTCTGTCGGGGGGGACGACAAATGTAATATGTGTACCATCAATCACCCCAATTATGTTAGGGATATGTCCTATTGCATAAAACCCGGCCTTCACTCTGGCGAAATCCTCAACCTGGGGGAAAACAGTGTAGCTGCACATGTGTTTTATCAGGGCAGACAACACTCTTGTTAGCACTATTGAGAACATTGGCTGTGACATTCCTGCTGTCAAACCCACTGTCACTTGGAAAGAACAAGTTGCCAGGAAATGGAGTACAGATAGCACTTGCACAAGAGGGGGGATCCCAGTGGGGTGACAGATATCAGGTCAGGCTCCAATTGGGCCACAGCTCTCTGATTGTGGCCCAGTCCAGTCTATAGGTGAGCATAATGTGCCTGTCCTCCACTGTAGCTAAGTCCACCAGGGGTCTGTGCATGGGGGTATGTCTCCATCTCCTATTCATCCGCGGCGGTAGGTATCTAATGGACACAAGAGTGAGGTGGCTGTCACAAACTGAACATTGGAGCCACAACAGGAGTTTGCAATCTGTGAACTTGTAATGGGTCAGTGTGATTTTTCCAGTATGTGCCTATTTCTCCTGTGACGCAGCATGAATCCATAGGGCTGACCCCATGAAATGGCGTTCCCCCTGTCCTGTGTGGAGGGACAGGTGGAAGTGAGGTAATTCCACTGACGTTGTGCACCGTGGCGGGAGGCAGTCGGGGATCGCCGTGCAACTCCTCATTGATTATTATTGGGCCCTATGGAGTACAGTGGCCCATGGTGATCGACGCCGGCGGTGTCGGTATGCACCGTTGCAGACGTTACCTCCATTTTCTATCTGATTCCTTCCGTAGGAGAGGACCTACACTGCATGTGCTGCTGTGACCGGTGTCTGGAACCTACCATGGCCTGTGTGACCGGGGAAAGGGCCCCAGCCTTCACTTTGGAGAAGTTGGAGAGACTGGTGGATGGGGTCCTACCCCAGTACGGACTGACTGTTGTATAGGCCTCCCAAGTACACTGTGGGCACGATGCATATGGCATGAATGCATGGAGTTGTGAGTGTGAAAGCCTTGTGTAAGGGTGGTGGGTGGATGTCCTATTTGCGGTGTAAATGTTGTGTGCTGGGCTATGTGTGTGCCAATGGTGATGGAAACGGGCATGGTGGGCAATATGTTTAACTGGCTGGACTGTTTGTTTAATGGTGTTTTCCTGTGTGTATTGCCTCTGCAGGTCAGCACCCATCAAAGAAGGGTATATGGCAATGCCATCGCCAAGGAGGTGCAGACCCTGGGGGTCTACGGCAGGCAGAGCACCCACTGTCGCAAACGGTGGGAGGACCTGAGATGCTGGGCACGAAGACAGCAGAGGCCCACCTGGGGATGGCCTCCCAGCGAGGAAGGGGTGCCCGTCGAATCCTGACCCCCGATGGCCCGCATACTGGCGGTGGCTCATCCAGAGCTAGATAGGCGCTTGAGGGCATCATAGCAGCACCAAGGGGGTGAGTACAGTGGCTATCATTACAACTTACGGCTGGTGGGGTGGTATCCCGGTGGTGGATGTGTGTTGTGGGGTGCCCCTAGGCCAGGCCGGACATAGCAGCATACATCCTCTGGTGGCTAGGGTTCTGAAGGGATAATCCTGCCTACATAGCTTGTAAGCATCCACTACTGGTCAGAGCTGCGTGGGTCCCAGGTGAGCTGCAGTTCGCAGTGTGTGCCCCTCCTCATGCCTAGGTGGCTAGCAATATCAGTTGTGGTGCAATGCATAGTGCGTAAGCCTGTTCCCTGTGTGTGAGGGTGCTGTGTATGCCAACGGTGGTGTTGGTGCAGTCACTGACCCAGTGTATCCTTTGTCTCTCTCCCCCCTTTCTAGTTTTGTCATCCTGTCCTTATGTGCATTAGCATCATCTGGCGGAGGAGCAGAGGCACCCGCGACAGAGGGAATTGCATCCCACAGGACCCAGGAGGCGAGTCCACTGACGCTGAGGGCACCAGTGGGACAGAGGGCGAGGGGAGCACCACGGCAGCGACTGGAAGGAACAATTCAGACACAGATACCTCCTCTGACGGAAGCTCCCTCGTGGTGGCGGACACTCCTGTGACCACCCCAGCTACAGGTACAGCAGCCACACCGTACCAGCCCCAGTTAGCCCTGCTGCCCTGAGTGAGGAGGCTGTTGACCTCCTGAAAAGCATCACTGTAGGGTAGTCAACCATTGTGAATGCCATCCAGGGGCTGGCAGCCGAGATGCAACAAACTAATGCATTCCTGGAGGGCATTCACGGTGGATTGGCAGCCCAACAGAGATCGATCCAGGCTCTGGCCTCCTCTCTGATGGCAGCCATTGCCTCTGTTTCTACTGTCCCCCCTCCAACTACCACTTCTCAGTCCCATTCCCCTCAACCCCAACCCGTCCCAAGCACACATCCCGACGAGCATACACACAGGACAACACCCAAGAGTGTCACAGGCAAACACAAGCACCACACGTCATCCCACAGGCACTCACACAAACACCATCCAGTTGCAGACACAACAACATCCACGATTTCCACTGTGTCCCCCTCCTCCTCCTTAACCTCCCACCCAGTTACGTCCACACTCACACCTGCATGCACAACATCATCATCCACTACCAGCATCATCACAACACCAAGTAGAACACACACCTCTCTGGCAAACACCTCCACAACAGCCATGCACACGTCCCCTGTGGCCTCTCCCACTGTGTCTGTCCCCCCCCAAAGAACACAAACTAAAGCAATCGGACACCCAACAGCCATCCACCTCACAACAGCATACAACCCATGGACCTGCACCCAAATCCAGCAGACAGACACCAACAACCACTCCCTCATCCTCCACTCCCATTCCTTCTCCCTCTTCCCGCCCCAATGTCCCTAAGAAACTTTTCCTTTCCACCATTGACCTCTTCCCTACCTCTCCCCCCGTCCAGCACGTATGGCCAGGGTAGGAAGGACCCAGCCAAGCACCTCAGCCACTCAGTCCACGGGCCCAGTTCCATCCACACCTACTCGTGGTGGAAAGGATTCCAGGCCACATATACTGAAGGTGAAGGAGCTTGCACCAGCCAGCCGAAAGGGGAAGGAGCCTGCACCAGCAGGCAAGAAGGGCCAGGAGCCTGCACTAGCAGGCAAGAAGGGCAAGGAGCCTGCACTAGCAGGCAAGAAGGGCAAGGAGCCTGCACCAGCAGCTGTCACAGAGACCCCACCACCAGCCGTCGTTGTGCAGCCATCTGAGGGTGCAGGGGCTGAGCAGGAGCCTCCCACCACCACCACCACCACCACAGAGCAGCCATCACCGCCAGCGGACTCAATGTGGTCCTGCCTCCATAGGCTGTTGCACGGCCTGTCTACTCCAGAACCAGTGGTCAAGACACCCACTCGAGAGACTGTGGCCTTGCACTCCCCAGGACCAAGCACAGGGCATGTTGCCCCCTCCAGAACCAGTGGGGAAGACACCCACTCAAGAGACCGTGGCCTATCACTCCCCAGGACAGAGCAATGGGCAAGTTGCCCCCTCCAGAACCAGTGGGGAAGACACCCACTCGTGAGACTGTGGCCTATCACCCCCCAGGACAGAGCAATGGGCATCTTGCCCCATCCAGAACCAGTAGGGAAGACACCCACTACAGAGACTGTGGCCTATCACTCCCCAGGACAGAGCACAGGGCATGTTGCCCCCTCCAGAACCAGTGGGGAAGACACCCACTACAGAGACTGTGGCCTATTACTCCCCAGGACAGAGCTCAGGGCATGTTGCCCCCTCCAGAACCAGTGGGGAAGACACCCACTTGAGAGACTGTGGCTCTACACTCCAGAGGACAGAGCAATGGGCATGTTGCCCCCTCAAGAACCAGTGGGGAAGACACCCAATACAGAGACTGGGCCTTATACTCCCCAGGACCAAGGACAGGGCATGTTGCCCCCTCCGGAACTAGTGGTCTTGTTTCCACTCCCACCTGAGGTGACCCCCTCCCCCTGAGGTGCCTGCCTATTTGCCAACTGATGCCCCTGGAGTGTTCTCTCCATATTGATGCTGGTGACAAGTGGGGCCTTGGACTTTGCCCTGTGGCCATGTGGCCCACGCGAACTGAGGACTGGGAAGTGTCCCTTCTTCTGTATATTTGTAGATATCTGTTACATTGGCTAAATTATTTTTATTATGTGTTGATCTTATTACAATCACTTTAGCAAATTTGTATTGTCCTTGCATTATTTAGCCGAACAAGGGGGATTAACTTGTTTTCTTGTGCATTTGGTTGTGTGTATGGTGTGTGTGTATGTGGTGTGTGTGGTGTGGGTGTGTGTGTGTGTCACTCTCTTTTTCTTCCTCCCTTGCCTTGCGTGCTAGGCGGATGTACTCACCATCGTAGTCTTCGCTGGCGTTGGTGTTCGTGGGGGAGCAGAACGTAGAATATCATCGGAAATACATGCAGTTCGGGTTCCATGGTGGCGTGGTTCTTTCCTTTGTCTCCAATGGGAGTCCTTTCACTTCTGAGCTCTGTTTCCACCAGGCTTTTGATGTCAGTACTGCCCCAGAAATGGTGGTGGATTGTCTTGTCATAATATGGTGCGAGGAACTTTGACTCCCGCCTGGCTGTTGGGGGCTACAGCCGTGGTGCCTGTTATTTCCGCCCTGGTGGTCTGTGTGGTACATTGGCTGTCTTTTGGAGATCTTTCTGCCATGCTCATAATTTGGCGGTAGTTTCCACCAGACTGTTGGCCACTTTATCACCGACTGCCAGGGTCGTAATGAGGGCCTGTGTTATTAAGGGAGTATATTCAGTTGGACAGAGTGTTCTTGCCATTATTGACTACAGCTAAAGCCTTTTCCAAATATTTCTTATCAATCTGCCTTAAACGCGCAGCTGCTTACAACTGAGAAAGCTTCCAGATTTCATTGTATATGGCATAGATGAATCTTTTAGAGCGTGGATTTCTTGGACCTAACAAGAAGTCATGCAAGTCTATGGGGGTCATTCTGACCCTGGCGGCGACCGCGGAAGCACCGCCAACAGGCTGGCGGTGCTTCCATGGGCATTCTGACCGCGGCGGTACAGCCGCGGTCAGAAACGGGAAACTGTCGGTGTCCCGCCGGTTTCCCGCTGCCCCAGGGAATCCTCCACGGCGGCGCTGCTTGCAGCGCCGCAATGGGGATTTCGACCCCCTTACCGCCATCCTGTTCCTGGCGGTTTTCACCGCCGGGAACAGGATGGCGGTAACGGGTGTCGTGGGGCCCCTGGTGGCCCCACATTGATTTTCAGTGTCTGCCAAGCAGACACTGAAAATCCCGACGGGTGACACTGCACCCGTCGCACGCCTTCAACTCCGCCGGCTCCATTCGGAGCCGGCTTCCTCGCTGAAGGCGCTTTCCCGCTGGGCCGGCGGGCGGCCTTCTGGCGGTCGCCCGCCAGCCCAGCGGGAAACCAGAATGGCCGCCGCGGTCATTTGACCGCGGTGCGGTCATTCGGCGGCTCCCGCCGGGCGTGCAGTTACCGCCGCCGGCGGGAGTCAGAATGACCCCCTATGTCTTCAGATGGAGTACCAAGATGTTCTTTAACTGCTTCTAAGGTGTTAGTCTGTAACCATTGTTGGCACAATTTATCCACACCGTATGTGGTAACTATACCGAGTGTTGACCCGAGACAAAGCAAGGGTCTGGCTGTCTAATATTGAAACCCCCAGAGGAATCAACAAAATGCCCCTGACACCCATTTGTGTCTATTGGCCTCAATACCCATCCGCCAGGACTGGAAAGTGATGAATTAAAGGTACCAGCCTAAGCCTTTGCATCTAATTCTTCCTCTGTGATATTTAAGAAGGATAGCCAATCAGTGAATTTAGCTGGTGTGGGGATATTGGGCGCACTAATTTCCTTTATTTTTGCTAATCCTAGACAGGATGTCTGTTGAATTGTGTCATTTAAAAATATAATTTGAACACGATTAAGGCATGCTCTAAACAAAGCTTTCCTACCCTGAATTTGCCAATCTTGTGTTCCCCATACACTTTTTACATCAATAGTTTTCTTCTAGTATTCATATCCTTCAGCTGCAAGTTGGGAAACAAAGGAATCTGAATAGATCAATTTAGTGTTTGTTAACAAAATCTTCCTAATCTTAGACGGTGGTAACTTGAAGTAGTATGATTCTGCATTTTTACTGTCATGCCCAGAAAAATATGTGAATTTATGTGAGTAATGCTTTGGGCTCCCAACAGGCGGAGTTGAACAGTGTTCCCACTGCGTGTAATTAAATATTGATCTATGTCTAGTTGCTCGGTGCAGGTAGTAATGTCCCCAATCTTTATAACAGAACATTTCCCCATAATACATTGTGTTAGTATATACATCATCACTTTCAAGCACAGTATAATCCTGTAGTTCAGCAAGCATTGAATCAACTGTTTGAATATCCCAGTCATCAGAAACAACACCAGGTGTAATTACATCAGTCATTGAGAATATGAAAACATATGGAATTTGAATGACCTCAGTAGGCCCGTATATATATCAAAAGGAACTTTGTCTCAAATAATCCCATCTGGAATTAGTACTACTGAAATGCTCACAAGGGACCTTATGTGAGGAAAGATATGGAGTTAGGACTACATCCACTGGCTCGACAGAAGTGCATTCAGGAAGATAATGACCATTTATCAAGAGAAAAAAAGAGTCACAAAACCAATCCATAGTAGAAAGGCAAGCAATGTCAGAAATATCCACAGATAATTCCATGGATAAATTAAATAGTTATTTGTAAGCCATATGTACAGCATACGTGTCTTTGAAACAGTTTCAGCTGCAGGTGTGGATGAATTCAAAGAAAATTCATCAAGGTCGGTTAAATAACTGGAAGCAGTCTCTACAAACACAGGAGCCAGTTCATTACTAGTGGATGGATCCACTTTGCTTGGAGGTTTATAGTAGACAATATGGTCCGCTTGTGTTGAGTTGAAGTAGAAAACAGCCACATCTTGGACAAATGTTGTTGGTAAAGTGGTAACAGGAATCAGCAAAAGTTCATTTTAGGCCCTCCCCAAGCTCGAGGGGGCATTTGTAGCATCATTGTATGTGCTGTTGTAGTCAGCAGGGTTTTGGTTCTTCTTTGATGAGGTATGTCCTGTTGGGTAGTGAGAGGGGACCGGGAACTACCCGAGGGACCTCTGGGTCTACTGTGCAGGATCGGCCACATGATGTATTTTGATGTTGTCTATGGATACACATCTGTTTGCTTTGGAGCCAGGTAGCAGTGGTAGGATGACAGTTCTGGTGCCTTTAATTCCCAGGACTTGGACCGCTGCTCTGAAGGATGGGCTGAATTCCTTCTTCACAGCAATCTTCTCACAAATTAGATCCCCAGCTTTAGGGATCCAGCCTGTAGAAGTTGGATTCCCTTATTGCTAAGTGCGTCCTCTGAAAGATCATCTTGGCAGATTATTCAGTGCTCCCTGGACCCCATATGGGTAATGAAGCCAACTGCGACCGGAACCTAATACTCTAGCTGTCAAGGACTGCTTTAGATCTCGATTCCTCCTCTCCGCAACTGAATTACCCTTGGGATGGTAGGGTGAGGAGTGATGAAGTTCAACACCCAATGTCCTCATGGTGTTCCTGAATGCCTTAGACGCAAAGGCAGGGCCCTGGTCCGAATAGAATACTGCAACCGCATATGTACCGACACAGATCAGGAAGGCTTTTATAACAGTTTGAGCGTCAGCCGACTGCTCTGGCCATACCAATAGGAATCTAGAACAAGAATCTACAGCGACTAAAATGTATTTGTATGCACCATCAGGTTGAAGGGGACCACAATTCTCCATTGTAGTGGCCTATTGGACACTAAGGGGGTCATTACAACATTGGCGATAAAATCTGCTTACCGCCATGAAGAAGACTGCCAACACACCGCCGCGGTCATTATGACCCAAAACCCGGAATCCGCCAAAATCTAGACACCCACACAAGTCCGCCACACCAAAGGTCAGTGATAAACTGGCGATAACAAAACCTCCACCGTCATGCCAACAGGAATACGCCCACACTATCACGACCCACGAATCCACTCGGCAGTCTTTCAACCGCGGTATTCCATTGGCGGTACACACCGCCGCGCTCAAAATACACACACTCTTACAAAACACATCCACATTGGACAATTCGAAATACACACACCTGATACACATACACACACCACTCCCACACACCCAATACAATATAAAACACCCACCCACATTACCCACAAACCCTTACTGCCACAATTGCGACTGAAGGCCACAGAGAGACACCACCATCTACAAACGAGCAGCCACAGGCACTCAACACCATCACCCACATAACATCCACGCACCTCACACAACACACCTCTAAAGATCACCCCACACATCGCAACACACTCCACCCCACACATCACAACACACTCCACCCCACACATCACCCACACCACCCCATGGCACGGCAAAGACACCCCAGTTTCTCTGAGGAGGAGCTCAGGGTCATGGTGGAGGAAATCATCCGGATAGAGCCACAGCTATTCGGATCACAGGTGCAGCACACCTCCATAGCTAGGAAGATGAAGCTATGGCGAAGAATCGTGGACAGGGTCAATTCAGTGGGACAGCACCCAAGAAATAGGGATGACATCAGGAAGAGGTGGAACGACCTACGGGGGAAGGTGCGTTCCGTGGTCTCAAGACACCACATCGCTGGTACAGAGGACTGGCGGCGGACCCCCACCTCCTCCCCCACAACTAACAACATGGGAGGAGCAGGTCTTGGCTATTCTGCATCCTGAGGGCCTCGCAGGAGTAGCTGGAGGAATGCACTCTGGTAAGGCAAATCTTCACTATTACATGCCCCACCCTACCTGCATGCCATCACATACCCCCACCCTCGCCCTCACCCCATCACTCCTACTCCTCTCACATGTCCCAATATCACAAACCACCCATCCCAACACCAAGCCCTGCATGCAACACCAAAGCATGGACACCCATCACCAAAGCATGGCCACTGCACGTGCCCATACACCCCCCAACCCATCATCACACAATGTCCTACACAGGAATGCAAGCACTGGGGTACACGGTCACCCACCCATTGCACACCATGGCACACACAGATGCAATAATCATGCTTTTACACCCCTGCAGGACCCCTACCCAACGTCACCGGACAGGAAGGTCCAGACATGTCCACTCCACCCACAGAAGAGACCCACAGTGATGACAGCAGCTCTGTCCAGCTGGATCTAGATGACCAGCCCCGCCCATCTGGGACCTCGGGACAGTCGGTTCCCCTCACACTGGCACAGGCCACTACAGAGCTTTCCCCCTCTGGAAACACCAGCACAGCACCCACCCAGCGGGCCCATACTTCTGTCCCCAGGACACGTCAAGCAGCAGTATGTCCACCACTACAGGGAACCCAGGCTAACCCACCACCCTAACAACACCAGGGGCGGGGGGCAGTGATAGTGGGCACACGGTTCAGGGGACAGAGGCCCAGGAACACAGGGGAACTGGGAGGGCTGCTGTGCGACAGGGGGAGGACAGGCCCAGGGAACCCACTCTCCACTAGGCCCTCTCTAACATCATGGGAGCCTACCACCATTCCCAGGAGACGATGGCAACAGTACTGGCCAAGTTTCAAGAGACCCAGCGGCTGCAGGAGGAACAGTATTTGGGCTTCAGGGAGGAACTCAAATCCATCAATTCCACCCTGGGCACCATTGTAGGGGTGCTGAAGGAACTCGTCAACACCAGGAGGGACACTGTGGCACAACAAGGGGCCCCTGACAATAGCCTGGACGATGAACTGCCCACCACCTCTGCCGGCGCTAGTGGACAGGAGGCACCGCCACAGGGCCACCACACCAGCACCCCACCCCCTGCAGATGGAGAACCACCCCGCAAACGGTCCCTGAGATCCAGGACAAAGACAGAGAACGACGCCAAGACCCCCGCCAAGAAATGAGACCACCCTGATTGTCATCCATTTGTCCCACCTTGTCACCCTGTCCATCCTCAAACTGCCCCAGCTCCACTTCCTATGCTCCTTTGGACAATGCACCTGTGAGACTAATAGACTGGACTCTGTCATGGACATTCCTCCACCATCACCCAGCCCATTTTACAACCCCCTCCAATATTGAGCACTTAAATAAACTCCCTTAAAGCACAAAACAATCTGGAGTCTGTGATTTCAAAATAGTGTATTAGCAATTACAGTGCCAAAATGCTCTTTCAAATGTAATGTCAACATACCTATGTCACACAGCTCTAGTCCATGAGGAAACAAAGCAGATGTCACACAGTGGGACCCACATCTGTGAAATCGTAAGGGAAAGTGTCAACTCGGTGACCATACACTGGGTGAAAATGACAGTCAGTAGAGAGGTAGTAGATTTTAATTAGATGTAGCAGGCAGGTTTGTCTTCTTACCTGTGTCTCACTGGAAGTATTGCAGGATCACCGTGTTCCTGTTGTCGATGTCCTCTTCTGCTTCCTCGTCTGCACTGTCCAAAGGCTCCACAGCTGCCACAACACCTCCATCTGGACCATCCTCCTGCAGAAAAGGCACCTGTCGTCGCAAAGCCAAGTTGTGAAGCATACAGCAGGCCACAATGATCTGGCCCACCTTCTTTGGTGAGTAGAAGAGGGAACCACCTGCCATATGGAGGCACCTGAACCTGGCCTTCAGAAGGCGGAAGGTCCGCTCTATAATCCTCCTAGTTTGCCCATGGTCCTCATTGTAGCGTTAGTCTGCCCTTGTCCTGGGATTCCTCACTGGGGTCAGTAGCCATGACAGGTTGGGGTAACCAGAGTCACCTGCAAATGGCGAGGGACAACTGTTAGACACACACTAACTCATAGTACATCCACAGACCCAGACAACTATTCCCACTGATTTGGGTCCAGGTGCTCACCTAATAGCCACACCCGGTGCCTCTGTTGTTGCCCCATCACATAAGGAATGCTGCTATTCCGCAGGATGTAAGCGTCATGCACTGAGCCAGGGAATTTTGCATTAACATGGGAGATGTACTGGTCTGCCAAACACACCATCTGCACATTCATCGAATGATAACTCTTCCGGTTTCTGTACACCTGTTCTCTCCTGCGTGGGGGACCAAGGCCACATGTGTCCCATCAATTGCACCTATGATGTTGAGGATATGTCCCAGGGCATAGAAGTCACCTTTCACTGTAGGCAAATCCTCCACCTGAGGGAACACGATGTAGCTCCGCATGTGTTTCAGGAGGGCAGACAACACTCTGGACAACACGCTGGAAAACATAGGCCGGGACATCCCTGATGCTTTGGCCACTGTTGTTTGAAAAGACCCACTTGCTAGGAAATGGAGTACTGACAGCACCTGCACTGGGGGGGGATTCCTGTGGGATGGCGGATAGCTGACATCAGGTCTGGCTCCAACTGGGCACACAGTTCCAGGATTGTGGCACGATCAAGCCTGTAGGTGATGATCACATGTCTTTCCTCCATTGTTGATAGGTCCACCAGCGGTCTGTACACCAGAGGATGCCGCCATCTCCTCACATACCCCAGCGGACGGTGCCTATGGAGGAGAACAGCGAGCACAGAGTCAAGCAATTCTGAGGTACGTAAACACAGCTTACTCTGAACATATTCATAAATTGAAATTTGCCTATATGAGTGGTTAGGCAAGGCCGAGGTATGTGTGACGCAGTCAAAAATAAAGCCATGCGGGCCCCTGAAATAGCGGCTGCCTGGCCTGTAAGGTGGGACAAGGGGATATGAGGTAACTGCGCTGGCGTTGTACACCATCGCGGTAGGCGGTTAAAGTCCGCGGCGCAATTCTGCATTGGTTAACATAGGACCCTATGGGTCCCAGGAGCCAATGACGATGTACGCCGGCGATGACGGTACGCACCGCCACGGACGTGACCGCCATTTTCTCTCTGTTCAATCACTCGATACCTGATCTTCGACAGGAGAGGACCTACACTGCAAGTGCTGCTGTGACCTCAGTCTGGAAGAGACAATGGCTCGTGTGTCTGGGGAAAGGGCCCCTGCTTTCAGCACGGAGGAGTTGGAGAAACTTGTGGATGGGGTCCTCCCCAGTACATGCTACTCTACGGTCCTCCAGACAAACAGGTAAGTACACTGTGAGCATGCTGTATGGGCAATGTCTGTGTGGAGTGGGGTGGATGAAAGATGGGGGCGTGAGAATGAGGCGTGCATGAAACGACGGTGAGTGCATGTGCGTCATAGCAAAAGTAGGGATACGGGCCAATGACTGTGACGGTCTCTTTTCCCCTGTACAATTACTGTAGGTCAGCGCCCACCAGAAGAAGGACATCTGGCGTGCCATCGCCAAAGAAGTCCGGACCCTGGGGGTCTACCACAGACGGAGCACCCACTGCCGGAAAAGATGGGAGGACATTCGCCGCTGGAGCAAGAAGACGCCGGAGGCCCAGCTGGGGAAGGCCTCCCAACGTGGGAGGGGTGCCTGTCGCAACATTACCTCCCTGATGTTCAGGATCCTGGCGGTGGCGTATCCGGACTTGGATGGGCGCTTGAGGGCATCACAGCAGCAACAAGGGGGTGAGTACACTCTCATTCTGCCGATTCAGCGCGCAGTCTAGGTGTCTGGGTGGGGGAGGTGGTCTGTGGGTTCCCCTAGGCCAGGGCGAGTTTGCTAGGCAAGGTCCCTTCTTCAGGCAGGCCCTGTGGCACCCCACCCCACCTGTGTACAGTGCCAACTTCACCTAGTCAGGCTCCTGTGACATCCATGTGTGCAGAAATCGGCCATAGCCTTGTAAGCCATGTCCCTGGGATTGAATAGTGGACCCCAAGTGCGCGGCGTAGTGCAGGGGGCTTCTGTGTCTGTCATGTCCGCCAATGGTAGCGGTATTGCATGCACTGTACATGTCTTTCTTCTGTCCCCCCCCCCTTTTTGTGGTCTCCCTGTACTTGTGTGCATTAGCATCATCAGGCGGAGGAGCAGTGGCACCGGAGCTGCATCCCACATGGCCCTGGAGGGCGACACTACGGAATCCGAATTCACCAGTGGGACGGAGGGCGAGGGGAGCTCCACGGCGCGGACAGGAGCTGACACTAGCGAGACGGACTCCTCCTCTGATGGGAGCTCCCTTGTAGTGGCGGCCCCATCTGTGCCCCCGCATCTACAGGTAAAGCCGCCACCCCTTCCTAGCAGCACAGCCCTCCCAGCAGCCCCTCAGCCTTTGCCCCGTGCCCGCTCACCCAGGAGGGTGGGCATTACCTTCGCCCCAGGCACCTCAGCCCCTGCCCCTGTCACCCCTGCTGCACTCAGTGAGGAGGCCATTGACCTCCTCAGGTCACTCACTGTTGGGCAGTCTACCATTTTGAATGCCATCCAGGGTGTAGAGAGGCAGTTGCAACAGACAAATGCATACCTGGAGGGCATTCATTCTGGTCAGGCAGCCCTTCAGCAAGCTTTTCAGACTCTGGCCTCAGCACTGATGGCAGCCATTGTCCCTGTCTCTAGCCTCCCCCCTCCAAATACCTCCACCTAGACCCAATCCCCAGTACCTCAGCCTATCCCAAGCACACCATCAGACCAGCATGCACACACCTCAACACACAAGGTAAGCTCTGGCAAACATAAGCACCACACATCCCACAGGCACTCACGCAAGCATCAGACACATGCAGACACACCAACATCCACTGCCTCCACTGTGTCCCCCTCCACTGTGTCCCCCTCGTCTCCCTCCTCCCTCCCAGTCTCGTCTCCATTCACACCTGCATGCACTACATCCTCAGCCACTACGTCCATCACCAGCACACCCACCACCACACCCCGCACACGTGCGGTCACCACCCCCACTACCATTCACACATCCCCTGTGTCCTCTCCCAGTGTGTCTTTGAGGCCAGCTCCCAAGGTACACAAACGGAGCCACACACCCACCCAACAGCCATCCACCTCACGACAGCCTCCAGCCCATGCACCTTCACCCAAAGTCAGCAAACGTACACCTCCTACAACCACAACCTCTTCCTCCACTCCCAAACCCCCTGGAAGCTACCCGTCCCAGTGTTCCTAAGAAACTTTTCCTGGCCAGCCTTGACCTCTTTCCCTCACCTCCCCCACCCCATCAGTCTCCTAGGGCCCGACTCTCCAGGTCCCAACCTAGCACCTCAGCCACAACAGCGGCGGGACCAGTGGTGCCAGTAGTCACCAGATTATGGAGTGCACCTGGCAGCAGGGCAGTCAGTGTGGCAAGGAGCCACAGCATGGACAGTCCCCCACCTGTCAAGCATCAAAAGTTGGCCAGTGCCAGCGGGAGAGAGGAAAGAAACCAGCCACCAAAGCCGCTCCCAGGGGTACAGTCGGGAGTGTGGAGACAGCTGCGACACCATCCAAGGTGGGAAAGGGGCAAAGTAAAACCGGCAAGTCGGGGAAGATCAGCATGGCGGACAAGACCGCCAGCAGCCACACTGCCCAGGAGAAGACCGCCAGCAGCCCTGCTGCCACAGACAGGGCCGCCAGCAGCAGCCCTGCTGCCCAGGAGGCGTCCGCCAGCAGCCCCGCTGCCACAGACAAGACCACCAGCAGCAGCCAAACTGCCCAGGAGGCGACCGCCAGCAGCCCCGCTGCCACAGACAAGACCGCCAGCATCAGCCACACTGCCCAGGAGGCGACCGCCAGCAGCCCCGCTGCCACAGACAGGACCGCCAGCAGCAGCCCCGCTGCCCAGGACACCGCCGCCAGCAGCCCCGCAGGCCAGTCAGCGCCAATGATTCCGACGCTACTGAGTCCGCCACGGACAGGATGAAGCACTCCGGGCACAAGGCCCCCTCCAGAACCAGTGGAGAGATACATCCACTACCTCTATCCTTGGCAGGATGAAGCACTCTGGGCACAAGGCCCCCTCCAGAACCAGTGGAGTATCACGTCCACTACCTCTGTCCTTGGCAGGATGAAGCACTCTGGGCACAAGGCCCCCTCCAGAACCAGTGGAGTATCACATCCACTACCTCAGTCCTTAGCAGGATGAAGCACTCTGGACACAAGGCCCCCTCCAGAACCAGTGGAGAGATACATCCACTACCTCTGTCCTTGGCAGGATGAAGCACTCTGGGCACAAGGCCACTTCCAGAAACCAGTGGAGACTGTTATCCACTTGAGAGACTGTGGCTTTGCACTCCCCAGGATTGAACAGTGGGCAAACCACCCACTGTAGAGACTTGAGAGACTGTGGCTTTGCACTCCCCAGGATTGCACAGTGGGCAAACCACCCACTGTAGAGACTTGAGAGACTGTGGCTTTGCACTCCTCAGGATTGAACAGTGGGCAACCCACCCACTGTAGAGACTTGAGAGACTGTGGCTTTGCATTCCCCAGGATTGAACAGTGGGCAACCCACCCACTGTAGAGACTTGAGAGACTGTGGCTTTGCACTCCCTAGGATTGAGCAGTGGGCATGGAGCTCCCTGGTGGATCTGGCGTCGTGCACTCATCTGGCTGAGGTGCCCCCCCCTTCCCTTCCCCCTGAGTTGCCTGTTTTATTTCTATCTGATGCCCCTGCAGTGTTCTCTCCGTTTTGATCGGGTATTGAGTGTGGTCCTCTCCCATGCCTTTTGGGCCCAGTGATCCACGGACTATGATGGTGGAATCCCTTGGACTTGTGTTCTTGGTGTATATAATTGTATGTAGTATAAATGTATGTAATTGTAAATATTTTTAATGTATGTAATTGAATATATTACAATTATTCGACTCATTTCCTTTTGTCCTTGCATTCTTCCAGGGGGGTTTGGGGGGGGAACTGTTATGTATCAAGATGTATTGGCGTGTGTGTTGTAGTGGGTGAGGGTGGGGGTGGGAGTGTTGCGTGTGTGTGTCACTATTTTTTCCCTCCCCCCTCCCCTGTGTCGTAGGTGCAGTACTCACCGTTGTCTTCGCCGCCGGCGTTCGTGCTCCTGGTAGAGGAGCAGGAAGATAAAGGCTGGGAGTATCTGAAGTTCCGGTTCCATGGCGTCCTGGTTTCTCGTGGGGTGTGTAGAGGTGAGCGTTTTCCCTTCTAAGTCCTGTTTCTGCCGTGTTTTTGTTCGCGGGGAATCCGCCCCGGAAAAGGTGGCGGATTGGTGGGTTGTAATAGTGTGGGCAGTACATTGTCCTCCACCTGTCTGTTGGTGGTTACCGCCGCAGTGTTTGTTTGTACCGCCGTGGCGGTCGGAGTGTTAAAGTGGCTGTCTATGTTGGCGGTTTCCGCCACGGTCGTAATTCAATTTTATTTACTGCCGGCCTGTTGGGGGTTTTACTGCCACTTTAACACCGACCGCCAGGGTTGTGATGACCCCGTAAGAGGGATGTGTGCAGTGGGTGTTTGATATTTGAGTCCTTTGTCTGCTGGCAAATGTCACAGCAAAGAACATATTGCTTGGTCTGTCTGTATAGACCCAGCCACCAAAAGCGTTTAAAACCAGCCTGTGCAGAGGTGACACCCTCCTGCACTGCTTTGATTAGATCTAATCTCTGGTCTTGTTTGGGGATCAGTTGATCTCCAACCCTAGTAATTGTTGCAAAGGCAATATTCTATGCACTGATGTGGTATGAATATTATGTAGGGTATGCTTTTGGGAGAGGCTTGTCTTCAGCCGAAGCTGTCATGGCAGCCTGTATTTCACTATCCAATCTTGTCTTGGAACGAGTCACTGCAGCAACAGAAGCCGTAGCTACTGCGTATTTGGCCGGTTCATCAGCCAAAGTGTTGCCGATAACATGTACACCTACACGTTGGTGGCCCAATGTATGGACTACATGAGCATCAGGTAGCTTATCCTTAAGATTAGCCACCCTCCCCACAGAGTTCTTGTTTTATGGTGTTCCCCTTTGAGTCTCTGAACCCATTTAATTGGCAACGATTAAGGTAATCATTGCAAGACTGAACACAGTAGTACAAATCACAGACAATCAATGTGAGTTTTCCTGGATCTGTATGTTCTAGCACAAGGATAAGGGCCTTAAGTTCAGCCAGCTGAGCTGTACAGTCTCCCAGGGTCTGCGTATAGGTATTGTGAGGTTGGAATGTACCATCCTTCATCACTCCGTTCATGCTGCGCAAGCGGCTGAATACTGAGATTTAATACATACAGCTGGTTGTGCTGAACCTTCGGTGTAAATGATAGTATGGTACCTCTCAAGTGGCAAGCTATTGAGGGGTGTATGGTACTCCTGTTCGTAATGGAGAAATTCTTGTGTTTGAAGTTTTGGAGAATCCTTACACCAAACTACATGGTTGCGGTATAGCACAGGTGCCTGCACGCGCTAAAGCACAATTGACAGCGTAGGCTTATTTTACCACTTCTGGAACAAGATCAGAGAAAGAAGGAAAATGACATCTTCCCTATGTGGTAGCTTACGGACGTGTTCAGGAGGCCAGTCTCTTTTGGCCAATTGGATATTACAACTAAGTTCATCCCAGAATAATACAGTAATGGTGCACTCTAGGTTTCTATCAATTTGGATATTTCAAGCATAAACCCTGTGGGGTGGGAGAACCCACCCATCTGCAGTCTCAACTGAAATAAAGTCGCTAGTTGCTGTCACATCCAGAATATCTTTCAGACTCTGGCGACATAGCATGACTTCTGCTGTGCTGTCCAGCAGTGTCACAGCCCACGTCTTGTTCTTTAGCAATATTCTCAAGTTTACTGCCATTTTTAATTGAAAATGCTGCCACCTTTTTCTTTTTAAACTGTGCCTTTTGTTGTGGGGACTTGTCTTCTTTTTTGTCTGAAGACCGTGGTGAGTCTTTCTTCAGTTTCCCGTAGTCAGGACGTTGCTCTGACCATCCCACTCTCTCACTACGTCTATACGGTGCTTCCTGAAAGGAATGAGAGGGACGTGATTCAGTATATCTGTCAGGAGCTTTTATGTTTTCTCTATTTCTGAGATTATATCTCCTTTTGGAGTTCTCTAGGTGTGGAGAATCCGCTCTCTGACTTTGTCTGTCTTTAATTTGTTATTCCAGCACCTTTTTGAACCCTCCTGTACTTGTTTGGTACCTTCCTTAGGGGTGGTACTCTGTATTTCAGGCTTGTTCTGCTTTGCTCCCAAACTATCCCATCCTATACTGGTATAGGTATCAGAAATTATTTTTGGTAGCTGTTTCTCCTGTTCCAAGTGTGGAATCTCTCAGAGCCGCTGGCATATAGCCAATGCTACCGCTTCCCCTTAATGTTACTAAGTAATATTGAGGAGACTGCGTCAAAATTACACATCAGTTTCATCCCCAAATCTAGGGCTGAAGCAGCTGCTTGTGTGTTCTGAATTTGTTTTAACACTTCTGGTAATTTGGCAAGTGTTGGGGTACCATGTGTGGTAGTGTGAATCGCAGCAAAGATTGTACCCCATGTGGCGCAGTCATCCACTGAGGGAACTATTCCGAATGGCAAACACATTGTGAGAATTCAATGTTTTTCCTGTGGTCCTGTAAAGGGAAACACAGCTTCCAGCTGATTAGTTTTTTGGGCTATCCAGAACAGGATTTTCTCTCGTTCTGTGGACAATTTGACCATGATAGAATGTACTGTTTGTGGGTTGATCCCAGTAGTGGCCAATTGATATCCAGCGGGTGCTGGTGGTGCTGGATGTGCTGATGTTGTGTTCAGAGTTCGCTTTATGAACTGAACAAGTCATCTATATATTGTTACTAACTCATTGTAGAGAATACACAGATCAGCTGCCTGCATGTTTTGTACACCGGGGTGAGGTGTATATATGGCAAACATAGGCCACGTTGGTCGATCATTACCTAAAGGACATAGGGCCTCATTACGACCCTGGCTGTGGGTGATAAAGTGGCGGTAATACCGCCAACAGGCTGGTGGTAAGTTCCGACAAATTATGACCATGGCGGTGATAACTCCCATAGACAGCCAATGTACCACAGCCACCGCCACGGTGGAAACAACAGTCACCACGGCGGTAGCCACCAACAGCCAGACTAAAGACAACGTACCACCCACCATATTTTGACCATGCAATCTGCCACCTTTTCCGGGGCGGTACCAATGCCAACAAAAACCTTTCAGAAGTAAAATGACACCATTGGAGACACAGGGAAGAACCATGGAAACCGAAATGCATGTTTTCCCGATGATCTTCTACGCCATGCTCCACGTGGAACACCAATGCTAACGAAGACAACAATGGTGAGTACAGCCACCTAGCACACAAGGGAGGGTGGGAGGAAAACAAGAGTGACATGCACCACACACACACCATACAATCAACCAGCTGCACAAGAAAAACAACTTGTCCCCGAAAAACGGCAGAATAATGCAAGGGCAACAGGCATTGACTAAAGTGATTGTAATCAGATCAACATCAAAATTAATAATTTGATTCGTCAGTGAAACAGATATCTGCCCATGTACACAAAGGGACACTGCCCAGTCCAATGTTCAAAGGGCCCACATGGCCACAGGGCTTATTCTGAGGCCAAACTTGAATCCTGACCACATCCGGATAGTACACTGCAGGGGCATCAGTTTGCAAATAGGCAGGCACCTCAGGGGGGGGGGGACCTCAACTGGATGTGGGAACAAGCCCACTGGTTCTGGAAGGGGCAATGCGCCCATTGCTTTGTCCAGGGGAGTGCAAGGCCACAGTCTCTCAAGTGGGTGTCTTTCCAACTGGTTCTGGAGGGGACAACATGCCTATTGCTCTGTCCTGGGGAGTGCAAGGGCACAGTCTCTCAAGTGGGTGTCTTTCCCACTGGTTCTGGAGGGGGCAACATGCCCATTGCTTTGTCCTGGGGAGTTCAAGGCCACAGTCTCTCAAGTGGGTGTCTTTCCCACTGGTTCTGGAGGGGGCAATATGCCCATTGCTTTGTCCTGGGGAGTGCAAGGCCACAGTCTTTTAAGTGGGTGTCTTTCCCACTGGTTCTGGAGGAGGCAAAATGCCCATTGCTTTGTCCTGGTGAGTGCAAGGCCACAGTCTCTCAAGTAGGTGTCTTTCCCACTGGTTCTGGAGGGGGCAGCCTGCATAGTAGCCCTGGAGGGTGGACTACATGGCGTCCGCCGGCGGTGATGGCTGCACTGTGGTGGTGGTTGGAGGAGGCTCCTGGGCAGCCCCTGCACTCACTGATGGCTGCATTGTGCTGGTTGTTGGAGGAGGCTTCTGGGCAGCCCCTGCACTCACTGATGGCTGCATTGTGCTGGTTGTTGGAGGAGGCTCCTGGGCAGCCCCTGCACTCACTGATGGCTGCACATCCACAGCTTGCGGCGGGGGCCCAGTGACAGCTGGTGGTGGTGGTGATGGCGGTGTTAGCCTGGCAGCTTCTGCTGGCGTAGAGTGCCTTGTCTCCTCCTGTTCATGGGTCGGGATCCCTTACCCTTCCTGGCAGGGGTGGATGGGCTCTTCCCCTCTCTGCCTGGTGGTGCAGGCTCCTTCCCCTTCTTCACAGCTATTGCAGGCTCCTTCCCCTTCTTCACAGCTGGTGACCGCTCCTTCCCCTTCTTCACAGCTGGTGCAGGCCCCTTCCCCTTCTTCACAGCTGGTGCAGGCTCCTTCCCCTTCCTCACAGCTGGTGCAGGCTCCTTCCCTTCTTCACAGCTTGTGCAGGACTCTTCCTTTTCATCCCTGGTGGTGCTGGCTCCTTCCGCTTCAGTATCGTAGATCTGGTATACTTACCACCACTAGTAGGGGGAGCTACGTCTGTTCCCGTGGACTGTTTGTCTGAGGTGCTGGACTGTGTCCTTGGTACCCTGCCCATACGTTCAGGATGGGGGGAAGGGGTAGGGAAGAGGTCAGGTTGGGAAAAGGAAAGCTTTTTAGGGACGTTGGGGCGGGATGAGGGAGGAGCAATGGGAGTGGAGGATGAGAGAGTAGTTGGAGGTGTATGTCTGCTGGACCTGGACCTGGGTGAAGGTGCATGGGCTTTATGCTGATGTGAGATGGATGGCTGTTGGGTGACTGAGTGCTTGTGTTTGTGTCCTTTAGGGGAGGGGACAAACAAGGTGGGCGAGGACACGGGACACATGCATGGATGTTGTGGAGGAGTCTGTCAGTGTGGTGTGTGTTCTGCTTGGTCTGGTGATGCTGATAGTAGCTGTAGATGTAGTGCATGCAGATGTGAGTGCGGACGGAACTGGGTGGGAGGTAGAGGAGGAGGAGAGGGAGACAGTGGAGGTTGTGGATGTTGTTGTGTCTGCAACGGTATGGTGTTTGTGTGAGTGCCTGTGGGATGAAGTGTGGTGCTTGTGTTTGCTTGTGCCACTCCTTAGTGTTGTCTTGTGTGCATGCTCATCGGTCTGTGTGCTTGGGATGGGTTGGGGTTGAGGAGAACGGGACTGGGAAGTGGAAGTTGGAGGGGGGACGGTAGAAATAGGGACAATGGCTGCCATCAGAGAGGAGGCCAGAGCCCTCCAGGAATGCACTGAATTGCTGCATCTGGGATGCCAGCCTGTGGATGGTATTCACAATGGTTGACTGCCCTACAGAGATGGATCACAGGAGGTGAATAGCCTCCTCACTCAGGGCAGCAGGGCTCACTGGGGCAGGGCCTGAGGTGCCTGGTGCAAAGGAGATGCCCACCCTCCTGGGTGAACAAGCACGGGAAACTTGCTGAGGGGCTATAGGGAGGGCGGTGCTGGGAGCACAGTTGTCTGCCACCACCTGGGAGCTCCTATCGGAGGAGTTATCAGAGTCCGTGTTGTCCCCTCCAGTATCTGCTGTGGTGCTCCCCTCGCCCTCTGTCCCACTTTGTCCCTCTGCATCGATGGACTCTGTCTCCAGGGTCCTGTGGGATGCAGCTCCCTCTGTCGCCTGTGCCCCTGCTGCTCTGTTAGATGATGCTAATGCACACAAGGACAGGATGACAAAACAAGAAAGGGGGAGAGAGACAAAGGATACACTGGGTCAATGACTGCACCAACACCACCGTTGGCGTACACAGCACCCTCACACACAGGGAACAGGCCTACGCACTATGCATTTCACTACCAGTGAAATGGCTAGCCACCAAGGCATGAGGAGGAGCACACACCGCCAACTGCAGCACACCTGGGACCCACCTGGGACCCACGTAGCCCTGCCTACAAGTGAATACTAACAAGCTAGGTTACCTGTATTTGCCATGCAACCATTACCCTTCAGAGGACCTACGCTGCAATGTCTGGCCTGGCCTGGCCTTAGGGGCACCCACCAACATACAACCACCACCCGGATACCACCCCACAAGCCTTAAGTTGTAATGATACCCACTGTACTCATCCCCTTGTGGCTGCCACGATTCCCTCAAGCTCCCATCCAGCTCAGGGTACGCCACCGCCAGTATGCAGGCCGTCGGGGCGGGTCAGGGTCCGACGGGCACCCTTTCCTCGTTGGGAGGCCATCCCCAGCTGGGCCTCCGCGGTCTTCCATGGCCAGCGTCTCAGGTCCTCCCACCGTTTCCACAGTGGGTGCTCTGCCTTCCATGGACCCCCAGGGTCCGCACGTCCTTGGCGATGGCAGGCCATAATCCCTTCTTTTGATGGGCGCTGACCTACAGAGGTAATACATACAGGAGAACTCCATTAAACAAACAGTCCAGCCTGTCACACATATGGCCCTCCATACCCGATTCCATCACCATTGGCACACACATAGGCCAGCTCATAACATGTACACAGCCAAAGGACAATCCCCCCAACCACCCTTACACGATGCCTTCACACACATCTCCATGCATTCATGTCATATGCATCGTGCCCACAGTGTACTAAGCTGTTGGTCTGGAGGCCCATACAGTAGTCCATACTGGGGTAGGACCCTATCCACCAGTCGCTCCAACTCCTCCGAAGTGAAGGCTGGGGCCCTTTCCCCGGTCACATGGGCCATGGTAGGCTCCAGACACAGGTCACAGCAGCACATGCAGTGTAGGTCTTCTCCTGTGGAAGGTCAGGAAACAAGTGAGGAATGATAGAGAAAATGGCGGTCACGTCCGTGGCGTGTACACTGTCACCACCGGTGTAGCTCCCCATTGGTCAATGTACCCCATAGGGCCCAATATTATCCAATGAGGAATTGCACGGCGGTTCATGACCGCCTACTGCCATGGCGCACAATGTGGGTGGAATTACCTCATCTCCACCTGTCCCTCTACACAGGACAGGTGGTTGCCGTTTCAGGGCGGGTGAACAGGCTGCGTCACAGGATAAATAGGCACACACTTTTAAATTACACTGTCCCAAAACATGATTTTGCAATGTGGACTGCTGTTGTGGTATAGTTGTTCAAATTGTGACAGCCTACTCACTCTTGTGTCCCTTAGATACCTACCACTGCAGATGAATAGGAGATGGAGACATACCCCTGTGTACAGACCCCTAGTGGTCTTAGCTACAGTGGAGGACAGGCACATTATACTCACCTATAGACTGGACAGGATCACAATAACAGAGCTGTGTGCCCAGTTGGAGCCTGGCATGATTTCAGCTATCCGTCATCTCACTGGGATCCTCCCTCTTGTGCAGGTTCTATCATTGCTCCATTTTCTAGCAACAGGTTCTTTCCAAGTGACAGTGAGCTTGGCAGCAGGAATGTCACAGCCAATGTTCTCAATCGTGCTGGCAAGAGTTTTTTCTGCCCTGGTAAAACACATATGCAGCTTCATTGCTTTCCCCCAGGTGGAAGATTTGGCCACTGTGAAGGACAGATTTTATGCAATGGGACATATCCCCAATATTATTAGGGCAATTGATGGAACACATATTGCATTTGCCCCCCCCCCCCCCAGCAGAATGAACAGGTATACAGGAATCGTAAGAGTTTCCACTCCATAAATGTGCAGATGGTGTGCCTGGCGGACCAGTACATCTCCCATGTCAGTGCTAAATTTCCAGGGTTGGTGCATGATACCTTTGTCCTGAGGAATAGCAGCATCCCAAATTTGATGGCCCAACTACAGAAGCACAGGGTGTGGCTTATAGGTGAGCCTTGGTCCCCACTCAGTGTATATTTGTGTATGCATCTGCTGTTAGCCAAATAGGATAGTGTGTGGCAAAATATTGTCCCTCAATACTTGCAGGTGACTCTGGCTACCCAAACCTATTGTGGCTGCTGACCCCTGTGAGGAATGCCAGGACAGGGCTGAAGAACGTTATAATGAGGCACATGGGCGAACCAGAAGGATAATTGAGAGGACCTTCAGCCTACTGAAGGCCAGGTTCAGGTGCCTCCATCTGACAGGTGGATCGCTGTGCTACTCACCCTAGAAGGTCTACCAGATAGTAGTGGTATGTGGCATGTTGCACAACCTGGCCCTCAGACAGCGTGTACCTTTGCTGCAGGAAGAGGAGACTGGAGATGCCCCTGTGGCAGCAGTGGACCCTGTGGACAGTAAAGATGAGGAGGCAGAGTATGTGGACAAGAGAACATTACTGATCCGTCAGTACTTCCAATGACACGCAGTTGAGACAGTGCAACTTCGGTTTTCTATAACTAGTGGTGCATTCTGTGTGGCAGTGGCATGCTGCCATTACCCCCTTGTTTCCTCTACTTACTGTCACCTATGGATTATCATTTTACAGATGGTGGTGATATGACAATAATGTTGTGCTGTTATCACCACAGCCAGCAAAAGGTCATTCATTCTATGCTATCACTATGTACAGTTCATTTGCAATGGATGTAGCTGTTTCAATCAATACAAATTTGCAATACATGAAATACCAGTAGTCGAGTTTTATCCAAGGGTGTTTATTGTAGTGCTAATAAATTGAGGAGAAAGTGCAATGGAACGGGGTGATGATGAAGGAAAGTCCAGGGTATTGTTCCAGTCTTTTTGTAGCACAGGTGCAGTGTCCAAGGGGACATAGGAAGGGGAGCAATGGCAGTTCAAGGTGGACAAGTTGGTACCTGTGCTCTAAACAGCTGTGGCTCTACCCTGACAATTTCCTCCACCATGACCCTTAACTCCTCCTCAGTGAAATGAGGGTGCCTTTGTAGTGCCATGGGTGTTGTGTGTTGGTTAATGTGGTGGGGTGTGTGATGTGGAGTGCGTGAGGGGTGTATGTGGTGTGTGTGTCTAGATGTATCTGTGCTCTTCTTCTCAGTCTCCTGGCAGTAATTGTTGTTTGTAAAGGGTTATGGGTATTGTGGGTGTGTGTTTTATGGTGCTGTGGGTGTGTGTGGTGTGTGTATGGTTGTCAGGTGTGTGTTTTTGGTATTGGCCAATGTAGTGTTGTTTTGGATGTGGGTGTCTATTGGGTGTCCATTCTGAGCACGGCGGTATGTTCCGCCAATGGTTTACCGCCGCTGAATGTCCGTTGTGGTGATTCGTGAGTCATATTGTGATGGGCGTTGTTTTGTTGGCGTAACAGGATGGATTTTGGGACTTCCACTTTTTCACTGACCTTTGGTCTGGTGGATTTGTGTATGTTGCTGTATTCTGTCGGATTGGTGTGTGTGTGTCATAATATGGTGAACGGATATCGGCCACGGTGGTGGTAAGTTGGCGGTAAGCGGGATGTACCGCCAGTGTCATAATGAGGGCCATAGTCTCATAGGTTGTATTATGTGTGGTAGGGCACCATAAAACTAGTTCTGATGTTCTTGATAAGTAATCAGTATTTCAAGATATTGGTATGCTTGGTACCGTTGTGGTACGTTCGCAACTCCATAAGTATGGAATGTGTATGTTCTAGAGTCTTCCTCTAGGGGACCCAGGAATAAAATGTTTCTGTTTGGTAAGCTTCATTAGCTTCTAATATGAATGTCACATCCCGCCCTCATCTCATAAGCCATGACCCATCAGATGTAGTGTTAATGCATGTCTGACATTCTCTGGAATGTCTATGGCGTTAGCATTATTATGAAATGGGCAAAGAGATGGAACACCAAATGGGGAGAAAATCCTTTTAAGAGTTAGAGCTCGAACCTAGAGCCTAGTTAGGTGCTCGCTGTTCAGCTAAGGAGGATTATCTAAAAAACCACAGACGTCTCCGTATAATGGTACTTACGGTACTTGTTGTGTGTGAGACAGATACACTCCGGGCATCCATAACTTAGTGCCAAAACACCATTGTTGGTGGCGCCATGTCGTAGTTGGACTCTTGCTCTAGGCAAGACTGCTGGTTTAGGGATGACAGTAGTTTTGTTTGTAGACGACTAAGCCAACCCTACAACAAGTGGCAACTGCCGGCCCAACCCTCTCAGCTCACAAGCAGTACCTCACCAAAAACCCAAACAGTAAAAGGTGATTTCTGGCAGCCTTTATGCATGTACTCAAGAGTGTGACATCTCATGGTTAAACTGAGATTACCTTTTCCTCACATGAGCAACAAGTCTCAGTCACACACAGGCAATGAAGGAGATGCACTAAAATTTTCAATAGGTTTTATTAACAAGAGTGCAATCTACTGTAAAATGCATGGGCTGCAATGATTAGGATAATGAACAATGCAAGAAACAGAATTGTAAAAACAAGAGTTGTGAATATAAAGACCCCCACCATCTTGAAACAACTTGAGATGTGAAATAGGCCTTAATACTCTAGCATGATGAACCTAATCTGCCAGTACCATGTCCATGAGAAGTGCCCGTGCCCTCCAACCCTCGTTACCTTGGAATGAGGCCTCTTGATCAGACTCTGGGGGCACAAAGGCTAGGTCTGCATCAAGGCGATGTGTAGCATGGATAGCGTAGACGACATCTGGTAGGAATCTCTCTGATAACCCTGTCTGCATGAGAATTATTTATACAGATCTTGTAGGACCCCTGACGCAGCTAAGTTCCCAAACAATAGATAAGGAAGCATGCTTGGGTCGGCAATGACAATTCCTTCCAAAAGTAAATTATGTTCCTGACACACGTAAGTGGGAAAGGGACATGATGTGAATACCTATGCATATCACTTATCTTTCACGCTGATAGAGACACCTTCACAGAATGGCACTGATAATATGAAATCAAAATATCTTTTTAAGTATAAACATAGCAGCCATCTTGGAAGAAATAATAAAATAAATGTGCTAAAACAGAGCAGGCTAAGTAGGTTAAAAGTCAATAGATGACGGGGACACATGCCTGCAAGCCAGAAGGCTAAGCTAAAACTCCTGATTCCCATTAAAAATAAATAGGATCCACTACAGTAGTGACACTGACAAAGGAACCTTGGAAGCTCTAATGGTGGATCATGATCTGCTTGATCTATGGATCCTTCCTGATCCTAGAGACGCAGTACACATTTATATCTTGTCCCCATGACACGGAAATCAGAAATAATTACTTCTTGGGCCATGCTAGGCTATTTCTGAAGATCACTGAATGTGCAATAGGTTCAAGACCTATATCAGACCATGCATCAATCATTCCACAGCCATATTTTCAACTGGAAATCCAGGAGAATAGAATCTGGTTAATGGACATGGCTCAGAAGTGAATCCCTGAAGAGAAAAAGAAAAGGCTTACATGCTTACAAAAATGCTTTGATCTGAAATTATTATCTGTGTCCTCCATGCAAGATTTATGGGCAGCAAGCAAGGTGTGTATCAGAGGCAAAATGGTATGTGAAGCTTCAATATTATGAAAGGCAACCCAGCCGGAAACCACTGACTAATAATGTATGCTGATGATGTTCTGCTGATGTTGAATTCCTCGGAATCATCTATATCAGCACCAACACAGATGATTCAGACTTTCTCCTCAACATGAGGGCATAAAATCTCTTGGAACAAGAGATGTTAGCTCTCTCTAGGGTCACCGATTATCAATCCTAATCAGCCTCAACATTCAGAGGATGATAAAAGACAACTTAGATCTGCTAACTGAACAAATGCAGCAAGATTTCATGAAATGGAGTAAGTCATCTTCCCATCTGAAAAGGAGTGCAAATAATAAAAATGTCAGCTATTTCCTTGGTATGCTATCACTTAAATTCCTCATGCACAACTATTAACCGATCGTCAGATTAAAGGCTATATCAGGCAGAAGGCTCACCCAAGAGAGGCCAAAGCCAGATTATATAGAAGAACTAACTCAGGTGGTATATGGCTCCCTAAGATCTACCTGTATCATACTACCCAACACTTATCACAGCTGGTGCAACACCTTAATTCTGAATTGGAAAAACCAGACTGGATCAGGCTAGAGCACTCGTTATAAGGTGGCAAGACAGGTTTGTAGCACGCCATGTAAAATAAAATAGTCTAAACAACTCAATGTCACTAAAGACGTGGGCATCAGCTCACAAACTACTACAGAAACATGGATTACCGAATGTGCAGGCACCTCTCTGGAACAGTAGTAGGAACAAAATGCTTTTCTGGATCATATGGACCCAGAAATGTATTCATTCTGACCATTAGCCGGCTGATAACAGATAATCTAATCACAAGCTGCAGAGGGCTAAACTGACTCCGAATGCAAGGCGCTGGAGGTCTGATCAAGCGGAAGGAGACACTGTACACATTCTGTGGTGCTGCCTAGTTATACAGAGTTTCTGGACCTCAGTATGGCAACATTTAAAAGACCATCTGATGCCCAAACCATCGCTGGAACTTGCTTTACTCTACGACTCTTGTGGAATCACAGAATGACCAATCACAAGAAATGGTGGTCAGATTCAAGACTAGCAGTGACTAAAATATGCATTTTACGATGCAGTAACATGAGGAAGCCCACCACATTAGGGGAATGGGGCGGCTCCTGGTGGTGGGCAGAGGAGCTACGCCCTTCTAAATTTAAAAGCTTTGTGGCTAGAAAATGCAAAAATCAATTATCATCCAAATTTCTCTTAGAACTCCTGCCTGCCCAATGTGACGCTTGCAGCTCACTACTTCGGACATCATCCAGGCAGGTACACTGTGATTTTTAAGCAGCCTATGGGCTGAGATGACTCAGGCTCTGGCCTTCAAACCTTAAAGGTCCTCAGAGACTGCCCACTAATGATGTGAAGTAGTTTTTTATGTTGAAGTCCCACCCCCAGTCTTGTTTAACAGCAGTCCTGCAAGTGCACTGCTAGAATTCCTGAGCTTGTTTACCCAACTTTCTCATCATGTTGGTCCCACTTCTCCCAGTATGTTATGATGGAAGCAGGAACTTAACTCAGTACTGCATATGTTAAAGAGAATCTGAGGAGGCTGCACCCTTCTGGAGGGGAGACTGCGCCCACCTAACACAGCAACAGTACATCTACACCTACAGAGCAAAAGGGCATCACCTGGCCCTGTACTAGTCTGCACTACACCCCAGAGATCTCAGGTACCACAGCCGCAGGAACACCAAGTAAGGAGAGACAGCACATTGAGGCTTATGACAATAGAAACATGTTATCCATGGCGCTTGCATCAATTAATAAGGCAAACACTGCAGAGAATATGTTACTATTGTCATCAGCCGATAACCTGTTTACATTCATCCATAGTCTCCCCCACACCACATACCATAGTGAGACTATCTCCCTGCACCGCCGGCCTTGGCCCCCACCCTCATTCATTTAAAGACTCAGGGCCTGATTAAGAACTCGGCCCAATGGGTTACTCCATCACAACAGTGACAGATATCCTGTCCGCCAAAATCTAAATCCTATAGCATAGAATGGGATTTTGATTTCTGCAGACAGGATATCCGTTACCATTGTGGCAGAATAACCCATCCGCTGAGTTCTAAATCAGGCCCTCAATCACTCTGAAAAGACAGTTCATAAGAATGGAAGCCCTGCTCCAGCCTCTTGTGGATTGACCTGTAAATAACTGCTTTTTAATTTGTAACAACAGCAAAGAGACTAAGGCCATGATTTATACTTTTTGACTCTAAACTGCGCTAACGCAGTTTAGCATCTAAAAGTATACCGCGGCTAACGCCATTCCAAGACACCTCCTGGGCGTCTTATTTATGGAATGGTGCAATCCTGCACAGAGTGGGCTAACGTCATGGAGAATGACGTTAGCTGGTTGGGGGTGGCGGTATGGGAGTACTGGGTTTACTGTTAAAAAATGACGTTAGGCTGGTTAAAGTAAAAAAAGATTACTCTAACCAGCCTAGAGTCATTTATTGACGCTAAACCTACCAGACCACATGATTCCTGTCTTAGAAAAGATAGGAGTCATGCCCACCACCCCAGTGGCCAGCACAGTGGACAAGGATCCCCTGGGCATGACCACTACACCCAGAGCCATGTACAGGGCCCCATTTCTGGGGCCCCTATGGCACTTAAAGGAAAATAGGTAAATACTTACCTGTACTTACATGGGATGGGGGTCCCACATCCTCCACTGCCCCTTTGGTGTGGGTGTCCCTGGGGCCTGGGGAGGGCACCTGGGGGCTTATTCCATGATGTTCCACCATGGAAACGGGCCCACAGGTCCCCTAACACCTGCCCTGACCCAGGTGTTAAATAATGGTGATAAGCAAGCTTAGCGCCATTATTTAAGCCCACCTACCTCCCTTGCGCCATTTTGGCACAGGACGATAAATAAGGCATTTGGGCCTTTGAGTAATTTTTTGCCCGGGAATGCCTACCTTGCATCTCATTGGCACTAGACATGTCTAACGCCAAAATATAAATATGGAGTTAAATTTGCACCAGATTTGCATAAAGAAAAATGACACAAATCCAGCGCAAACAGAGTATAAATATGCCCCTATGTTTGAAAGGAGCAGGAATGTTTCTCACCTGTCGATACGATTGTTATGGCAAAAACATGACATCACTGCTCAAAAAGTGTTCCATTCTGTTAGGAAAATGGTTTGAGAGTGCCAGACAGGTCTGCTTCTTTAAAGAGAATTAATAACCTTTTCACACTGACACACACACACAGTTTTACACACACTGGTGCAGGCATGTATATGCTATATATACACACACACAAAACCACCAAATAGACAGAAGGGTGGTTCCACGAGTAAATTGAAAATCCCGGGACTCAGCTGTACAAAAAAAGGGAATTAAAAAAACAAACGTGAGACGACCTGTGGGGGTGGCCAAACAAGATAGCCGACTAGTCGCTCCTTACGGGGCTCCTGCCAGCTACAGTAAAATCCTGTACCAATCCATCACCAACCAGAGCTGTGTTTAACACCCACTTGTTTCCTAAGTACTGGGTAGGGAAGAGGCAGCCTTGTACTGCAAGAAGAAGCTAGAAATCTGTGAGTGGTCGAGAGTCATGTTGGTAATCTGGCCGTGCTGGGACGTGGGTGCCAGGGATTGAGGTGTGCACATGGCAGCACCTGAGAGCCCAGAGCGGGTGGCGGTGCACCGTCGTAGATAGTGCTTGCTGGAGACAGGGCTGCCTAAAGGTACAGGTGCAGTGCAGGTCAGCCTAAAGTGTAGAGGTGGCTCTGGGGCCATGTGAAGGTGAGCCCACATAAGCCTTTCTGATGAGGCCGTGAGCCCCTTCCAGTTCCTGAAGTCCTGGCAACAGAGACGGTGGGAGGAGAGGCCTGACAAAATTAACTGCCCCACGTGAGGCTTGGAGGAGACAAAGTGGCCAGTAGACACCTCCAAGCATACCCCCAGACAACAAGGTTACAGCATTGGAGGCGAACAGCTCGTCGCAAAGTAACGGCTCCCGCAGTTAATCAATTAAGAGACACTGAGCCTCCAATGACCCCCCAAGCAGATACCAAGACTCGAAAAAGGCTGATGGCAAGGAGGAGGGGAATAGTGGTGATCTGGACTGCGTGTTAAGCGGACGTTGCTTGGCCCGGATGGCAAAGCTGACTGACTCTCCCATTGGCCTAATCCTAACGTCCAGCCTGGGCCGGAAGTTGGACCATGCGGGTCGGAAGGTTGCAGTAACGTGGGATTCCCCCATCTGTGGCAATACCAGACCTGTGCTGCTGTGGGGGACGTGGAAGGATGATTATGCTTGTGCCAGCTGTGCTCACCTGGACAGCAATATAGAAACTGCACTGAGCTGTGTGGCGCGCTGAACTGGCCACTGGTCCCTGTGTTTGATGGGGAGACTTGCACATATCCCATTGGCATGGCCCGTTGGGCGCTTGGGGTGCACAGACAATGACATATTTGCCATAACCAAGGTGAGCACCCCTGATCGCACCCACCGGTGGCGCAGTGTTCAGCTATCAATTTATACCTGGGGACCCAATGTGCCGGGCAAGTGTTGTCTTTCACAGCTGTTGACCCTGCAAGCCATTGGACTGGAAGATACTGGCTGACCCTGCTGAACAAGCCCCATGCCCACACAGATCCAGACTAGACAGGGGTTGATCCCGTGACCACATATTGAGAGACCCTGTGGAGGTATATACTCATTCATGGAGGTCTAGTGAGCCCATAGCCTTTAAGCATACCAGTCTCGGGCAGCAATTTGAGGAGTGCACAGGTACAGCGATATCAGCCCAAACTAGCCAGATCATCAGTTATACGCATACTATGCCCCTGGGGGACACGACTTGAGATGGAGCTTCAAAACTTCCAGGAGGCCGCAGTGAAGAACAGGTGGACCTACAAGCCTGCAGAGAAGGAGAAAGATGACGACTGACTTGGTCCGAGCCCTACCGGCCTGTCTCCAACTTCGAAAACCTGCTCCAGCGACGCATTCGACAGGGACCAGTGACCTCTGAAGCCTCAGAGGACTGCCCTGGACTACAGGACCAAGAAACTCCTGTGAACAGCAGCCCCTGTTCAAAACCTGCAACTTCTTTGCAACAAAGAAGCAACTTTCAAAGACTACACGTTTCCCGCCGGAAGCGTGAGACTTCACACTCTGCACCCGACGCCCCCGGCTCGAGCTGCCGAAAACAAACACCTCAGGGAGGACTCCCCGGTGACTGCAAGCCTGTGAGTAACCAGAGACGACCCCCTCAGTCCCCACAGCGACGCCTGCAGAGAGAATCCAGAGGCTCGCCCTGACCGCGACTGCCTGTAACACTGCACCCGCAGCCCCCAGGACCTGAAGAAACCGAACTCCAGTGCAAGATCGACCTTCTGCCTAGCCCAGGTGGTGGCTATCCCGAGGAGCCCCCCCTCTGCCTGCCTGCATCGTTGAAGTGACCCCCCGGGTCCCTCCATTGTTTTCAATCTAAAACCCGACACCTGTTTGCACACTGCACCCGGCCGCCCCTGTGCCGCTGATGGTGTACTTTCGGTGCCTTCTTGTGTCCACCCCGGTGCTCTACAAACCCCCCCCTGGTCTGCCCCCCGAGGACGCAAGTACTTAACTGCTGGCAGACTGGAACCGGAGCACCCCTGTTCCCCATAGGCGCCTATGTATTTTGGGCACCTCTTTGACCTCTGCACCAGACCGGCCCTGAGCTGCTGGTGTGGTAACTTTGGGGTTGCCTTGAACCCCCAACGGTGGGCTGCCTGTGCCCCAAACTTGAGACTTGTAAGTGTTTTACTTGCCTTTAAAACTAACCTTTACTTACCTCCCCCAGGAACTGTTAATTTTTGCACTGTGTCCACTTTGAAAATAGCTTATTGCCATTTTTACAAAGACTGTATGTGATGTTGCTTTCATTCAAAGTTCCTAAAGTATCTAAGTGAAGTACCTTACATTTAAAGTATTAACTGTAAATCTTGAACCTGTGGTTCTTAAAATAAACTAAGAAAATATATTTTTCAATATAAAAACCTATTGGCCTGGAGTAAGTCTTTGAGTGTGTGTTCCTCATTTATTGCCTGTGTGTGTACAACAAATGCTTAACACTACCCTCTGTGCACACTATTTCTTACTTTGAAATAGTATACACAGAGCCAACTTCCTACAATAGACCTACAAAAAGTGGCAGAACGAGTCACTGTAACACAGGAGAATGTGGGAATTCTACAGTGAGAGAAGCATACCCTGTCTGCTCTGCAGAAGCTGACGGTATGTCTGGAGGAACGAATCTTTGAGGGATGCTCCAGAAGGAATAACTTACAGTTCATAGGATTCTTGTAGAAAGTGGAAGGACAGTCAGTAGAGCAGTTCTTGGAGGACTGGATCGCTAACACCATGCTCCCCAGGAAGCTGCAGAAGTTCTTCATGATCAAATGGCCCTACTGGGCGCTGGTGCTGCCTCTTCGACCAGGCGTTGCACCGAGGGCCCTTATTGCATGCCTGTTCAATTTTAGAGACTGGAATGCAATCCTCCAATATGTATAGCTGTACGGTCCTCCACAGTTTGAGGGGAAATCCATTTCAATCTTCCCAGACTACATCAAAAGGTGCCGAACCAAAGGAAGACTTTGAGGGACCTAAATCTGAAATACAGTTTAATGTTTCTAGTGAAACTGCGTATTGTCCATGGCAGAAAGGTCCTGTTCTTCTTTATCTCAGGAGATGGTAGTGATTGGTTAGACATCCTAGCTGAGGAACCCTGCTGCAAAAGTACGAGGAGAGATTCAGCGGCATCTGGAAGCAGAGCCAATCGGCACATCTGCACAAACGGAGTAAGAGTGGAAAAAGCCAGGACGCCACATGCATGACTAGCTGAATTCTGGTCTGCCCAGATGACACCCTCATGGATAATGACATTGTACCAGATTGCTGAGGTTCATGTCACAGAAGACAGAGTGTCCCTGGCACAGGCAGTGACAATACAGATGCTGGCCCTTCATGAAGCACATTCACTATCCAGTGGGTAATGGACCTGCTCAGGGGAGGTAGACTTGAGCATAAGCCTACTGTAATATACTGGTGGCACTATGGACTGGGTGGGGGGGGGTTTAACTGTCACTTGTATGGCTCCTTGGGCAGGATGTACGTTTGGTATCTAATCCCGAAATGCTATAATAGGCCGGTGGGGGTATATAGGAGTGTGGACAAATGGGAGTGGGTTGAGTGCCCTGGCCTCACAACTCCGGCTGACCTCTAGTGAAGTACAATATTTTTGATCAAAGAGAATGAGTTTAATTTGTTGTTTCTGGGAATGGGGCGATGAATGGAAGTTTCCAGCTTTCCGGTTGTTGGACAGGGTGAGTTCACACTACTGCCCATGGGTAGTTGGGAAGAGGTTTTGTTCTTACTAGTTTATTGGGTTGGGAGAGAATGCACTGCTCTTGTGTGTGGAGATCCAGGTCCCTGCTCTTGAGGTACCTTGTGTTGCTGTGGTGTGGATGGGGGTTCACCTTGACCGGGCTTGGTTCCATACTGTTATTGATTGGACATGGTGGGTGACGTGATTAAACTAGTGTTGTAGAACACCAGAGGCCTGGCCCAATTGGAGGAGCATTGCAGAGTGTATGCCTACCTGAGGTGTTATATGGTGTTCATAGCTTTCCTGCAAGAAACATGTGGGGTGATTGTATCACTAGTCTCAGGAAGAGACAGTGGGGACATTTGTACCTACCTCATACTCAGGATATGCATACGGTGCATTCATATTGGTGGCTACAGGGGTTCAAGTTCAACACAAGGGGCACATACTGGACCCTGAGGTGAGGTACTTGGTTCTGTTTGACGCATTTGATAGGCGTGAGATCTGTGTGCTAAATGTTTATATTCCTAATAATGATTGTCCAGACAGCTGGGGTGATGCCGACAGCTTTGGCCTACCTAATGGCAGACACTGTCCTGGCGGGTGACCTCAATTGAGTCTTAATAGGGTACTCGACAGCGAGCTACCCAGAGACCACACAAAGCTAAAAATTACAAGAGCATTAGGGGACATGATTAAGGGCCTAGACTTGATTGACCCATGGAGGGACAAGCACCCAACAGACAAGGTGTACTCCTGCTACACACCTGAGGCAGGGACCTATAGCTGTTTAGAATAGTGTTTTGTGTTGACTGGAATGGCACAGGACGTGAAGGAGATCTCCTATCTAGCCCAATATCTGTCTGACCACTCCTCAGTACTGATGTGCTTGGGGAGAGGATGCACCTGTCCAGTGGTGCCACTTTGGAGACTATGGGTGGAGGTGTTAACAGACACCCCTCTGTTTGTGGCAGAAGTAGGAGAGGCACTCTCACATTATTTTACTGAGAACTGGGGAACCTCGGGAAGTAGGGCCCTTGACTGGGACGAGATGAAAGTGGTCCTCGGGGGAGTATGTCTTAAGACCACGTTTGGTGTTAGGCGCCAGCTCAAACAAGATTTGGTCAACCAAGAGAAACACCGGGCCATAGAGACTCAGGGAATGGCAAGAGTGCCACAAGGAGCTACTAGATAACTGGCGGAAATTGGAGAAATACATATATATGGCACCCCACCAGAGACTGCATGCTGAGTGGAATAAGACAGGAGCTATGCTGGCCCGACTGGTCATACAAGATGAGTCAGGGACACCTCTATTGGTGCTCCGAGCCGACAAGGAGGTTCTGGTTCACCTACAAGCTGCCATTTATGAAGTATTTAGGGCACAGAACAACCATGACGCTACCTTTCTAGAGAGTATCATGCTCCCATGCAAAGAGATTCTGGTAGCAATCAAAAGACTGAAAACAGCTAAAACACCCAGGGGGATGGCCTCCTCACAGAGTTTTATCACAGGTATGCAGACAAGGTAGTGGATAAATTACTCAAGGTCTATCAGGAGGCCCTCCAGATGGGATGACTGCCGGACACTATGTGAGAAGCACTAACAGTACTGGTACAGAAACTGGGCAAGGACCCGACTGAGGCCTCCTCATACTGACCAATCTCTTGATTAAGCATGGATGTTAAAATCCTTAGTGGCATGTTGGCAGTGCACTTGTTACTCCATCTTCTAACCTTGAACCATGTTATTCAGTGTGGATTTATTCCTCAGAGAAGCACCCGGTATATTTAAGGTGACTGTCGCATATTTATCATGCACCACACATAAGAGAGGACGACTATGCCCTGGAATTCCTTAACATCGAACAAGCATTCATTTCTGTAGACTGGGAATACGTTTGGCATGTGCTGAAAAAAGTGGGGCTAGGTCCCAAGTTTATCGCCTGGGTCAAGATGCTCTTCACAGACCGCAGTCAAAGGGCAGATGGACGAGGAGGTCTCAAGCAGATTCCGACTGCATAGGGGGATCCATAGGGATGTCCACTATCACACTTTTTGTTTGCATTGGCAATGGAACCGATGGCAGAACTGTTGAGCTGTGCTCTGGACCCTAGGGCCGAAGTTGATGAGGCCACCCATGTGGTTTCCTTGTATGGAGTGACAACCTGGTCTATTTGAGGAGTCGTGAGTATTCTGTCCCCTTCTCCTGAATACAATGCAGGTATTCAAGGAGGTGTTGAAGCTTTGTGTTAACCACATGAAATCCCAATTAATCCCTATGGGTGAACTAGCCCAGATTCCAACAGAGACATTCCCGTTGGTGGGTGTCCCTTTAGGTTTGGAAGGTGTAAAATATCTGGGTATTAGGCTTGCCCACACTAACCATCAATACCTGGATCTTAACATTAGGAGGGCACTGGAAGGATTATAAACATTGGTTTGGTTCTTCAGAGACCTCCTTTTGTCCTTGTTGGCAGGGTTGCCATAGTGAAGATGATCATGCTCACCCAGTGAATATATACCTTAAAGGGCCCACTCTATGAGAGCCTTCAGCAGTATTTTGATGCAATAGATAGCCTGATTTAATGTTTTGAAGTATATATATTGACTGTGTTGTATTATTTTTTAAATGGTATATGAAATGTATTTGAGTATATAATCCCTTTAAATGAACAATTTCTGTCAAATGCTGATTAAGACATGTTTAAAAAAAAAATGTGATTTAAATATCTTCCCAACCTACTCCTCTAACTAACATTAACATATAAATAACTTAAATCACACAAAACCACAGGGGGATCCAGTGTCGGGAAGACTGCAGTTCACCTTGAGAATGGTGATAACGAGGAAGTGGTGGGCGCATCATTGCATAACTGCAGGACAGCAGGACGGATGGACTGGTTCCTCTCAGGAACAGGTGGGACCGGTTGGCCTCAAAGGTACACTCCGGCTGAAAAAGAACATTTCATACGCAGGAAAAATTTGGTCTGGGGCTATTGCAGGTATAGAGGTGTGTGCAGGTAGGAAGATGTCTGGTTGGGGTGCAGCACTCTTTCACTGGGAGAAATGGAACCATGCTGGCAATCCACAACACTTCATCAGGGATGCAAGGCAGGCTTTCTCTGTTGTATCTTAATGAAGGACCAGTCACCTGGCTGAAGAGTTACAGGCCTAAGATGGGCTTTCAGGTAAGGGATCTTGAGTATGAGAATGGAAACTGTAGAGACTTTGAATAATTGGAGAACTGCATCATCATCAACAGCAAGTCTAGCATAGCAGCGGGAACAGGTGGGTTCGGAGAAACATCATAGCGCCTTTCATAACTATTTTATGGGGCCAGCTTAGTCCTTTGAGTTGTAATGACCCTGACTGACCATACGTCCAAGGTTAGGTTTTGAGGCCATTTCATTTGGGTCTAGGAACAGCCTTTAGCTAGCTTATCATATTCTTAATGATGCAATTGGACTGACCTGCTCCTGCCTCGGAGTGATAGGCACAGTGGAAATGTTGCTTGATCCCTAATGCTTTGGAAATATCCAAAACTATTTCTGAAATTAAGTGTATGCCTTGGTTACTCAAAAGGCACTGTTTTTTAATCTTGTCCAGGATTCTGCCGTATTCGATTAACTAGGGTTTGGAGGTTCCTGAGGCAATTTCAACTTTCCAGTCTCTTCTCTCCTGTTTTTTGTTGGTCTTTTCCAGTAGGTTTGAGTCTATTCCTATGTGCTTTTCACTGTGGCACACACTATTAATCATGATCTCCAGTAAACAGGGGCCCCCCAGATATTGCAGTGCAAGTCTGACGAGGAGCTACCTTTTGATGAAGCATGACACCTAATAAGATGTGTGAGGGTTTTAGCTCCTACATATAGGAGTGCCTGGCGATGTTTCCTCTATATATTTTTTTGGAACAGTGTATTTTGGTTTTAATACCACAATAGACCCCTATACCACAATAGATAGCTCCATGGTAGCAAGGTTGGGGAGCAGAAATGTTGGTGCAACCACATGCCGAGAGCTGTCTCTCTACAATCCTTCCAGGTCCCTTGTATAATTCTGTCTTTCCCCGTATTGGTTTTCAACTTCTGAGGCTGATACTTTAAAGGAACAGGAAACAAATTGTTCTGTAGATATTGAGCAGTTTCGTTAGTAGCACAATTAGCATGGGTATTTCCCTGAGAATCTTCATCATGTGATTTTTGGTGAGTAGCACATTTTCTACTATTTTTACTATGTTCTACTATTTTCTACTATTCTTTGCAAGCTTCGTTTTACATAAAGACCATTTTTCGCTCAGGGTGTAAGCAGAAGTTAGAAAACCTCTCTGTCTCCAGAGAAGCCCAAAGTCATGTGCGACTCCCAAAGCATAGTGTGAATCTGTGGATGCAGTCAGTCTTTTTCTCAGGATGTATGTAAGCTCTGTTAAGGGCAATCAGCTCTGCAAACTTGGCAGGTGACAACTCTCAACCACCTGATATATACTACACACAGCATATCCGTCAACAAGCATGCCATTGTTGTTTTGAAGACACAATCTATTTCCCAAAAAGATTAATTCTGAATTTGATAAAGAAGTCTCTTTAAGATCAATGTTAGGCTTTATTGATGCTTTCTTAATCCAAGACAACCACATGAGTTTCTTTCCTCTTCAATGGGCATTAGAGATTCATGCTATTGAGGTAGGGGCAGCGGACTAGAGTGATGTGAGCAGGTGACCACGGAGGTATTTCCAACTGGGAAAGCCTAACAGCGGAACGTTGTTGGGTTTTGGTAGTGGTGAAGAGAACAACAGTAAAGTGAGGAACAACCCTAATCAAGGCAGAACTAAATACAATGTTTTCAGAGGTCTTGATGAGGATGGGCAGAAGCAGCTACAGAGCAAATGCAGGGATCGATCCCTGCCACTATGAGGTCTAAAGCAGAAGAATAATAGGCAATTGGCTTTTTCTGATAAACACGATCTTGCACCAAAATACCAAGGACAAATGTATCCCGTTTGTAACAATACAGTGTGAATTGTTTTGCGTAATTGCAGAGCACAAAGTCAGGCGCAGAGGTGAGAGCTTGTTTTATTTGCACAAATGTATGTTCAGTTTGTATAGAACACTGCAAAGGTTCAGGACTGTCATCTTAAATATATTTTTGCAGAGGTTTTGCCATAGTGGCATATCTAAGGTCCCCCTGTCTACAATAACAAGCCACATACAAGAAAGTTTGTAACTTGGAGACTGTTACCAGACAAGACAACTTATGGATAGCTTCAATCCTTTCTAAAGATAGGTTGCACTTTCCTGCGGAGATCTCATGATGTAGATATCGTATAGAGGAAATACAAAATTGCAACATTTCTGTGGAAATCCTTGTATCCTTTCTTGGTCAATTTAGTGAGGAGATGGAAGGAATCACCTTTGTCCTCTACAGTTACAGAGGCAAGAAAAAGATTGTCAACATATTGGGCTAAGGTGGAGATCCTAGGAAAGACAAAGGAGTCTAAATCATTCTTTAGAAACAGGGAAATATAGAGGGTGATTATGGAAATGCTTGAATGAATGCAATCTTATAAAGCACGAACAGCTGCTCTGAAAAGCATCCTCGTGCTAAAGGCTTATGAGAAGGTGAAATGATTATGCCTGAACAAAGAGCAAGGTCTTGAAGGCTCCTCCGTGACAGCTGAGATCCTCTGAATGAGAAAGTGAAGAAAAACTGACTCTCTTCATGAATGGGTTTGGAAAATAAGGTGGAACATATTTTTACCATGGTGAACCATTGGACATTAGCAGAGGTAAATGAGAGGATGACAGTGTGGCTGGGAACCACAGGGTAGCTGGGGATAACCTCATTGTTGATGGCTCTCAAATCCAGGACAAATCTGCACACATTGGTCCTTCTTGACTTTTTGAAAGGGAGAAAAGGGGCATTACAGCTGTTAACAATCGGTCCCAAAGCATCCTGCTTGATGAGGTTAATGATAAATTGTTGAATTTGTGTTTCAACAGCAAGCTTTCGAGGATACTGAGGAATAGAGGGCAACTTTTTTATATCCCTTGGCTACTGAGATTTTTCCAATCCCAATGCTGACCTCTTTTATGTTGAGTGCACTTCCTATTAAGCATTCTTGCATTTTTCGACAAAAGATATCCCTGCCAAATTTGCATCCCTTTCCCACATCCTGGAAATTTTAAAGGTACTCACATGCCTAGAGGAAATCGAAAAAAATGGGTTTTCTTTGAAAAATGCAAGAAAGTGCTGTGTGGAAAAGCCAATTTTCCCCCTACAAATGGCATAAAAAAGGGTTCTCGGCTTTCAGGAACAAGCAGAGTTGTAAAAGAAACTAATTTTGTTTTTGCATTTTTCTAACTACTGTAGTATTCAATTTTTCTTATTTGTTTGTGGTTTAAACCTATTCGCAGTTTGTGGTGGAAACGGGTGAAACTGGAAAGCTATACTTTTCTGAAAACTAGATATGTTTCTGAATTCATCAAGGGATACTTTTTGTAAATTGGTCACAGTTTTCCCAAAGAAACAAAATGTTGAAAGAATTAATGAAACAGTATGAGAAATTGCAATCAGTGACATTTTAATCTGTACTATTTTGCCCCAATGGCTAATTTATAAAAATAACATACAGCTACAGTCAGTCGCAGGAGTATATAGTGTTTTTTGGTTGTCCACAGTACCCAGAGCTGACAATTGACCTACAGATTGTAATGATTTTTCAGTGTGGCCCGACGATGCAGCAACTGATAGGATAAAATCGAATTAATGAAAAATGGGTATGAAGGAAACCTATGTATTTATGCACAAAGGATACAGTTTGTGAACAGTGGGTATTTGTACATCTCTGAATTGAAGGTTCCCCATACTATTGTGATTCATAAAGCATTTTGCAAAGTTTTTTTTTGCAGAACAGCTTATATTTGGAAGGCAAAAATGAAGAGAAATCCAATTGATAATAGCAAATGTTCTACAATTCTGCATTCCTACACTTTTCCTGATAAAAACTGTACCCCAATTTAGGTGGGTGGGCCTATCGCCCATGACAGGATAGGGCCCAAATGCAATACAGAGACATCAAATTGTTAGCAACCAATTTTGGCAATGTGTGAAGCTGCAGAATTTGGGTCTGGGCTTGGCTGCCAATCTGGGTAACCTAGTAAACCCAGACATTTCTGAAAACTAGAAACACAGAGTCTAAGGTGGTGTGACTTACGTAGTTCCCACTTATGTTTTTCTCACTGGCAAAGCTCTGCAAACCGCAATTGTTGCATAAAATCAAGCATTTTCCTCACATTTCTGTGAAAGTTCTAGAGCTTTTTAGGATCCAAAAACTTCCTACCAACCAGTATTCTCACACTTTTTCTGATAAAAACAATACCCCATTTGTGTGCCATTAGTAGTTCGCACATTCAGGGCCCCATCTTTCCTGGATTTTTGTCTTGGCCATCCTGTCTTCTGAACCAATCAATCTCTTACTTCACTTTGCACAACCAAACACAGTAATCAATTTACATCTGCTCAGTTAGGTTTATCCGCTTCAGACACTTTGCAATTCATCATGGAAATGAGTAGGACTTTCTCAAACATTTGGGAATGGTTTCCTAATGCTCATCAAATCAGGAGGAGTTAAGTGGACATGGACCGAATCTCTAGCCTCAGGGCCAGAGTGGTCTCTCAAGGAAAGAAGTGTTCAGAGCCAACCAACAGGGAACATCATTGTCTGTGCCACTAGACTGAGAAGAGACATCTTCCCTTGTGCACAGAATTCTACTTCTAAACAGTCACTCTGAAGTCCATCTTAAACTGTCTCAAGTGATAGTAGAGCTGCACGCATAGAGATCCCTAAAGACAGCTGGGTCTGAAAGAAATCTTGTCTAGATCTGACCAAAGTAGTGGAATATACATCATGTATTGCTAGTTGTGGGTCTCCTTCTAGTTTCTCCTATTGCAGGTTGATTGTATTGAAGCTTTCACATGTTACCTACTTATTCTCCTCTCGCTGGCTTTGACTCGTTTTCTAGGCTCATCGTCTGATGCAACCCAAGAATTATCAGCCAGCACTGAGAATTTTAAAACACCCAATAAATCCCCTCCACAGTTGTCCTCACACTTATCTTTTTCTGAAGATTCAGTGATCTACGGAAATAAACAAAGAGGAATAAGGGCAGCAGGAACATAGACCCTGTCCCTTAGATGCCTTTCTTTTTTTTTCTTTTCTTTTTTTAGTTTATTCGGTCTAAGATTAGACCATTAAAAAGCGTAAAAACGAACCATACATACAAAGAGAAACAGAGATCATAACCATCACAAAGGAGAGAAAAAAAAAAAAGACAAATACAATTAATACACTCCTTGTCCAATAGACCAAATGTTAAATAATACTCCTTAGTTGATGGCTCCTAGCTTATTGGAAACCATTTACCAAGACAGTTTAAAAGAGAAACAGATAGTATACTAAATCTTTTCTGATGTTACCTATAAAAACTGTTCTAATGCAAATTGTACATAAAAAGTGGTTCGTAATACTTCGTAAAATATTTCATGCTTGCAAAAATTAAAAACCAAACATTTAAAAGGGTACCATAGAATTGACTTCATTTCTTGAATAAATTATTCATGGGAATTGAATCTTGCCATTTGCAAAGTGCTATATGCTACGATACTATGAATCAGTTAAATGAGAAAACCCAATAAAAAACACAGACAAGGATAAAATCTAATATCATAGGTAAACCAACACAAATAATCGTATTTGAGTTCCCTAATCGTCTAAAATCCTCGTCCACTAGCTGCTGGACCTCTCTTCAGCCAGTAGACTAGGGTCTAAAATAGTCCTGCTACGAATTGTCCATGCTGCTGACAGGTATTTGGAAACCGAGCTTACTATCAACGTGGAAGTATCATATTTGCATAATCTGTAGGCACTGGTTCGATCATGCAATAGCAATACCTTGCACAAGGGGATAATCCACTTTCCCTTTAGGACATTTATACAAGGGGCAGAAAAATAAAACATGCTCAGGAGTTTCCTTACATAAGTGGCAGTTTATGCATTTATCAGACATGGGACTGTTGGTCGAACAACGGGCCGTGTAGCTATTAACTGCTAATATTCCATATCTGAACTGAAGGAATAAGGCTCGGGCACGTGCTGGTATGGGGAGATCCAGGAAATTCTCAGGCCGGGGTTCGTGTTTGACCAGCAGGAACTCTGCTGTCAGCCGACCTGGCCCATTACAATGAAAAAACTAATCGTAAATTTTTCCCCAATATCACTCTTTGTTCAACAATCTAGCGTTAGCAGGGATCCTCTCAGGATTCTCCCAATAATGGGGGAAGCCCAGCTTAACCCAGGCTGATTTCATCTCCCTCAACCAACAAACTTTTTCCCATCCCTGGGAAGGTGGTATAAGGTCTTTGATTGCTGTCCTAAAGGGCTCAAGTTCTTCCGTTTTCCATAATCGAACCCAATATAGAAGTGACCTTAAGCTTGCTGTGTCTTTAATGCTATTTATACCCAGGTCTAATCTTAGGGGAATCATCGGCGTGCCCTTCCCTAGCCTAGATATGTATCTGAAAAAAATTGTTTTCTTTGGTTTGGAGGGTATCCAATTGTCTGTATGAACCCCAGAGTTCCGCTCCGTACAGGGCAGCAGCACGAATTTGGGCTTTATAGATTTCGGAAATTGGGATCAGAGGGGGGCTTACTACGGTATTAGCCTTTCGATCTAGCACTCCACCTCTTTGGCTGATAATAAGTGCCCCTTTTCTTATGGCTGCATCCCAGCTGCCCTTGTCCGATAATCTAATGCCCAGATAATCGTACTCCGTTACCCTCTCCAAAAGGACTGAATCCATCACTATATTTGCTTTTATCTTCTTATTCGGGGTTCTATATATCATAAATTTTGTTTTCTTTACATTGATATCCGGCCCGTAATCTCTGCAAAATACACAAAACTGATTAACCAGATTTTGAATTCCCATGGATGTTTTGGCCAGCAGGATAGTGTCATCCGCATAAAGCAGGCCTGGCACTTTATTCCCGGCCAACTTAGGGGAGTCATTGGTACAGTTTGCTAGATAATGAATGCAATTGTTTATATATAGGAGTAAAAGGGTAGGGGCTAGGACACAACCCTGTCTGACTCCTCTTTCAATGGCTACTGGATCTGTTAAATCGCCATCCTTAATACTCCTGATTTGTGCGTAGGTGTTCTCGTGCAGTCGGACCATAAGTTTCAGAAGACCATTGGGGATGCCCATATCAGCTAATGTCAGCCATAGCTGATTCCTGGGGACCAGATCAAATGCGGCTCTGAGGTCAATGAAGACCACAAACAGGTTACCCCCTCCTACTTCCACAGTCTTCCATTTGATTGTTAGGAATCTTAAGACTTGATCTATGGTACTAACTGCTGGCCTAAACCCTGCTTGCAAATTAGAGATGGCATTGGTTCCTAGAATCCATTCTTCGAGATGAAACAGGACTTGCTTAGCAAAAATGTTTTGAAAATTGTCAAGTAAGGAAATTGGGCGATAATTGGCAGGGTCAGAGGGGCTGCCTTTTTTAAAAATAGGAACTATCTCCGCTCCCATCCAGGAGCTCGGGACAGGCGCTCCTGCAGCAACTACATTAGAAACCAAGTTCAGGTATGGGGCCCATATATCCGGACTTGTCTTGTACAGGTCACCTGGGATTTTATCAAGGCCTAGGGCCTTTCCCCATTTTAGTGAAACAATCGCAGCCTTGGTTTCTGCCAGGGTGAATTTGATTGGGGAGGCCTCAAAGGTCATAATATGGTTCAGTTCCCCAGTAGTAACATCTGTAGGCCCTGAATATAATCGGCCAAAGTGATCTGTCCACTCTACGGGGAGTATTGAGGCACCAGGCAGACGGCTGGGTTCCCCATTGGTGTCGGCCACCAGTTTCCAGAATCTCGAAGTATCATTAACTTTTGCAGACTCCAGAAGGGAAGCCCATCTAGAGTCATCCCATCTCCTACGGGCCCTGCTAAGTTACTGTTTATAATCTTTCCTTGCTTGCCTTATATGCTCTGTCTGGCCCCCTCTTAGAGCTCTGAGTAGTTTGTGCTGTGCTTCCCTGCATGCGGCACTAAACCACCTTGCATTGCACTTCTTTTTTGCTTTACTAGCAATCTCTTTGGTGAAAAGGTGTTTTAAAGAATTAAATAATTGTGTATGGGCTGCTATAAGCCCTTCACCATGTTCTAAAAGCAGGGACATGCGCTCCATTTGGTCAGCCAACAGGCTATACAAAGATGTCATAGAACCTAAGTCAGTGTTCACAAATTCCCATTTGACATTTCGTCTATTATTTGTCAGTGCCAGCTGTTGTTCGTAAATCTTAGTACAAGGGGCTTCAAGTAGAGGTAATAGACCCCTAACAGATAAGATCAGTGGCTCATGATCACTTTCCTCATGTTCTAAAATCTTCATATCAGCCATATGACCCCACAACCGAATGCCAAGCAGAATATAATCTATTTGGCTCTTCTGGGCTCCACGCCTGAATGTAGGATGAACATCAACGTCCGAGCGGGAACGACAGTTACAGGCCCGATGACCATGTGCCAGTGTAATGTCCACGACTTGGTGTGTTAATCTATTCATTCTCGGTCTTTTGCTTGACACCAATTGAGGGATACCCCAATATGCGTCCTCTTCCTTATATAGTTCCTGGGCCAGTGAGTAGGGCTCAAAGGTAACATTAAAATCCCCTGCGATAAGAATAAAGTGGGAGGAGGTTTTGCAGGAAAGAAAACTGTCCAAAATAGTCAAAGCGTCTGACTCATATTTGCTGCCCAGGCTCCTATTGTAGATGTTAACTATTAGGAGCGGTTTCTCCTTAAGGGATGGTATTGTTAAACCCATCAGATCGGGACAGCCCATATCTACTGCTTCAACCCGACATTTGAGGGAGCAGCTGAGCCATATGAGCAGCCTTTCTTGGTAGTGCAGTCTCTCAGCAGAGTATTTTATACTACAGACTTGGGATTCATATTTACGTCTGTTTGCTTCTTCATAGTAATGTAAGAATGGTGGTTGTTGTACCGCGCCTACTTTATTTTTAGGATCTTTCAATTTTCTTTTCAAATTATTCAAATGATCTATGTGAAAGGTGTCTCTATCTGGAAAGGCGGTCTTCACATTCTCATTAAAGACTTCCATTCACTATCTCAGAAATCTGTACATGCCTTTATCAAACCAGTGATACACAGAATGAGCAGGAGTTCCCTTTATTGCGGGTTCATTATGCTTAGATGTGTTTGCTCCACACTGTCCCCATCATCCATATATGGAAAACAAAAAGGTGTCTGGCCCTGTTGTGCTACAGGAGGGGTGATTGGAAGTAAGGTTAAAGGGGTAAACAGGGTAAAGGGGTCCCTCAGTTAATTTCATCTAACTGATCTTGTGGCAGGGCAAAGGGAAGATACCATGCTCTCCAACTCAAAAGACCTCCTTGCTTTTGGCCGGTCTTCAGTTGTGGACCAGAGGAGTTAGCAAAGTGGCCAGTGCAGCTACGTCAAAGATTCTCTTTCCTACATGTATGCATCCTTCAAGGGTCTGTGCTTCAGGTCCAGCATTCCTGCCTATCTTCTACTTGCTCTTCCCACAATGCCCGAATCAAGCTGATTCATTATTATTACCTCCACAGGGTGTACTTGACCCCTAACTGGATTTATAGTATGTTCTCGGGGTGCAAGTTGCCCACCGAAAGTGTCAACTGGAAGGGGCAAACCTCTATTATATGGCATGGAACTGCCCAATTCTCACACCTTACTGGGACATGGTACTGAACCATATTACCATTGCCACAGGACATAATCTGGAAAGGACGAATGTGAAGGAGCTCTGCTAAAATTGAAGGCGCAGAGAGGTCAGCGCAGGCATAAGCATGCAAAAGCATGAGATCTGATACTAAATGATTGCCAAAGATGGTCGGTTGCTATCCCTTTCAGATGGGGAATCCTCCTATGAGAAATGAAATAGTGGACCCCAATGCAGGGGCCTTGGTTTTAATAGCTGCCCACACATTATGTTGCTGGGGTAGAGATACAAAATACATACATTTTGCCCCAAACCATGCCCCCCACACAACACTGGGACAACATCAGAGTTTGGAATGACACCTCAGTGGCAGACACCTTAGTGGCAGTTCGTTCATTTTCCTCAGCTGGTTTATTGTTTAACTGCTTCATTTTCCCTCTCTCCCCATGTCTACTCCCAGCACTTTTTCAGACCTAGCTTACATATTTTGTTCAAGAACTGGTCTCACAGTGTTGCACTCTTGATTTCAGATTATTTTCTGTTTCATACAAATAATGCTCATTATGCAAACCATTGATGCAGAGATAGCAACATTTGAGGTCACCTCACCCCAATGTAGCTAACACCTACTGTTTCAACTGAATATATGTAATCATTAAGGCCCTCATCACAACCCTGGCGGTCGGTGATAAAGCAGCGGTAATGCCGCCAGCAGGCCGGCGGTAACCAAAATGGAATTATGACCACAGCGGAAACTGCTTAGTCAGACAGACACTTTAACACACCGACCACCAGGGCGGAATCAACAAGCACCACAGCGGTAACTGCCAATAGCCAGGCAGAAGACAATGTACCGCCCACACTATTACGACCGGCCTATCCACCACCTTTTCCAGGGCGGTACCAACGACATCAAAAACATGGCAGAAACAGAGCTCAGAAGTCAAAGGACTCACCTGTGGAGACTCAGGGAACATCCTTGATGCCATGGAGCCCGAGCTGCTCATATTTCCGATGTTTTTCTACCTTCTAATGCATTATGAACAGCAACGCCGCGAACACGACCACGGTGAGTACTGCCGCCTAGCACACAAGGGGGGGAGGAAAAAGAGAGTGACACACACATGCAACACGCAACACCCCCACCCCCAACACCATACAAACAAGCAAGTGCACTAACATTACATATTCACCCCGTATCCCTCAGGAATAATGCAAGGACAAAAGGAACTGATTAAAGTGAGTGTAATACGATAAAATAACATGAATAAGTGCATCAAAATACAAATGTATATACATATTTACAAATGGAGGGACACTGCCCAGTCCTCAATGTCCGTGGGCCAAAGGGCCACAACAAATAGGCCAAGGCCCCACCTCACTCCTGCAACAACACGGAGAGAACACTGCAGGGGCATCAGGTCGAAAATACACAGGCACCTCAGGGGGACGGGAAATGGGGGGGCACCTCAGCCGGAAGATGGTACAAGACTACTGGTCCTGGAGGGGGCAATATGACCTGTGCGCTGTCCTGGGGAGTGCAAGGCCACAGTCTCTCAAGTGGGTGGTTTGCCCACTGCTTGGTCCTGGGAAGTGCAAGGCCACAGTCTCTCAAGTGGGTGGTTTGCCCACTGCTTGGTCCTGGGGAGTGCAAGGCCACAGTCTCTCTAGTGGATGGCTCCTTCCACTGGTTCTGGAGGGGGCATTGTGCCCAGTGTGCTTCATCCTGGGAAGAATGGGGTGAGTGGATGGCGTCTTCCACTGGTTCTGGAGGGGGCATTGTGCCCTCTGATGCAGATCTTGGGGAGTTCAAGGTCCCAGTCTCTCACCTGAGTGTCAGACCCACTGGATTTGCAGGGGCAAGGATGCACAACAGCCCATGGAGGCAGGACTACACACTGTTCGCTGGCAGTGATGGCTGCTCAGTGGTGGCAGTGGCGGTGCTGGTGTCGGGGCTGGCAGTTGTGAGGGGAGGCTCCAGCCCTTCCCTTGCAGCCTCGGACGGCTGAACCACCATGGTTGGTGGTGGGGGCTCCGAATGAGTCCCAGCCCCAGGCCTCATGTCTTTCCTACCTGCTGGTGTAGGCCCCTTGCCCTTCCTGTGTGTAAATAGAAATAGTACACTGTTCCAATGCATATACATGCAGCGTAAAGAAGAGTCAGTAGTTTCAGGAGAGCCCTCAAACATCCATTAGGATGCCAAGCTTCGTCACTGGGCAATCTCCTTGTCAGACCGGTGCTGCAATGTCTGGCGGACCACCCCAAAAATGGTGGTGGTACTCTACCGAAGATTGTATAGCAAATATAGTTAGGTTTGCAGTGAATACTGACTGTTAGAAAGAATGTAGGAGAGACAAGTGAGTTAAAATTGGCTCTGAGCCTTAAGCATCATAATTTAATAACTCAGGGAAAGGATCAGGCCAAGATTAAAAAAGAAACAGGGGGAGTGAATGTGGGGAATAATGTCCCACTGCACTCCATAGAAAGGAAAAATGCAGTGTACCTAGTCCTAACACACTCTGGTCAACATGTTTCGCGTCTCTATGGTCAAAAAATAATCCCATGATGCTTCATCAGGACCGTAACAGCTACTTCTCCTATTTATATAAGCAGTAATAAGTGCTGGGAAGTCACTTACTGAGCGAGGACTATTCGTCACCGTCGATTGGTCAATCAGTCACCCTGCATGAAAGTGAAAGCATAGACATTCATTAGTGTTTGAGTAGTGCAGAGGGTGATGCACGCAGTAAACCCCGGTCCAAGGTGCGGCACAAACGGACATAACAAGACAGGCTTACCATCCCATAGTAGAGAATAGGCATCATAGGAACGCGCAAGCCTCAAACCAAAGGAGAATTACTAGGTGTAAAAGAATAGTATTGTAATGCATGGATTGAATACACATTGGCAGGAGATTTCTCAAAAATAAGAACAATATGCACAAACAATAACTTAATTTAGCTGCCACTCGTACCTAAAACATACTGGTACTAATAAAGCTGGTCAAATGTAAACATCATGACCCATAAAGAAAGAGCTAGTCACTGTTAGACCACTGTGTACAACAGATTGTCGATCGTTATGCAGGTGAAGGAATAACATTGAGCTGCCACTCGTATATAAAACATACTGATAAAGTTGGTAAAATGTTTTTTTTGATAAACATATTTTATTGTTTTTAAGAAGACATGGCAAAAGAGGAATATAAACGATACAGAAAAGGAACAGAGGTGTAACGAGCAGAGAGCATTTACATTTCAATATGGCAATGTAATAGATATCAAAGACAGTTGTGGGATCCGAACAATCACAGTGCAGGGATAAAGATCTAGGCCAAAGGGTGGGCCACATCAGTAGTTCTGGTGTAGCCATCTTAGCCAGCCCTTTGTCTCTTATTATGGCAGCAAGTCTATCCATCTAGACCACTTTTTCTTGGGTTGCGCATCAGTCAACCCCTTTTCTCCATTTTTGAAGTGATTGGCCCTCGGGGGAGATCCAGGTCGCGGCTATATCTCTCTTGGCGATCAACAGGGCTGTGGCCACCAGAGCCCGGTGAGCCTGTGTTCCCCCCATGTCTTCCATCACTCCCAGTAGGACCAGTTTTGCAGATCTTTGTATTTCATAACCCAAGACTTTCCCCAGTTTGTGGAGCACTGAGCCCCAATAGGGCTGTATCACTCGACCGGACCAGACCATATAGAAAAAATCAGCAGACACGGTCAAGCATCGTGGGCATTGGGCAGAGGGTCAAAGGCCCGCGCAGTGCAGCCTAGCAGTAGATAAGTATGCGCTTTGTAGGTAATAGAATTGCACTGTGTGGAGCTTAGCCGACACCGCCAATGACCTGGGTGCCATCATGGCTTCTTTCCATTCCGTGTCTTCTAGGGTGCCCACCCATAACTCCCATCTAGATCTAATGGGGTTCAAATCTCCGGGAGCGTTATTGATCAGCGTTTTGTAGATTTGGGAGACACCCTTCCCACCCAGGTTTCCCATGAGTAGTTTGGCCTCCAGCGGGTTAATCTCTGGCAGAGAGCCTATTGTCGGTATGTGAGTTCTTAAAGCGTGTCTGTGTTGGAGATATCTGAAGAATTGTGTTTGGGCTAGTTGGAAGTCCTCCCTCAAGTCTTGGAAGGATTTCATATTTTCCCCTGACCACACATCTCCCACCAGGGAGATGCCCACCAAATCCCATTCCACAAATCCCTCTAATGCCGCAATCGCGCTTAGCTGTTTTCCTCTCCATAGTGGTGTCTGACGAGTAACGATGGCGTTCCAGTGGGTGAATCTTAGGGCAGCACGCCATGCCAGAAAAACCGCCCTGGTAACCTCCCCTATTCCTTGGGGTAGGGGATTCCCATACATTATGTCTAGAAGGCGTGGAAATCCCAGGAGTTCCAGTTCCACCTGGTAAGCTGGGTCTCCCCACCCCCCATTAAACCAATCGTGGATCACTATTAGTTGGGAGGCCAGATAATACAGGTAGGGATCCGAGGCACCCAAGCCTCCATCATATATCCCTCGTCGGCAGTGTTGGGCCGCCACTTGATGTCTGGCACCTCTCCAGAGAAACAACCCTGTGGCACTTTCAAGAGCTCTAAACCAGGAGCGGGGGATGAATGGAGGAAAATGTTGAAAGGTGTATAAGAGCCTCGGCAGGATCATCATTTTATATAGAGCCACTCAACCCATTATGTTTAGCGGCAGAGTCTGCCATGTCTGAAGGTCTGCTTTGATGCATGACCATAACGGTGTCAGGTTTTTGGCCCAAGTCAATTCCGGCAGCAGAGACACCCAGATACCCAGGTATTTGAAGCTTAGCCTGCGCAGTGGCATCTTATCTTGCCAATCAAAGCAGTCCCAGGAGTGTGCAAGCCGGATTAGTATTGATTTGGCAGGGTTCATCTTTAGTCCTGATGCCAGTTCATAGTGTTTTAACAGATTGAGGCATCCTGGGCCCGTTATGCTGGGCTCTTCCATATACAGCAGGACATCGTCGGTATAAAGCGCTATTCTATCTTCCTGGGAGTGGCTCCAGTGCCAACCGCGATATATTGAGTCATATCTGATCATCTGGGCCAGAGGTTCAATGGCCAGGGTAAACAGAAGGGGAGACAGAGGACAGCCCTGCTGTGTGCCCCGATGAACCTCTAGAGTCGAGGACAGGGTCCCGTTAACCTGCACTCGGGCAGTAGGGTTGACGTATAGTGCTTGAACCAAGTGACAAAATCTCAGACCGAGGCCCGCGAGTCGGAGTACCAAATGGAGAAACCCCCAATCGACCGAGTCTAAGGCCTTTTCGAAATCAATGAGTAAAAGGGCAAGGTCTCGGGTTAAGCGGCCACGTTCAGCTAATGCTATGTGTAACCGACGGATGCAATGCCGAGTACCGCGAGTAGCCATGAACCCACATTGGTCTGGATGTATTAGTTGTGGCAGAACCCTTTTGAGACGGGCGGCAAGGATGGTTGCAAAGATTTTAATTTCGGTATTGATCAGTGAGATCGGCCTATAGTCCGCACAGTGTGTTGAGGGGAGTTGGGTCTTGGGGACCACTACAATGATGGCAGTGTCTAGTTCCCTGGGGAAGATACCTTTGTTGTCTACGTCCATAAAGAGGTTCAGTAGGTGTGGTGTTAATTCTTCTCTGAAGATCTTGTAGTATTCTGAGGGGAGGCCGTTGGGTCCCAGGGTTTTCCCAGTGCCTAATGCCGAAGTGGCCTCTTGGATTTCTTCTGCGTCAATGGATTCATCCAGGGCCCGCGCCTCTGACCCCAACAACCCTGGGAAGGGGATTTCCTCCAACAACTGGCTGGCCGAGCCCATGTCGACCCGTCCCGACGCCTGATATAGTGTTCGGTAATACGTGGCGAAGGCATTTGTGATTTCTGTGTGGTTCACGACAAGGTTATCCCCTCCATCCCGAATTTCAGGGACAATCCTAGAGGTCTGGTGTTGGGATACCAGCCAGTGCAGCATTTTCCCGGTCTTGCCCCCCCCACCCATAGAGTTTCGCCATGCTTGCCCTCCATAAGTGCTTAGCTGCCTCTAGGGATTGGTCTCTTATGTCCTCACGGATTAAGAGTAATTGTCGCGTTGTCTTGTCGTTCGGGCTTATTTCATTTTCGTTTTCAAGGACCTTAGCCCGGAGCTCCAGCTGTTCGATATGCTTAGCCCGCGCCGCTTTACCCGCCGCCCATAAAGTGCCCACGGATGTCACCGACCCCTCGTTCAGCTCAAAGTATTCCTGTATTGCCTTGCGCATCTGCTCCACGTAGTTTTGGTCTTGGAGGTACCATGCGTTTAACCGCCACATAGGGCGGATCTGAGATTGTGTGTGACCTACAATGAATCGGAGTGGGGCATGGTCGGAGATTCCCCTTGTCAATATTTCAATGTGGGAAAGGGTTATGCAGTCTGTGCTCGGGAGCAGAACCGGGTCTATCCTGGTTTGTGAACCATGAGCGGCTGATGTGTGGATGAATTGACGCCGCCTTGGGTGCCATATTCGCCAAGCGTCGCAGAGCCCCGTCGCGGAAAACCAACCCCTGAGCCCTGCCGCCGCCGTGTGTCTATGTGCGGAGATTGGGCCGTCCGCTGCTGGGTCTGGGGTGGCGTTAAAGTCTCCTCCCATCATTGTGAGCCCCGGAGGCAGGTTTAGGAGTAGCCTAGAGAGGTCTTCCAGAGTTCTGCAGACTAATGTGGGGAGGACATAAACACTGACCATATTAATCGTAGTCCCTTCAATTTTGCCTGTAATGGCTATATAGCGTCCGGGTTGGTCTCTACGTACCTGTATGTTTGTCATGGGGAAGGACCAGTGAAGCAATATGGCTACCCCTCTTGAACCACGAGTGAACCCGGCATGGTAAACCTTCTCAAAGCCCCTACGGGCTAGGAAAGGACAATTGTTTCCCAGGAGATGAGTTTCTTGCAATAGGAGTACGTTCGGTTTGTGTCTGTAAGTAAATACAGCAGTGCGTTTTATCTTATCCAGGAGGCCATTAACGTTCCATGAGATGATTTGTGTCTGGTTCATGGGGGGTGGGTATGTAAGAGGTGTTCGTCATGGCCGCTTGGGCTTTCTTTTATTGGACGTGGGAATATTGGAGAGCCCTTATTTGGTCCCTGTCTCTGTGGGGTGTGTGCCTCTCCAAAACCAGTGGAGTCCCTAGATTTCCTGCTCTGTCTGCTAGACCTACAAATTGAACATTTTTGTGACCTAAACGTGGTAACAGCGGCCCTTGGAACCAGGCCTAAACTCCTTTGCCCCCCAGCTCCCACCCCAGCCCATACTTCTCCCCAGAAGCATCTGTCGCCCATATATAGTACCTCCCTTCTAAAACTGGTGAGGTGAACTATAAACTGATAGGGTAGCGGTAGTGAAAGACCCCTCCATTTTTTATGGATTAAGTCTAAAATTACAGTAAATGTTGTTAAGTTTATCTTGACATAAACCCCGTTGACCCAGTAGTGGCCTTCCACCAGATGGTTTCTGCGTCTGCTGTATCACAGCACCGGGCTGCGGGACAAGTCCGTATCTTCCAGGGGTCCGGAGTGGGTCCGTTCCCCACCAGGCGTGTCGGGGATTTCCTCGGAGCTCGGGTTCTGTGGTTCTGTCCGGTGGGTTCTAGAAGGCGATTGTGAAGGAGATCTGCGCGGTGCCTTGCGTCGCTGAGATCGTGTGCGACGGCGACGGTCGGGCCGCTGCTCCCCCGTCGGTTCGACTGCAAACCTTGCAGGGGTCTGGCATTGTCTTTGCCGAGGCCCAGCGGGATCTCCTCTGTCAACCAGGTCCAAGCCGTGGCCGGGTGGTCGAAGAATTGGGATTGGTTTCTATAGACCACACAGACTTGCGCCGGAAACAGAAGTCGGTATTGGATGTCCATGGCTTTGAGTTTCTGTTTCACTTCAGTGAATGAGCGGCGTTGTTGTTGAACTTCTCGCGTGTAGTCTGGGAAGAGAAGGACTTTTACTCTATTGCAAAGGAGGTCTCCCTTTATACGCGCCTCTTGCAGTATTGCATCTCTGTCTTTGAAGTGGAAGAGGCGGAGTATCACTGACCTGGGTGGGGAGCCCGGAGGGGATTTTGCCTGCAGGGCCCTGTGGGCTCGCTCGATCGCGAACCACGGCGTGAGGCGAACAGCGGGCATCCAGGAGCGGAGCCAGTCCTCCAGGTATTGGATTAGAGGTGATTCTGCTGTGTTCTCGGGAAGACCCACCAGGCGGAGGTTGTTGCGTTTAGATCTATTCTCGGCGTCTTCGGCTCTCTTGTGCAGCTCCGAGGTGTGGGCGGTTAAAGCAGAAACTTGGTCTTTGAGGGCAGACACATCATCTTCTACCGTGGAGATCCTAGATTCAGCCTCGGTGATTCGGGCCATGGCATTGCGGAGGTCTTGTCTAACCAGGGCCACGTCCACTCTGACTTCTCCTATTTTGGACTCAACGGCTGCTTGTGAGGTCTGGGTTGCCTGGAGTATCTCTGCCAAGTCTCTGGGTGTTGCCTGTGATTCACTGCCCCCACTTGGGGGGCGGTCTTCCGACCGAAGCCCAACGGTGCCCGTAGGGAATTAGTCCATGCGGGTCTGCGCCACTGTTTGTCGTGCCGGTTTGTCTTTGCCCATGGCGGGTCTGTTGCGGTCTTTATCTCCCAGGGCCTTGGTGTCTGGAGACGCGGCGTGGCCTAGTGGGGCTCACCGTGAAGGATATGCAGAGCTAAGGTGGCTAGATCCTCAAGGCATGTCCGCTGCCCCTGGATTTTCGAGCCCGTCCAGGGTCTCGGGGGTCACAGCTCCCAACCCCTGGCCCCGGTCTATCGATAGTCTTCAAGAGGGGGGGTCTCTGTTCAGCCAATGTCCCAGATGGTCTCTGGGGCTGCCTCCAGGCTCCAGCCTTGTGTCCAGGGAAAGGGCGGGAGGGACGACCTCTGGTTCCCGGTCCGGGGGGCAGGGCCTCTGTCTGCTCACCCCTCGTCCGAGTGCCCGGGACCGGGAGATGCGCCTTGTCGCAGCGTTTTGGTTTTATGCGGCTCTGGATCCAGGCTGCCGCTGTGTGATTGGGAGCCAAGGGTTTCTCCCTGGCTGGCAGTGCGCACTGTTTCTCACCTGTGGGCCTGGTGGGTGGGCGCCGATCTTACTACGTTTCTGGCTTGTGTCTGCCTCGCAGTTCGTCCTCTTCCCGCGGGTCGGGCCAATGAAGGTCCCACAGCCCGCCTCCTGGCGGGGTGTTCCGTCAGTCCTCTCCTCCCCAATCGGCCCGTCTCGGGACTCACCCCGGTCGTGCAGTGTGTTGTTTGGCACCTCTCTGGGGCCGCGCGCCCGTCGGGGCCTCTCCGGGTGTGGCGCGCGGCTCACCTGCAGCGCCTGTCCGGGGGGTGGGGGCGAGGCACCGCCAAGGATCTCCAGGCCTGGTTCCAGGCCGGCCGCCCGTGCTTCCCCAGACCTGGATTCGTGCCCCCAAGGGGGAGAGGGCGACAGGAAGGGAGGGGGGGGGTCACCCCCTCCGGCACAGCATGTCTCAGCCCACAGCAGGCCGAGGGCCATCCCCCGCAGTGCAGCGCTCTGTCTCTCAGCTCCAGGCACCACGGTCAGTCGGCGCCGAACAGGCCACCTCCGTGCGTCTCTCTCCAGCGGCCAGCAATGCGACCTCAGCGGCTTTTCGCCATCTTGGATACAGACGGTCCCAGTCCTGCGGTGCGCGACAGCTGAGCTGAAAAGTTTGCTATTTCAACAGGGGAAATGATAATCTCACTCCGGGTAGGCCGCTGGGTCTCAGGGGGTCAGTACAAGGCTCTGATGGGGCTGGATGGCATGTCGCTCAGAGGCCGATGACGGAGGGGTCCGGAGCACTACAAAAGTGCGTCTGCCATCTTGACGCCTCGGCCACGCCCCCCAAAGTTGGTAAAATGTTAACATCATGACCCATAAAAGAGAGAGCTGATCACTGTTAGACCACTGTGTGCAACAGATTGTCAATTATTGTGCAGGGGAAGGAATCGTATTCAAGCAACCAACAACTCATATGAAAAGAAAAAGGCCGTCAGTGTCTTCGCTGTAATGTAATTATCAAAGGGACAATAGGTATAAAAAGAACATACTTATATCTCGCATTGGTCCCTCGGTAAACCTGCCATGAGTCGCGTGCCTGAAGACAATCGCTCTGCGCGTCGGAAGGCTTAAAATAGTCGGTAATCGTGGCGCGAACACTCGCGTCTATACCGGAACAACTCAATGATTGGCCTATTCCGATTCAGGTAATAGAGATCGAAGATGGACTAGTGGCAAATTAGATGGCGGCCATCTTACTTGTAGTGACGTCCTACCAATGAGTCCATAAGAAAATAGGTGGTGGCCATCTTGGTGGTAGAGGAGAACACCGGAGGTGGGCGTTAATGAAAAACTTTTGTGGCGGCCATAATGGTAGTAGAAGTATTAAAGAAAACCACAAACAAACTAGTGTGGTTATTATACAGTGAAAGAAAGGCAAATATTCTGCCCTAATAGCGAATAATGAATATATCAAAAGTCCCTGGAAGAATATAGGGGACAGGTAAAAATGAAATAAGCATATTGCTGCAAACCGATGTTAATAATAAGGGAACATAAAAACATCGTCAACATAGACAAAGTCCAATATCAGTGGTTGTCAAGTCAGTAAAAAGACTGTTTGTTACAGCTCATTTATGGTGATAAAGTGCACCAAGGGATCTCATTATTCAACCCTTCACTAGATGTCTTGAGTCTGAAAACCCAACGTTCTGTTCTAAATAGAAACTTAGGATCATTGTTATTATATCTGGGCACCTGTAAAACAATCCACCACAAATCGTCAGGACCATGGTTCGCTTCCAAAAAATGTGAGCTTAATTTAGTGGTAATACGAGAGCACCTGATGTTGCTTCAATGTTCATTTATTCTCTGCTTCACGGATCTAGTCGTCATGCCAATGTACTGCAAATTGCAGGGGCAGGTGATCATATAGATACATTGTCGTGTGTTGCAATTGGTATGCCTATTCAGATGCCAGGTGCCAACGTATTTCAAGTCCAACTGGTCAGCCCGTTTGGTCAGAGGGCAGACGTTACAGGAACTGCACAGGTAGTGCCCGGTGACCGGGGGAAGATTCCATAGAGTGGTCTGTTTTGACGTATCCCTTGCCCTTCCTGTCAGCAGCTGGGGATTTCTCCTTGCCCTTCCCTGTCGCAGCTGGTGGTGCCTCCTTGCCCTTCCCTGTCGCAGCAGGTGGTGCCTCCTTGCCCTTCCAAGACACTGCTGGTGCAGGCACCCTTTCAGTGTTGCTGCCTGGTGCTCGGGATACTCTCCCACCTGCAGTAGCTGTCGACACTACTGTGGCCGTGGACTGGGTGGCTGAGGCGCTTGCCTGTGTTCTGACCACCCTGGCCCGACGTGAAGGACGGGGGATGAGTGGTAGGGAAGAGGTCAACGGTGGAGAGGAAAAGCTTCTTACGGACATTGTGGCGGGAGGTGGTGAATGTTTGGGAGTGAAGGAAGAGGAAGTGGTTGAAGGAGGTGTCAGTCTGCTGTATTTGGGTGCAGGTGCATGGGCTGGATGCTGTTGTGAGGTGGATGGCTGTTGAGTGTCTGAGTCCTTGCATTTGTGTACTTTGGGAGGAGGGGGCATAGACAGTGGGAGAGGACTCAGGGGACGTATGCATGGCTGTGGGGGTGATGACTGCCAGTAAGGGGTGTGTACTGATAGGTGTGCTGGTGACGGGGAAGTGGATGAGGATGTAGTGCATGCAGGTGTGAGTGTAGATGCAACTGGGAGGGAGGTGGAGGAGGAGGAGGGGGGACACAGTGGAAATTGGGGATGTTGGTATATCTGCATCTGGATGGCATTTGTGTGAGTGCTGTGGGATGAAGTGTGGTGCTTATGTTTGCCTGTACCACTCTTGTGTGCTGTCTTGTGTGCATGCTCGTCTGCATGGGTGCTTGGGATAGGTTGGGGTTGAGGGGAATGTGATTGGGAAGAGGAAATTGGAAGTGGGAGGGTGGAAACAGGGACAATGGCTGCCATCAGAGAGGAGGCCAGAGCCTTTATTGAACTCTGTTGGGCCGCCAAGCCAGTGTGAATGCCCTCCAGGAATGCACTTGTCTGTTGCAAATGGGCTGCCAGCCCCTGGATGGCATTCACAATGGTTGACTGTCCAACAGAAATGAATCGCAGGAGGTCAATAGCTTCTTCACTCAGGGCAGCAGGGCTAATTGGGGCAGGGCCTGAGGTGCCTGGGGCGAAGGAGATGCCCACCCTCCTGGGTGAGCAGGCACGGGAAACATGCTAAGGGGCTGCTGGGAGGGTGGTGCTGGTATGGGGGCGGCAACTGTACCTGTAGTTGGGGTGGGGGGACAGAGGTGTCTGCCACAACCAGGGAGCTTCCATCGGAGGAGATATCACTGTCAGAACTGTCTCCTCCAGTCTCCGCCGTGGTGCTCTACTCGCCTCCATCCCACTGGTGCCCTCCCCGTTGGTGGATTCAGCCTCCTGGGTCGTGTGGGATACAGCTCTCCCCGTCACCGGTGCCTCTGCTCCTCCGCCAGATGATGCTAATGCACATAAGGACAGGGTGACAAAACAAAAAGGGGGGCAGAGACAAAGGATGCCCTTGGTCAATGGCGGCAACAACACCACCGTTGGCGTACACAACACACACAGGGAACAGCCCTATGCACTAGGCAATGCACTACTAGTCACAATGCTAGTCACCAGCCCATTGACAGGGATACCTAACGCCAATTGCAGCATACCTGAGACCCACAGACCCCTGCCCATTAGTGGATGCCTACTACCTTGGTTGGAGGAGGTTCACATCAGACCCTGCCCAACATGGGACCTACCCTGCAATGCCCGGCCCGGCAACCACAGGCCCACATCCCCCACCCGGAAGCCACCCCACCACACACAAGTAATATATTGGGGCACCTTACTCACCCACTTGTGGCTGCTGTGATGACCCCAAGCGCCCATCCAGCTCCGGATAGGCCACCGCCAGTATGCGGGCCATCAGGGGGCTCAGGGTTCAACGGGTACCCCTTCCTCGTTGGGAGGCCATCTCCAGCTGGGCCTCCGCCATCTTCCGTGCCCAGCGTCTCAGGTCCTCCCACTGTTTGCGACAGTGGGTGCTCTGCCTGCCGTAGAACCCCAGGGTCCTCACGTCCTTGGCGATGGCACACCATATACCCTTTTTTTTTATGGGCGCTGACCTGCAGAGAAATACACATAGGAAAAGGTATCAGTCAGGCCCTCCTGCCTGTTACACTCATGGCCCACCATAGCCCTCACTTCCCCTTTTGCACAGACATTGCCCACCATACATGCAGCACTCTGCCCAGGGCCCTTCCACCAACCCCTCCCACATGAGGCCCTCACACACAACTCCACGCATTCATACCCCATGCATCGTGCTCACAGTGTACTCACCTGTTGGTCTGGAGGCCCATACAGCATTCGGTACTGGGGTAGGACCCCAACCACCAGTCTCTCCAACTCCGCAGCGGTGAAGGCAGGGGCCCTTTCCCCAGTGACACGAGCCATGGTCGGTTCCAGACACAGGTCACAGCAGTACTTGCAATGTAGGTCCTGTCCTGTTGAAGGTCAGGTAGCAAGTGAGTGAACAGATAGAAAATGGCAGTCACGTCCACAGCGGTGCATACCATCACCACCGGCGTAAATCACCATTGGCCACTGTAACCCATAGGGCCCAATGGTATCCAATGAGGAGTTGCACGGCGGTTCTCGACCGCCTCTCGCAAAGGCGCACAACGTCAGCGGAATTACCTCATTTCCACATGTCCCTTCATACAGGTCAGGCGGATGCCATTTTGGGGGTGGGGGAGGCCATGGCACCTAACTGCGTCATAGTACACATTGGCACCATTTGGGCCTATCCAACAAAATACTGTTACAGTCACAACATGCAATGAAGTGTAGCGTTTGTAAAAATGGGATACTGACCAGCTGCTCATTGTTTTGTCCCCTAGATTGCAACCGCTGTGGATGAATAGGAGATGGAGACATCCCCTGTGTACAGGCCCCTGGTGGACTTGGCAACAATGGAGGACAGGCACATTATCCTCACCTATATACAGGGCCACAATCACAGAGCTGTGTGCCCAATTAGAACCTGACATAATCTCTGCTCTCCGTCAGCCCTTGTGCAAGTCCTATCTGTGCTCCATTTCCTGTCAAATGCCTCCTTCCAAGTGAGAGTGGGCTTGGCAGCAGGAATGTCTCAGCCAATGTTCTCAATAGTGCTGAACAGAGTGTTGTCTGCCCTGATTAAACACATGCGCAGCTACATCGTTTTCCCCCAGGTGGAGGATTTGGCCACAGTGAAAGCCGATTTCTGTGCAATGGGACATGTCCCCAACTTTTTTCGGGCTATTGATGGTACATATATTGTATATTTCCCCCCGGAGAAATGAACAGGTGTTCAGAAATCAAAATAACTTTCACTCCATGAATGTGCAGATGGTGTGCCTGGCGGACCAGTACATCTCCCATGTCAATGCAAAGTATCCTGGGTCTGTGCATGATGCCTTTATCCTGAGGAATAGCAACATCTCATAGGTGATGGCTCAATTCCTGAGGCACAGAGTGTGGCTAATAGGTGAGCCCTGGTTCCTACCCAGTTGGTGTTGGTGTATGGGTATGGTGTGGGCCCTAAGGGTGAGTGTGTGGCTAACAGTTGTCCCTCTATATTTTCAGGTGACTCTGGTTACCCCAACCTCTCATGGCTACTGACCCCTGTGAGGAATGCCAGGACAAGGGCAGAGGAACGTTACAATGAGGCACATGGGCGAACAAGAAGAATCATAGAGAGGACATTCGGCCTCCTGGAGGCCAGGTTTCGTTGCCTCCATCTAACAGGTCGATCCCTGTGCTACTCACCCAAGAAGGTCTGCCAAATCATCATGGCATGCTGTATGTTGTACAACCTTGCCTTACATCGCCAGGTGCCTTTTCTGCAGGAGGGTGAGGCTGGAGATGGGCGTGTGGCAGCAGTGGACCCTGTGGACAGTGAAGATGAGGAGGCAGAGGATGAGGACAACAGAAGTGCAATAATACGACAATACTTCCAATGACACACAGGTAAGACACTGTAACTTCACTTTTCATTGACAGTTTTGTGTTTGACATTGTCTCTGGCAGGCTGATTTTCCCACTTCTATGGCCACTCACTGTACCCTTTGGCATCTCTATTTTCAGATAATTGTGTCCCACTATAGCTCCTGGTGTGTTGACTGCAGCCAACTACAGGTCATTCCTATGTATACAGTACTGTACAGTTGTACTGCAGTGTTTAAAGCTTGTTAAACGAATACATAGTTCAATCATTTGACACACTCCATACTTGTATTGATTCAAATGGTGTTTATTTATAAGTGCCAATAAGTAGAGGGGCATGTGCAATGGGCTTGGGTGATGGTGGAGGAATGTCTAGGATAGAGTCCAGTCTATGAGGATCACAGGTGCATTGTCCAAGGGGGCAGAGGAAGTGGAGCAATGGCAGTTCAAGGTGGACAGGGTGACAGAGTGGGACACAAGGGTGACAATCAGGAGAGTCTTATTTCCTGGCAGGGGTCTTAGCTTAGCTGGAAGAGGCGTTTCTGCACGGGTGACGCCACAGTTGTCTTGCACTCCCTCGCAAGACCTTGTGACGGTCGGAAGGGCAGGTCGGCGTTTTCAACCGCGACGAGTGAGTCTGCAGCTGAGGCGGCTCCCGCACTTCTCGCCTCCTGCTTGGCCCTCGGTCCCTTGGCCCTCCCTAGGGGGGCGTTCTGCCCAGGAAATCTGCGGGTCCCACGGTTGTGCCCCGAGCCGCGAAGCCTGGCCAGCGTGGGCGGCGGCCCTTAGCTCTCCTTGGTAGGGCATCTAGCCCGGGGAAATCGATGGGTTGGTCGGGCCCCTAAAAGCACCTGGAGCTGCATGGGCAACAGCCTCTGTGACAACGGCGGCTGGTGTTTACGGCTGTCTCGGAGACGCAGGAAGGAGCACTGAGGTACAGGTTCTATTTGGAGCAACGCTGGTGGCTGATATTATAAGCCAGGCAGGCGGCGGCGTGAGGCTGGTGAGTGCGAGCAGCAATTGACTCGGGGAGTAGGGTCCCGGCCTAGAGAACCCCCCCTTACTCCCTTGCTGCCCCACGATGTCTTAGGGCTAGCTTCACCGTTGTGGGTACTGGTCGGTACTCAGCTCAAAATAACTCTGCAGTGGGCTGGAGGATTGTCGGCCTTTGCCGTGACCCCATTAAAGAGTCTCCCCCTGGGAGAACCAGCTACAGGAAAATCCTGGGAAGTCCGGAATAAGGTCAATATTGATGAAATAGCCAATAGAGCCATAAATATAACTTCTGTGAGTTCCTCGCGCAGCTACCTAAACCTCTGGGAGTGCCTGTAGTCAAAGAGCCTGAGTATCCCGAATACAGGGGCTGAGAGGAAAAAAGAACTGTTGTCCAGCTTGTTAGGTAAATCGCTTTCCGGGTTATGACGGCCAAACGCCTACAGATAAGCAGAGCTTTTCTCAACCGGGCCTGTCAAAAGACTAAATCGAATCCCCTTAAGAAACAAGACTTTATCCCATTTGAATACAAAAAATTCCTGCACAATTCTTCCCTTTTTGCAAAAGGAAATTCTTGGTGATCCCCCACCTAATGAGGAATCTCCTGCAAACCCTGAGGGTTCGGATAATATCTATAATTTCGGGAAGGCTCTGGCCACATCTCCTTCTTTTAGTCAGTCGCTTAATGCTGGGGGCGATCTAGAGAACATGATTCTCCCTTCTTTCAACATGGGGCCTCCCCCGGATGTGGGAGACTTTACCCTGCTGGACATTGAGGTAAAAGAGATGTTTGTCACAAGCAGCTCATCTTTTGATCGGGCGTCTCCGCCCTTGGAGGGAAGAGAGGAATCCTCTTGCCTAAGACTTATTAGTAGTACACCTTTGGATCTCTCTTTATCTCCAGGATCTCCTTCATTCACCCCTGAGTTTCTGTTCTCTAGAAATTCATCAAGTGCCCCCCTGGACCAACATACAGTAATTTCTGAGTCCTTTAAATGCCTAGAGAGAATACTTTTGTCTATCTTAGCGCTCTTGGAAAAATCGATAATTAGCTCTGATCATTCCCAAGATACTCTATTGGCTATATTGAAAGTCCTGACTGGTCAAAAGAAGGAGGGTTTAACCCCAATTGAGAAATTGGTCAAAAGAAGGAGGGTTTAACCCCAAGAAAAATCTGACTGCTGTAAAGGAGGCCTCCAAGGAATTGGGGGTAGTTGTCCTAGTATACTTCAGGACCCCTTGGATGCAATTTTGTACGCAAACCAAATCAAACCTTCTGTTTTGTTTACCAGAGGAACCCAGGCTGGGAAACCACAAGTGTGCCCTTCTCCGGTGAAGTGTGAGGTAGGTTTTGACTTGGAAAGTACTGATTATTCCCTGGAAAAGTTATTCTCTCCATCCCATCCGCAGCCGAATATCTCCATGTCAGTAAACTCGGAGATAAAATCATTCTCGTCTATGGCCCTGTAAGAGGGGTCAGAAAATGGAGTGACGCACTAGTATTGTTACGGAATGACTTATTAAAGTACAGTATGGTAATAATTGTCTCTTATTCAATTGTTTTTTTTTGGTGGATCTTGATTCTTTTCTCTTTGCCTTCTTTGTGGATCTTCACGCTTTTCTTCTCTTGTTTCTTTTCTTTTCTTCAGGGTCAACTCAGGAGGAGCATGCAAAGAGAAGAAGAACACAGGAAGCTAAGTATATTCTTAATTGTTCTCTATTCTTTCTTTTTCTAGTTCCTTCTTCTATTCTTTCTCTGTCTCTTCTTTCTGGGGCTGCTTTCTACTTGTTCTCGCTCTCTATCTCTTCTCTGTGGTGTTGATCTCTCCTTATTATCACTGGCTGTCACCCTCTGTCTTTCCCTATACTCCTGGTTGGCTTTCCTTCCTTCCTTTCTTTTCTCTCTGTCTGGTTGCAGTTTTGTTTCTCTGTCTTTTACTGGCTTTTTGCTTGGGTGGGTTCTATATCTTGGTCTCTTTATTTTGTTATACGAAATCAAAATAAATTGGTGTAAATACAGACTTATGTGAGCCCTTGTTTTCTACTTTTTTCGGGTCTGTTTTTGCTATATGCTTTTCTGCAAACGTTTACTTTAATGCCCACAGATTTTTATCACTGAAACAACAAACCATAACCTTACTGTCACTCAGACCGAGTTCAGGTCCTTCGTTATGTGGGTTATTGTCTTAGTTCAAAAATAAGGGCAAAAAATGTACTAAAGCAAATAATCAACAGAACAATATTCCCCCAGCAAAACAACGCATTCTTGTCTCTCCTGCCTCCCTCCCATCCCGTACCCGGTTAGGCAACGCTCTCCAGAGCGCGGCCGGCTTCAATACGTTGCTTCCTCCTGGCTCCCCTTCTGAAACATAGCAGTTGGCTGTGGTCGTCTTCGTCGGCGTTGCACTCATCGGGCTCCGGGGAGTTCCCTCTTCCCGTGGTCGCGCCCCCTCCTGTATGCTTTGGGCCATTTAAAGGCCCTGACGATCCTCTTGCCTCCGCTTCTCCGTGAGGCTCACACAACACTTCTGGGTCGGCTAAGCCGACACAGGAATTCCCCCCGGGGCCGGCAAGAACCAAGGATGTACCCCCAGAGCACCTAGGGGCGTCTTCCACCGAGGACACCCCGTCATAGGCCCCATTTCCTATCTTTTTACCTCAGTCTAAGTTACTGACCCATTTGTCCAAATGTGGAGCACATGAGGATGGAATCTATTAAGCAAGTAGTCAATGAAGGGAATATGGGAAAGTCCCAAAAAGGAAAACAGCAGGGAAGAAAAGCTAAAAGGCGGATTTCTAAAAGAAAACCTAGAAAGGTAAAGTTTGACGGCCAGATTCCCTCAGGAATCTCTCCCCTCATGGAAGTTATCAATAAAGACCCAATGGAGGAGAGGACCAATGTTTTGGAGGACCAGGAAGTTATAGTACCATCCTCCTTTAAGGAAGAACTTGATTTAGTTCCCTTTTGGGAACTTCCCATGGACAAACCAGATGGACTATTGATTGTAAAGAAGGTGACCTCTTCCCTTAACCCGCATGCTGATATGTTTTGTAATACCTCGCATTTAATTTCTGACAACTTGGGTGGTGGAGTTGCTAATGGGGAGAGGGAGAATCTTTTCAATTTGTCTGGGTCAACGTCGTGCCTTGAGTTTTGCATTTTATTTGACTCAAATTTATCTTTTAACCGTTCTCTTTTAATATTGTGTTTTAGAGATATGCCGGAGTTAAATTTAATTGAAAGTGGTGATATTGCTCGTGTATTTTTAATGCAGGGTCTCAACTCTGCAAAATCAAGAATCTGGTTTTACTCCCGAACTATTGTAAATTTGATTTTAGTCAACTGTGAACAATTGCAACGCAGAGGGATAGATGTGGTCCCAGTTAGGAGTATGGACTCCCATTTCCATAGAAACCAGTCCCTGCCTGCGCCAGGCGTGAATAAAAGTAACATCACTCTTGGACGTGGGTCTCCTGCTCCTCCCCTGGAAAGTGTGAAGGTCTCTCTTTGCCGGGGAGGAAGCGTGGTGAAGCTCGTCGAAGAGGCTCAGTCTCCCTCTCGGAGTCCCTTCCAAGATAATTGGAGGTGGTTGGCAGGGGCTTTAAATAACGTTAAGGTGAAGGGGAAATCCCTACAACATGGTTTTTAACCATAATCTCCATGTGGTCTCTTGGAATGCTGCAGGATTAGAGAATTATATAGGTAAATTAGACCAGATCTGCTCTCTTCAAGCGGACCTAAGATGCATCCAGGAGACTTGGAGCATAAGTAATATTTCTTGCCCGGGGTACACAGTCCTTTGTCAAAAAGCACAGCCATGCAAGATGGGGCATGTAAAAGGGGGCACTGCAATATTTTTAAGTGATAATTATAGATGAGAGTTTGAAATCATTCCGACTTTACACAATTCTTATCAGATAATTTGAATTGTGCCCATATTGGATGATGGTAGGAAAATGCCAATTTTAGTGGTAAATACGTATATTCCCCGACAAGGAGCGTGATAGGATGGTATTGCATATGTTGAATTGTATTTTTTCTATTTTAAGTTCACATGAAACTGTATTGAAAGTTTTGATAGCGGGGGATTCAAATTGCAAAATCTCAAATGAATGCATCCCTCTCGATCTTTTGTGACATAGAGAGGGAATCCCTCCTCAATTTCCCACCTATTTGTTTTCCTCCCAGAATTAGGACAGACAAAAGGGGGTATTCTCTGCCAAAAGGCTTCTGGGAACTCAGCTGTATAATTTTGAATGGCCGATTTCAGTCGGACTCCCCAGCAGCTTTCACTCATAAACCCTACCTGAGTAATTCTATCATTGATTATTTTTTGGCCTCCTACCCCTAGCACAAATTGTGGAGGATATGTCGATTATGGATCCTTCACTTAGTGACCATAAGATTTTGAGCCTTCCGCTAAAACTCTAAATGTCTCCTATTGAAACATGGAATTTTAAGAGTCAGAATACGAATTTTAATGCAAAAATGGGTAGAATGCATTGGTCACCTTTGAAAATTTCGGCCCTGAAGGAATTACTTGAAATAGTGTTGAGAAATACTGTTGCTTGGCATAAAGATCCGTTAAAATGTTTTTCCGATTTCATGGGAAATATTATTCAGAAAATCCAGTCAAAGTTTATCAAACCTACACAACAGAAATTAAGGCTCCCTCTTCTCCTATTGAATAGGGAGATTAACAGATCGGTTAGGTTACAGGATGGGCGGGAATTGGAGGAGAGGGGTAGAAGGATTTCCCTTCTCAAGAGGAGAAGAGTACGGATGAAGGCGAGAATAAGGAAGAAGAAGATCAGCATTGGATTGCTCTAAGGGAAGCAGCCAGGGTGAAAAACACTCGTAAATTTTGGTCACTTATTTCTGAAGGTTGTGGGTCTCGCAAAACTCCCTCAGCACCACCAATTGCTGAGTCAGAATGGAGGGACTATATCCTCTCCCTGTATGCGGAAAATTAGGATGTGGAATTAGATGAATTGGACCTAAAGACTGGTTGTTGGTTGGAGCCCGATGCTTTTGGTGCCCCTACAATCCTCGAGATAGAAGGGTTTATAAGGCCGATGAGGGCCTCTGGAGCAATGGGTCCAGATCAAGTCCCCATGGCAATAATTAAAAAAGAGCCCTTGCTTTGGGCAAAGATCCTTAACCCAGTATTCCACTCTTGCTATTTGAATGGTACTATCCCGGTGTCTTGGACAGGGAGTATCATTGTTCCTTTGTATAAAAGGGCGATAAATCTTTAACGATAAACTATTGGCAAATAGCCCTGTTGGATGCTGTTGGTAAGATCTTTGCTAAAAGCATACTCGTACATTTAACTTCCTGGGTAGAAGAAAATTTGATCCTCCCTATCGAGCAGGCAGGCTTCAGGAAGGATCATAACACTCTAGATAATATTCTTTTAATGCAGATCATAAATGAAAAGTATGTTTAGCTTAGGGTGGGGAAGTATACGCTGCTCTTATTGACTTTTCTACAGCTTTTGACAGGGTAGACCGTAAGATATTGTAGAAGAAATTATCAAAATTAGGTGTTCCTTTAAATTTTTTATGTTTAATTATAGCCTTGCACTCTTCAACGTGGTGTAAAGTACTGCTAGGTGGAGAGCAGAGTCTTCCTTCTAAATTCGTGACAAAAAATGGTTTAAAACAGGGCTGCCTGTTGGCACCTCTTTTTTTTCCTTCTATATCTACGACGTGCCATCTGTATTAGGGAACACCCAAGGGTGTGCGCCCATAATTGGAGGTGCTCCAATTTCTTGCCTTCTCTTTGCCGACGATATTGTCGTGCTCAATCTCACACCGAAAGGTCTTAAAAGGCGACTTGCGGCCTTACACGATTTTTTGAATCAGCATTACCTCAAAATAAATGTGTTAAAATACCAAGTAGTATGCTTCCAGAGGAATAAATCCTGTAAAAAAATTTACTTTATATGGTCAGTGGGTTAGCACAGTTTGGAGCGGGTGAAATCCTACTGTTTTTTGGGTAAAATCCTGCCTTGTTCCCATAGTGATCGAGACCACATATGTAAGAACAGCAGGAAGGCTCGGTCTCAGTCTCAGGGGATATTAACCTTTTATAAAGTGGTGGGCCGGCGGCACTTCTCGTACTTACTATCTGTTTATCAAGCAAAAATTCCGTCTTCTATCCTGTATACCATTAAAGGAATCAAAATTTAAAAACTTTGAGTTTTTGAATAAAATTGAAGGCCGGATTCTAAGTGGCCTGGTTTCCTGTAATAATTCAGTTTCTGTGGCAGCCTTAAGGCTAGAATCTGTTTTCCAGAGTATTTATATATAGGACCTAGCTGCAGTAATCAAGAGAGCCTACTGTTTAGCCCAGAGTACAGTACAATCCTTATGAGCCCTAGCCTATACAGAAATATTTGGCTTACTAAGAGAAATTCTCACTTTTATAGAAATATTAACCGTGCTATGCAAATTCTTCAGTTAGATGTTCATTTGTTGTTATCTCAACACCCCTTGTTATTTAAAAAAGAGTCTACAAGAAGCTACAAGGGGAAAAAGTTTCTCATTGGACATGGAGTTCTTCAATACAAAAGTGGAGATTATGGTCATTAACAAATTTGGCTATTTTTAATTACCCATAACCTTATTTACAGTGGAATTTACCTCATGGAGTAAGACGTTTCCTCATTCTGTTGAGATTTAACAGATTACCTCTGAGAGATTTAACTGCTAAGTGGGATGGTTCCTCGAATATTTGTGATCTTTGCCAGCTAGGGATAACAAAATTTCATGCATGTGTTATTTGTTTGTCCATCCTTAGCTGAGTTAAGGAAAAAATGGTTGAAACTGTTATGTGTCAATTTCAACATATGTTCATATGATGGGGTACTGAAATTCATGTATAATTCTCCGAACAAAATATTTTGTTTTAGGATGTTTACATTTTTTAAGGCCTTTTTAATTTTTTATTGACTCTAGTATTCTCTTTGTAGTTATAAAGAGGTAGTCATAATCTTGAATGTTCTGGTATTTTATATTTCAGGACGTATGGTAGGCCTTCTTGTTTGGGTGTTGGCATTAATTCTTCTGTTAATTTGTATTTTTATTTCTCATTTTAAACTGGTTATTTATCAAATAGTGTTTCTTATGTAAATATTGTATGATATTTAACTGATAAATGTTGGGCCGTGACCTGATTATTTTGTATTGAAATATAATTCTGTTTTATTTCTTCTTGTCTTTTATATAGCATTTAAGATAGGTTAGTATATATTTGCTAGGGACCGTATTATTGATATCTTTGATTAAATGTTGGGTGAATATGTGGACCTCTTTAGAGTTCCAAATCATGAAATAAATAAATTGAAATTGAAATTGAAATTGAAATTGGCGGGGGTCTTGGGAATAGTCTCTGGCTTCTGCCTGGATCGCAGGGACTGTTTGCGGGGTGGTTCTCCCTCTACAGGGGGAGGGGTGCTGGTGGCCTGTTAGTCCTGTGACGGGCCTCCTGTCCACTAGCGGCAGCGGAGGTGGAAGGCTGTTCAGTGGTTTGGCTAGGGTCAGGGGCCCGCTGGTGTGCCACTGCCTCCCTCATGGTGTTGGCCATGTCTGCCAGCACCCCTGCAATGCTGACTAGGGTCGTGTTTATATCCTTCAAGTCCTTCCTGATCCCCAGGTACTGTCCCTCCTGCAGCCGTTGGGTCTCCTGCAACTTGTCCAGTATCTGGCCCATCGTTTCCTGGGAATGGTGGTTTGCTCCCAGGATCTTGGTGAGTGCCTCCTGGAGACTCGGTTCCCTGGGCCTGTCCTCCCCCTGTCGCACAGCAGTCCTCCCCCTGTCGCACAGCAGTCCTCCCAGCTTCCCTGTTGTCCTGTGCCTCTGTCCCCTGAACCATGTGCCCACTGCCACTGACCCCAGGTCCTTGATCGTCCTGTGTTTATGGGGTTGCCTGGGTTCCCTGTAGTGGTGGACACACTGCTGATTGACATGTCCTGGGGACAGAGGTATGGGCCCGCTGGTAGGGGACTGTAGTGGTGTTTCCCGAGGGGGGAGGCTCTCTGGTGGTATGGGTGATGCTATGGGACTGTGCCTGGGTAACTGACTGTCCTGTTGTCCCTGATGGGCCAGGTTGGTCATCCAGATCCAGGCGTCTAGAGCTGCTGTCATCACTGTGGGCCTCTACTGGGTGGGGACTGGATGTTGCTGGCACCTCCTCTCCGGTGACGGTGGGTGGGGGACCTGTGGGGATGTAAATGCAGTGTTATTGTTTCTGCATGTGAGATCTTGTGCATGGGTGTGTTGCCCTCTATGGTTGTTATTGCCCTGGCAGGCAGCTTTGCCTTGTGTGAGTAGTTATTTGGTGGGCTAGGTGATTCGCCCTAGTGTGCATGCTTTAGTGATGGGTGTCCATGCAGGTCTGTGATGGGGTTCCGTGCATTGGTGTTACATGGTGTTACATGCAGGGCTTGGTATTGGGAGGGGTATGTTGTGATGGTGGGGTGTGTGTGAGATGGTGGATTGATGGGAGTGAGGGTGGGGGTAGGTGATGGCATGCAGGTGGGGGGGTGATAGTAATAGAGATTTGACTTACCAGAGTCTAGTCCTCCTCCTACTCCTCCCAGGCCCTCGGGATGCATGATTGCCAAGCCTTGCTTCTCCCATGTTGTTAGTTGTGGGGGAGGAGGTGGGGGTCCACCGGCAGTCCGCTGTACAACTATTTGGTGTCTTGCTGCTGTGGAACGTACCTTCCCCCATAGGTCATTCCACCTCTTCCTGATGTCATCCCTTGTTCTGGGGTGCTGTCCCACGGCATTGACCCTGTCCACGATTCTCCGCCATAGCTCCATCTTCCGTGAAATGGATGTCTACTGCACCTGTGATCCGAATAGCTGGGGCTCTACCCGGATGATTTCCTCCACCATGACCCTTAGCTCCTCCTCTGAGAACCTGGGGTGTCATTGTGGTGCCATGGGTGTAGTGTGTATGGTGTGGGTGAGGGTGTGTGTGCGGTGATGTGTTGTGGTGTGTGATGTGTGATGAAAGGTGCGTGGATGGTGTATAGGTGATGGTGGTGTGTGGCTGTGGTCTTGTCTGTGGTCTTGCTATCTCTCTTGTGGCAACGGTTTGTAGTCGTAAAGGGATGTGGGTAATGTGGGGTTGTGTTTTATAGTGGTGTGGGTGTGCGGGTGGGGTGTGTGTATGGGTGTCAGGTGTTTGTTATTCAAATTGTCCAATGTGGTATTATTTTGTTAGTGTGTGTGTATTTTGAGTGCGGCGGGATGTAGCGCCAATGGTTTTACCGCCATTGAATGTCCGCCGTGGTGATTCGTGGGTCACAATGTTGTGGGTGTTGTTCTTTTGGCATAATGGTGTGGGTTTTGCTACTGCCAGTTTATCACCGACCTTTGGGCTGGCGGACTTGTGTGTGTGGCTGTATAGTGACGGATTGCTATGTGTGTGTCATAATATGGGTAGCGGTAATCCGCAGTATGTTGGCGGCAGTCAGCATAGTGGTAAGCGGTACTTACCGCCAATGTCATAATGAGGGCCTAAATGGCTTCTTATCTAAACGTTCATGTACTTTTCTTTTTGCAAAATAAAACACTGACTAGGTATTGATTTTTATTGAAGTGTTACTTATTTCATTAAACAGTATCTGGGCAACTTAACACTTCCACTTCAGAGGGTAAGCCTTGACCGCGGGATTCAGCACTCATTGTGTCCCCCACCAAAGTAGTGTCTTGCAGCATGTCTCAGGCCAGCTACTGCAGTCTGCAGTGCAGTTTTAAACTGTTGTTTCAACTTGGCAAAATAATCCCTTTGCCAAGCATAAACCTTTTTTTGTACTACTTAGGGCAGGGTGCAGCGTATTTAAAAAGTAGAACATGTATATTTCATCTTTTACATGTCCAAGCAGTGAAAACCTCCAAAGTCATTTTTCAGTGTGGCAGGGATGGCCTTCCATAGACCAACATTGGGTTACCTTATTAAATTTAATAAGTGCTAAATTTGAGAACAGCTACATAACTACTTCTCCCAGTGCTTAATTTGTAAATAAAAACATGCCTGTGCCCAAAGCCCTCCTCCTAAACACACGGCGGCTGCTGTAAAGGAATACTGAGGCAGCGTAATCCTGAAGCCATTTCAGGCCTCTTCAATCCATTTAAAGCAACTCCCTGCAGCTTCAGCTCACTCTTGCAGCTTTCTGCTTTCTCCCATTGTGATGCTTTTTCGTTTTTCTCTTCCTCCGTCTTTACCATACGTGTCTTTTGCTTGCAGTAAATGATTGAGGCAGAAAAAGAAGTGCCAGCCCTAAAAAATAAGTGCCGGTGCTCTGCACCGGAAACAAGCACAATTTAAGCACTGCTTCTGCCACTCATTTTACTTGTAATTTGAACTTAATAATTTGGAAACACAACTTTTAGAAAATTGCCATTTCCTACCTAACGTTTCTAGGTCCTTTCAGTGAGTGGCCTTCGGCATGTACTGGTAATGAATCCCCCACTGAAAAATGTTAACTGGGGCCAAACAGTGGACAAAGGCGCTTGGCTATAAAGGTGAGTGGGTCTTCCTGACAGGATGGCTGGAAAAGAGCTGTGCGCAGCTCTGATTCCGCTTCAAAGGAATCTGCCCCAGCACACACACAAAGGAACATAACACCTGGCCTGCCCATGCCTTGGTCCCACTAGCCAAACTAGAGCCAAACCCAGGGGAGTGGGGAGAACTGGCCAGAACTAGTTGGGGGTAGGCAAAGGATTGTTCCCCACCCACAAGTTGGCAATGGGTAAAAAAGTGGCAAACTCAGAACTGGAAATTAGAACACTCCTGGACCTGAGAAGATTCAGAAGGATTGTCCTGATGCCTGAAAAAAGAAGACTGAACCTGTTGGCCTTGAACTCGGGATGCCAGAAGTGACTGCATAGGTCAGTTAGATGACCTCTTGTTTGAGCTACAGGTACACAACAAGCTTTGTGAGGCCTTTCCTGTTTTCCAGCTGACCAGACCCAAATTCACCAGACTTGGTCCCATTGGCTTGCCTCTTTGGAAGGGAGTTCTAACCTCTAAGTGCTGACGGCGTGCACTTCTCCCTGCCTAACTGAAGGTTTCACAAGATTGAGCGCAAAGCGTTGCAGAGTTATACAGCTTCTAACCAAAGGCCTCACCAGATCCAATGCAAAGCAATGCCGAGCCCTGTAGAGCCACGAAGCTCCTACCCTTAGGCTTCACTGGTTGTGACATCATAAACAGAAGCATGCTTCACCTGACAGTTTCACTGAAACCAACACTGAGATCTGCAAAGCATCGCAGCACCGACCTGCACCAAAGCCAGAATGTAAAACCCCTAGTGGAATGAACTTGGTCCTGTATCTGGCCCGTGCTCCACTGCAGCCTGTCTCAACTTGTGACTTTGCCCAGTTCAGCAAGACCAGAGGGCCACAATTGGTTGTCGCCCCTCAGCGCTATTTTTACCTTAAACTTTAAAAACTCATAGCTCCAGTTCTACCAACTGGATTTTTGTTGTTTTAATTCTAAAAATATTTTCCATTTTTCTAAATTGGTTTGGGATTTTTCTTGTGTTAAATTTCCACTTAATTACTACTTGAGGGTTGCAAATACACTTTACACATTGCCTCTAAGTTTTGTCTGACTCCTTTGTGACAAATTACCAGAGGATTAAGCACAGGTGTATTTATTGACATTTGTGATCACCCTGCCCAAGACCGTGATTACGTCTTGAAGTGGGTCCTCACCCCCTTCAACAATATTTTGCACACCCCTTCTGCTAACCATTATATTCCTGATATCTACTTTATCACCTCTTTTGCTCTCATCATTCATGCATCCATGGTTCACAATTTCTATCCCTAACCAGATCCCAAGTTATTGACCTCTGATCCCAACCCATCACCCTCCAACCCTTACACCAACTCAGTTATCAGTAGAGTGCCTGACCATGCACAACAACATCAACTGGAAATTCAGATATGCTTGCAAATCACCCTATAGGACTCCCAGGCCCTCCTCTTATCTTTGTCCCTCTGTGAGTAATCTCAATCAATCCAGGGTTCATTCTAGCTCAGCCTACAATTCCCTCCAACCCAAACCCACTCCACCCTTTGTTAGATCGAAAATGTGACCTGCAGTCCTAACTTTAAACATTGCTTCATTCTCTGTTGATCTTCTGACAACCGCTAATTCCTAATCTCACCTGCACCCCATATTAGAGGCTCCAGATCTTCTACCTCAAACCTACTTCTCCCTGCCTACTACCTATCCATACCCTGCCTCTCCAGAAGACTCTCCAACGTGAACTCACCCTTTACTCCTAATCACCAACTATGTGAAACATATTTAAGGGAAATCCAGAAGGAAACATTGGTTGCTCTTCTTTCGCCTAATTACGGATTCCTGCTCTGAACTGGTCGTCTTCAAAATAACTTTCTAAAAAACACAGTAAGGCACATCACAAGCAACCAAGGGCCAGATATATCAAGATTTTGCTTTGCGAGTCTCAAATAGCGAATTTTAAGAAATCGGCATTTACGGCACGAAAAATGTGATGTAACAAAATTGCAAATCGCAAATAGCGATTTCTTAAAATTCGCAAATGCAATTTGCGAGGTCCAAATACTGAATCGCAAACAAAATTGAGATTCGGTATTTGAAAATCGCTGATTGCGAAAACGGTTACACGGCACAGCCTGATGACATCACAAGCAGGAAGTGAGTCAGCCCATGCAGTTTCCAGGTACTACACCCACAGGAGCAGTCAGAGAATCACAGACCAGTCCCAGGGAGCAAGTGTGGGAGCAAGCCAGGACTTAACACCAACATGGCCAATACTGGCAATGGGAAGGAGAAGGGAGAGCGGAAGAGGAAGCTGAAATTCAGTGAGCAAGAACTGGAGGTGCTCACTGAGGAGGTGGTCAGGAGCCATGACCGGCTCTTTGGGAAGAGCTCACTCCAGGTACCAGAGAGTGAGAAGCAGAAACTTTGGGCTGACATCCAGACCAAAATCTGCACAGTGGGGGTTGCGCAGCACTCGGTGGAAGAGACACGCAAGAGGTGGTACGACCAGCGTTCCCATGCCAAGGAGAGGGTGGCTATCAGGCTAGAGGAGACAAGGAGCACAGGAAGCGGACCATCCACCCAGACACCCTCCACCCCCATGGAAGACCTGGTGGAGTCCACACTGCTTCCAGAAGCTGTCAGTGGGGTCACTGACATTGACACTTCCGGCACACCCAGCACCAGCAAAGGTAAGTCCAATAATGATGTGCATCCCCATATGTGCATGTACAAATGCCCCTTAGGAAATAGCAATTAGTGCAAAGCATTGTGATAAGTAGTCCATTCCACATCTTACATGATGCACAACAATGCCTCATGGTAGTGGTAGTCCACAACACTGAGCTGAAAATAGCACATAGATAGCAATTACGTATACAGACACTTCAAAGAACAACACACACAATTCACAGTGATACGATGTAAGTGTACATTTATTACCATTGTGCAACATTTGGTGATGCATTCATAAATGACATGCTGCACATTGTCGTTGCAGATGACTCAGGCCCAGCAGCAGCAGAATGTGCCAATGTGGGGGATGCAGAAACACAGCCACTGTCCGACTCTAACACCAGTGAGTCATTGTGTATAGCACCAATCAGACGCAGGGCAAGGGTGTTACCTCTTCACGAGTTGAACCTGGACTCCGATGAAATGCCGGATGAAGGGCACACACCACCCCCCGAAGCTAGATCCACAGGAAGGCAGCAGTCCCTGCCCCAGCGTCACTCAACTCCCCGCAGGAGGCCTCACAATGCAGGCACACAGCACAAAGATGAAGGCGAGGGCCCATCAATCTTTGGTGGTCTTGAAGCGTCCATGCTCAAAGTGCAGCGCCTGCAATGCAAACACATAAGGGCAATGCACAGGCAGTTGCAGTCAAACAATGCCAATATGGTAGGACTGCACAAGCAGTTGGAGTCTCTGAATGCAAACATCTGCAAGCTGCATGAGGGACAGCAAACAGCTTCAGATAACACCAAGGAACTGACAAATGCCATCAAGGAACTCTGTACTGAGATCAGGCATGAGCGTGTGAGCCACCGCAGGCGCGAACGGCAATTCATGGGAATGTTCAATGGCTTTTGCAGATCCTCAAATCGTCTTGCTACATCAACTGCCCTGATATCACAGCTTGCTGTGGCCGCACAGGTGGAGGCAGCACATAGCAGTAGGGACGTTGCACAGGGATTGGTGCAAATAACCAACGTTCTGGATGCTATGCTGACAGCATGCAGTGCTACACCCAGATAACTGGGTGTTGGGAATACTGAGGAGTCATCTAGCCTCAGCAGTCTTGCAGTCCCCATGATGGATCCTAGGCGTCGCAGTGCCAGGCACAGTATTGCCTGTGAGCCTGATACAAGAGGTGCCGGCGAGGCCACTGCGCACTCAAGTGGAATGCGTGGTCGGAAGAAGTGACATTGAGGGCTACAGGGGACTACCTTCACATGTAGCAATGCAGTAAAACTATGATGATGATAATAGTGTGACACTGTTAATGGCTCATGTCTGCCTATTGTGCATTGCTTTGTCCTAGTGACACATATGTTACCTGAAGTCAAGGTAATAAAGGTGCTAACTACCGGAATACATGTCAGAGAGGTGGTGTTGTCATTACTTACATCTGAAATGGTTGTGTGTGATGTCAGCACGCCTTTGCCTGCCCTCTGCTGCACTGGTCCTGTCTGCTGGCTGTAGGGGTGGTATGGGATCATCATCCTCATCTGAGTCTGGCTCCGATATTTCCACAGGTATGCCCCTGGTGGTAGCTATATTGTGCAAGATTGCACATGTGGCCACTATTCTACAGGTCGTGTCCGGGCTGTACTGTAGTGCCCTTCCACTTTTGTGGATGCACCGGAAGCGACTCTTCAGCAGGCCAAAGGTGCGCTCCACCACATTGCGGGTTGCCCTGTGTGCTGAATTGTAACTCTGCTCTGCTGGTGTTGCAGGATTTAGGTAGGGTGTCATCATGTAGGTGCGCACTGCGTAGGCACTGTCTCCTGGAAGAACAGAGGGTATAATGAGTAGCTGTGCCATCTGGCGTCACACTGCCATCAATGCAACATTGTAAAGTTGGAAATTACCTAGTAGATATCCTTCACTAAATTCCCCAGCTAGCAGTCTTGTGTGAATCCCGCTGTGGCGAAAGATGTACGAATCATGTGTGCTCCCTGGGTACCTGGCCACGAGATCAGTTATGATGTGTGAGGCATTGCATATCACCTGCATGTTCACTGAATGTTGGTTTTTACGGTTGCGGTACACATACTCTGTGGTCGATGGTGGACAGATTGCAACATGTGTCCCATCTATGGCACCTAGGACATGGGGGAACTGTGCTATCTGGTAGAAATTTATTTTTGTCTGCTGTATTTCCTGTGGGGGGGACCTGATGTACTGGTGTAACCTGCTCAGCATGGCATTTAGAAAAGCATTGAAAAATCTAGAGAGGGCACTCTGTTATACCCCTCCAGCTGCTGCTATGACCCCTTGATAGCTCCCTGAGGCTAGTAGGTGCAGGGAGCATAATACCTGCACATGGGTGGGTATGCTATTGGTCCTGTGTGTTGTGCGCTGCAGTATGGGTTGTAGCTCAGCTATCAGGTCAAGTATCATGGCTGAGCCCAACCTGTACTTATCAAATATTTCCTCCTCAGTCTGGTCAAAAAGGGTAATGCGCACTCTGAAAATGTGCTCCTGTCTCCTCCTCCTCCCTCTCCTCAAACCTGCCAAGATCCTCATTCTCCTCGCCATGATGTAGAGTGCAGCCATTGTGGAAAAGAGGCTGAGGCATTCTGGGCCTCTTTATATAGGTTGCACCTGGTTACCACCTGGCTTCAATCCGTGGTAAATTGCATGTGCCAAAGGCCATTCTGCGAATATTCGCAATTTGCGATTTTTTGATGCATCGCATAGCGACATGGTTGTGCATGTCGCAATCTACGTATCGCAATTTGCGACAAGAAATACCGAATCTGTATTTGTGAGTCGCTATTCGAGCTCGCAATCTGCGATATGCAAATAGCAATTCGGTTTTTCATGTCGCAAATTGCGATACGCAGATTGCGACACGCAAAACCATGTCACTTCGCTAAAAATCTGAATTTTTGCGATTCCTTATTTTTGGCATGCGAATGCCTTTCATACATCGCAAAACAAGTTTTTGCATTTGCAAACGGCCTATTTCTGCGATTCGCACCGTTTGCGAATGCAAAAATGTTTGATACATCCGACCCCAAGTCCTGAAACCAAAATACTAAGAAACGCCACCCTTTATTGTGAGTTGTCTGCTGCAAAGTGTGAATCGATATTAGTCAGGTGTACAGTAATTCATGTGTCAGTATTCTCATTCCTGCTGAATTCTAGATTTCTGGCATCTTTCACTCGGCCTTTGCCAAAGCCTTTCAGGATTATGTCTTCCTTTTCCTTTGGTATTCATAATTTATCTTATCCTAGGAGAGCTAAAATCCTGGCTTGGAAAACGGTTATGCCTCAACTTAGATATTTCAAATCAAATCCATAAAGGTTAGTACTAACTGGACCCACCAAGTCAGCTGAACACCTCCTAGACTTCATCTTCACTTACCCCTCCCACCAACACCAGAAACCAACTAAACTCTTGGGGCATGGGAACTACCATGCAATTGGTTTTGTCCTTAACAGCCCTTCCATAACATAACAATTCCACAATCAAACCCACACACAAAGAAATATGCAGACATTGCTAGCGCAGGAGTTTTAATAAAAAATATTAATGAGTATTCATGTAGTATGAGTAATGGATTTGTGTTGAAAATGTAATAACAGAGAGAAAAATAATGCACGCATTTCAAAATGTGATCACGATGAGTGGCCACAAATGTTCACAAAGTGTACTTATTAATGGCTTATTAATATGAAATGTTGAGCTTATGTTTTCTAGGTACCAACCGCACTGTTTTGATAGAGCCATAGTTAGATGATTAATGTAGTAATATGCCATATTAAGGGTTATGCATTATGTATTGGTTTATTCATTGTAGGCCTTAACTTAGCGGAGGTCTTGGCCTAGTTGCACATCCTCATGTCAAGCTGTATTTCTAAACCGATTAATAAAATGGCTGTTCAGAGAATTAAACTGTGATTTTCCACTGTACTGACTAAATGTGCTGGGAGCTAAAAGTCTTTCTCATGAGAACCGAATGCTAGAAGATGGTGTTCTTGCCAAATGTAACATTATGAGTGTAATGTGTGTAAGACTGACTTTCTCAGGAGAAGAACAATAGAGACACTGACTGGAGAATAAGCTGCAACAATATTGTTACCTGACAAGCTGGATGCTGAGGAAATTACAAGAGAAGCCAATCAGCGACATGTGAACGGAGTAGAAGTAGAAATTATCGATTTGATGTTTTAGTTTTATTGGACAAAGTGTGAACATGCAATCCCTTGACCAATAGTGGCTTGGGAATTAGTTTTAGGGAATTTAACTTAACAGGACTGCACTGAGAAGAAATCAGCATTTTGCCATTGGGCTTTTGCCATCGTCGTAATTTCTTGAGCATCTTGACAAGAGACATGATTAACTTTACTTCTTAAAGTCTTTGCCTTTTCTGAACTTTGAGGCTGAATCCTGATGCCTTGCTGACCGAACTGATGTCCTGACGATGAAGACTATCTTAGCTTGCTGATCCAATTGAGGAGAGGTATATCAATTACTAAATGCTACTTGCAATGTATGTTTGCTTTTTCTTTCTAGGTACCAACCCCACTATTTTGATAGAACCATAGTTGGATGTTTTCCAAATTTGTGTTTACTAAATTGTTTTGCATGAAGCCCAACATGCTGATGCTAATCTGATGTTAGATCTGGATCCTCACTAATGAGAAGTTGCTATAGGGAATAACGTTTGATGTATTTCTTTGCTGAATCTAAATGTATGTGATTTAATTTGTGCAATTGTTCTTATTATTGTTCTGCACTGTAACGTTAGAAAGTGTAGTAGTTCAAGCTTTGATTAGATTGCGTTTCTTTCATCGCTTTGGACAGCCAGTGATGTTTCTGTATGTGTATCATTTGATTTAGAGATTATCTTACGTGACATTAGCATTGTTAATATAGGGAAATAAACATTCTAACTTTTTACTAAAAGGTGTAGTTATTCATGACCTTTCAAGTCCTGGTGTGTGACAATTACTGACTCCTATTGATTACTAATGTTATTGAATGTCATTGATTATTGGTGTTGGTGATTAATTATTGATCTGCCCGTACAGGATCTATGGTGGGAACATCTTAATTGCGAGTCAAAAGGTTCATCGACATATTCACATCCCCTTGTAAGTTTACTTATTAAGGTCAGTTGCGCTAACAGAGATGGTAGCAGAGACGGATGGTTTGTCTCTGTAAGAGCCCATCATAGACGTCCGGTACAGAATAACAGGTATTCGCAGAGATAGTGACAGGTTCATGGTTTGTCTCCTTAAGAGCCCATCACAGACGTCCGGTACAGAATAACAGGTATTCACAGAGGTAGTGACAGCTTGATGGTCCGTCTCCTTAAGAGCACATCATAGGTGTTCCCAGAGATGGTAGTAGCTTGATGATTTGGTCCTTATTACTGAGATTTGGATTTTATTTTTCAATGATGCTAACTGGAGAGAAACTGTTCCCCTAAGTCCAGAAATGACTTTCCCACAATCTTGGATCCTGCCAATGGTTGTTTGAGGATGTTCTTGGCGTTCTAGTGATAGTGTGAATGGAATAGGTTTTGCGCTTGCACAGCTTATGCAAATCACAGGTGAATTGTGAGGTTTATGAGGGTTTAGGGAGTTTGAGTACTCCAAATGAGGTTGTAGAAGGAGTGTGCATACTCCGCTGTCTGAGACTAGGGAAGTTGAAGAAATTTACATGTGTCTGGTGCTTTGTGCTAAAAAAATGGTCCACGTACTTGTTGATGTACAGATCCTGAGTGGTCTAAGACTCCGGAGTATATTGAAAAGTGTATGAGACACTTGGTTTTATGTTGTAATTTGACTGGTTCAGTAGGTCGATCAGGCTTGGTCGACAAATCAGAGTGTGAGTCAAAGTGAGTGAAAGAGAATTTTGACTGAGATCTGGCGAGTCCTATGTGCACCAGGACGGACCCACTGATCATTTGAGAGTAAAATTAGTGGGTCGAATTTTGCTTGTTGTGAATCAGAGAAACTGAGAAAGAAGGAGTAGCTGTTGAAGTGAGAGCCGTCAGTGAAAAATCCGTAAAGTTTCTAAAGCGATTGTGTTACCTTTCCTGTAGTAAACCAGCAGATTTGGTTTTTGATTTTGGGTTAGTCCTCGCACTTTTTGCATTAGTTTTGTGTGAATTGAAGTTTGGGAGGACAAGCTGCAAGACTTTGTCAGCTGCAGTACGTGTGAGAGTGATGTAATTGGAGCTGCGCTGAGATAGGTTGGTTAGTGAGAACAGTCGCACACGGATTGGCAGCCGTCTGTGAGAGGCAATTGGTTGGGAAAGTGGGTGAAGGGAATTCTGGGATTAAAAGTCACTTCCTGATTCGATTTTGAATAACAAAGGTCGAAAAGATGGATATTTTCAAGGCTTTAAAGAGTGCTTTAAGGGGAGATATGTATATTACAGAGACTATTGGCGAGGCTACACCGCCAGAAGGTACACCAGCTTACATTGTAATGGAAGAGAAGGGTGTTGCGCCATGACTTTGGCTAAAACAATGGTGCAAAGTGACAGAGAAAGATGGGAGTTTAGCGTTTCCTACTAATGGAACTTTCAATTTGAGGGTTTTAGAGCATTGTACTAAGCAGGTACTGTATGATCTGATACCCCCTCCAAGACCAGCACAATTTGAGGTATTAGCAATCTGGGAGCTAGTAGCCAGACAGCAACAGAAATTCAAGAGAAGAATGAGAAAGGCAAGAAAGACATTAACAGAGGCTAGGTGGGACAGTGTTCAGAGAATTTGGAGAAATTAGACTTTGCACGGAATTAAGTTGTTTCCGGCGATTACGCAGGACAATGGGAAAGAAGGAAGGGAAGATACTAGAAAGACTACAGAGGCCCGTCCAAAGGTAGGGAAGCTAGAAAGTCTTCAACAGTGGAGGAAGAATTAGATGATGATGAGTACATTTTACAGTTATTGAGAAGTCATCCACCTCCCTATGCAGCACATGAGAGTGATCTGAGCACCAGTGCTGATACTTCAGCCCCGACACAGGTTAACGGGACAGTGAGTCCGGTGCAGGTTGATACTGGCCTGACTCAGAGTCCGATGAGGGGTAGTCTTATCACGCCTACTACTCCAGTAGTACAAAATCAGGTGCAATCGCCACAGGTTAAGAGAATTTACCCTGATGTACCCATTATGGAAACGGACACAATCCTAATGGTGCCACGGAACAGGTTTACCTGAGACCGATGTTGGTTCAGACAGAACCAACTCCACTCTTACTGCCCCAAGTGCAGCAGCAAATCACACAGAACTCAAGTACCAGACCAACCCAAGATGCTATATCCTTAACTATTACTGTTGGTCCAGCCGTACCCCTATTTGCACAGAAGAAACCTAGTGTATGTGAACAGGGTGTCATGACACAGAATATAATAGGGGGAGAACATAACGAGAATACTCAAGTAGTCTCTCCTGTGGGACAGACTTTTGACTGATCAAGATCACTGCTAGACCTTAGTCCATTTGGAGCACTTCCACATACTACGATAGGGTCAAACATTAGCCAGAGCTTGAAATTGCTGACACCGCAGACCCCGAATGCAATTGCACAGCAGGTACCACCAGTCCAAATCAGCAATATTTAGTTGCAAGGTTTAATAGCTTAGCAGTTGACTGAATAGTTAGAAAAGCTGAATACCCCGCAGAGTGCTCCTAAGGGAGAGGAGTGTTTGAACAATGCTAGGCTAAGCATGGAAGTGGGTGAGCTAATTGAGGGACATTTGGGTTTGAACATGTTAGAATCTTACACAGAAGCAGAATTGAGATACCTATGCCCAAAGATCACACGGGGAGTGAGTAATGTGCATCTGAAGCTAGCAGACCTGGCAGAGAAGTATGGCATAGAAATAGAGAAAAATAAGCATTTGAAGAGGAGTTACAGATTAGATTTTGAGACTAAAGATTTTGAACACATGAGATCTGAGGGAAGGAAGGCACACCTTAGGGAATTACTTCAAAGTTCCCAGACTTGGGAAGCATTGGACAAGTAGGAAGGCAGATGGGTTAGGAAAAAAGAGATAAGAGAAAAAGGGATTCTGTGGAGCTGACTGCAAATGAGCAGCAAGACCAAGATCCAGTGAAGATTTTACCAATGAGAGAGATTCCAGGAGGGAATTCTGGTCATGTCCCTTGGGACAGAAGTGACATTCTACCATTTACAAATTAATATCCAAAGTTGAAAGAGTAGCCAGTAGAGTGGTATCATTAGACAGACAGGTTTGTGAGACTTGCAAAGTGCCTGTGGGAGGACTTGAACACCTTATTAGAGATAGTGGTCCCAGCTGACTTGTGGATAGAATGTAAGAGGAGTATAGATTGGCAAACAAGTGAACCAGAGAGAGATAAAAATACAAGTGCACCGTCTCCTGAGGTAATGAAATATTACTATAAGGTGATTGAATTTTTGAAAGCGAGAATGTCGCACAAGAACATTGATTGGCAGAGAATTGAAATGACAGCTCAGGAAGCAAAGGAGGCGATACATGCATATTATGAGAGATTGTTACAAGCGTTCAACCATTACAGTGGTACAGAGACAATTGAAGGAAGGACATGATTCATTTTGTGTTCAGATTTGTGGAAGGATTGAGACCTGAAATTAATCAGATGATTAAGAGTCATTTGATTTCCTGGCAAGCAAAGCCGATTGATGAGGTGTTGCAGTATGCAAAATACTGTAGTGATGAAATTGAACTGAAGCAGAGAAAGCTGTAAGAAAAGGTTATGATGAAGTAGATTAAAGCTGCACAGACAGGCATGCAGGGAAATTTCCTAAAACAGTTACCACAGCAGCAGGGAAACATGATATTTCAGCCCCAGATGAGAGGTCGAGGTTGCAGAGGCAATGTGACTCGTGGTAAAGATTTGGGTATTGTATTGGTTCAGAATGATGTGCGTGGAATGAATAAATTATTGCCTTGTCACGTTTGCAGAGCCGTTGGACATTGGAAATGGGAGTGTCCGATGATGGTGCAGGAAGGTGTTGTTTAGCAAAGTAATGACATCAATTCGGTCCAGAATATGAGAGGACCGAGAATGAGAGGTCCTAATTCAAATTTCCAAAATAATGCAAATCAAGTGCAGAATTTCCAACCAATGCAGCAGGTGCAAATGCCACGTGTACAAATGATACAGTTGCAGCCAGTGCAGCAGCAGGTTCCCATGGTACCTAGACAGCAAATTCAAATACCTCAAGCCCCAATGGAACAGCAGCAAATGATGCTTTCTCAAAAGGTCACAGGTCAGCAGCTTAAGCAAAGTAATAACACAGTACACCAATTCCCATTACACATTGAGAATGGAATAAACGATAATTGGGTGAACGAAAGTTCAGATGAGGAGCCATGTGTGCTTGCAACCTCCTTAGATGTAGATCAGAGAGGTCCCTATGTGAAGGAAAAAGTTATGGGTCACTGAGTTTCATTCTTGGTTGACACAGGAGCTACACGTTCTACAGTAAGATCGGTTGAGGTTCCAAACTGCCACTTTCAGGTAAAACAGTTCAGACTGTAGAGGTAGCGATACATTATTTGACCAACACAATTACAGAATCAGTTGAGGTTAAAATTAGCAACTTCCAGGGAATGCACAAATTCTTAGTCTGTGATTCAAGTCCAGTATCCCTACTGGGAAGAGACTTGCGGTGTAAAACAAAATGTCCGATTACTTGTTCAAATGATGGGATTGAGAGTCAGACGAATAGTGATGATCAAATCAAATCAAATCATTAACATTTATAAAGCGCGCTACTCACCCGTGCGGGTCTCAAGGCGCTAGGGGAAAGAGGGGGCTACTGCTGCTCGAAAAGCCAGGTCTTTAGGAGTCTCCGGAAAGCGGAGTGGTCCTGGGTGGTCCTGAGGCTGGTGGGGAGGGAGTTCCAGGTCCTGGCCGCCAGGAAGGAGAAAGATCTCCCACCCGCCGTGGAGCGGCGGATGCGAGGGACGGAAGCGAGTGCGAGGCCAGAGGAACGGAGGAGGTGGGTGGGGACGTAGAAGCTGAGGCGTCGGTTGAGGTATTCCGGTCCCTTGTCGTGGAGGGCTTTGTGTGCGTGGGTGAGAAGTCGAAAGGTGATCCTTTTGCTGACTGGGAGCCAATGCAGGTGTCTCAGGTGTGCGGAGATGTGGCTGTTGCGGGGTACGTCGAGGATGAGGCGGGCCGAGGCGTTTTGAATGCGTTGCAGGCGATTTTGGAGTTTGGCTGTGGTTCCAGCGTAGAGGGTGTTGCCGTAGTCCAGGCGGCTCGTGACGAGGGCGTGGGTCATGGTTTTTCTAGTGTCGGCGGGGATCCAGCGGAAGATCTTGCGGAGCATGCGGAGGGTGAGGAAGCAGGCGGAGGACACGGCGTTGACTTGCTTGGTCATGGTGAGAAGAGGGTCCAAGATGAAGCCGAGGTTGCGGGCGTGGTCTGCGGGGGCCGGTGCGGTGCCGAGGGCCGTGGGCCACCAGGAGTCGTCCCAGGCGGACGGGGTGTTGCCGAGGATGAGGACTTCCGTTTTTTCAGAGTTCAGCTTTAGGCGGCTGAGCCTCATCCAATCTGCGACGTCCTTCATACCCTCTTGTAGGTTGGTCTTGGCGCTGGCGGGGTCCTTAGTGAGGGAGAGTATAAGTTGGGTGTCGTCGGCGTAGGAGGTGATGATGATGTCGTGCTTGCGTACGATGTTGGCGAGGGGGCTCATGTAGACATTGAAGAGTGTCGGGCTGAGTGATGAGCCTTGGGGTACGCCGCAGATGATCTCGGTGGGTACTGAGCGAAACGGAGGGAGGTAAACTCTTTGGGAACGGTTTGAGAGGAAGGAGGCGATCCAGTCCAGGGCCTGGCCTTGGATCCTGGTGGAGCGGAGGCGGGTGATTAGGGTGCGGTGACAGACGGTGTCGAAGGCAGCCGAAAGGTCGAGGAGAATGAGGGCGACTGTTTCACCGTTGTCCATCAGGGTTCTGATGTCGTCTGTGACTGAGATGAGGGCGGTTTCCGTGCTGTGGTTGGTTTGGAATCCGGTTTGTGAAGGGTCGAGCAGGTTGTTGTTTTCCAGGAAGGTGGTCAGCTATTTGTTGACGGTCTTCTCTATTACCTTGGCTGGGAAAGGCAGGAGAGAGATGGGGCGGAAGTTTTTCAGGTCGCTCGGATCAGCCGTAGGTTTCTTTAGTAGGGTGTTGACTTCGGCGTGTTTCCAGCATTCGGGGAAGGTAGCAGAAGAAAAAGAAGAGTTGATGACGGCCTGGAGGTGCGGGCGATGATGTCGTCGGCTTTGTTAAAGATGAAGTGAGGGCAGGGGTCCGAAGGGGCGCCGGAGTGGATAGAGTTCATGGTGGATTTGGTTTCTTCAGTGTTGATGTGGGTCCAGTTGTTCAGGGTGATGGTCGGGGTGCGGGTTCGGTGGTGTTTGGTTGGGTCTGGTGTCCGAAGCTGTCGTGGAGGTCGCTGATCTTGCGGTGGAAGAAGGTGGCGAGGGATTCGCACAAATCCTGTGAGGGCGTGACGGTGTTGGCGTTGGGGTTGGAGAACTCCTTGACGATGCTGAAGAGTTCTCTGCTGTTGTGGCTGTTTTTGTCCAGTCTGTCGGTGAAAAAGTTCCTTTTAGCAGCGCGGATCAGGTGGTGGTGTTCGCGGGTAGCGTTCTTGAGGGCGGTCATGAAGATGAAGATGACCAGGCCCCAAGGATAGATTGTGAGACTACAAATGAGGAATATCCTCTGATTTAATTTTTCCCAGTGTTCACAGTGAAGGAGCTTCATCCTGATTTGCAGGGAAAGGTTAGGATAAGGTGTGGGATCTGACAGGAAAAGAGATAAGTTTGATAAAGGGAGTTGGAGCCAGTTAAAATTACTGTAAAGCCGAATGCAGTTTTTCCTCAAATTCCCCAGTACCACATGCCACAAGATGTCTTTAGGAAGGTCGCCCAAATAATTGAAGACTTTGTGAAACAAGAGGTTCTGAAGGAAGTGTTGAGCAGCCCATGTAATTCACCGATAATGGGTTTGCAAAAGCCCTGTGGAAAGTTCGAATTGTCCAGGATCTGAGAAAAATAAATGATATTGTGGTCAAATGTTCTCCTGTGTTGCCAAATCCAGCTCTGATAATGTTTCAGATTCCATGTGATGCTGAATGGTTCACTGTCATTGACTTGTGGCAAGCCTTTTTTACTGTGCCTCTTCATGAGGACAGCCAATTTCTCTTTTGTTTCTAATTTTTGGGCCAAGTTTACTGTTGGTGCAGAATTCCTCAAGGATTTTCAGAGTCACCTTCCATATTCAATCAGATCTTGAAAAAGAATTTGGAGTCACTGGAATTGCCTTTCCATTTGACCTTCATACAGTATATTGATGACTTGCTGATTGCGTCCAAAACAAGAAACGAGTGCAAGTATGACACGATTGCCTTGCTGAACCATTTGGGAAAGAATGGTCATAAAGTGTCCCCGCTTAAATTGCAATACTGTCAGAAAGAAGTGAAATACTTGGGTCACCAGATTGAGAAGGGATTGAGAAAGATATTCAGAGAAAGGGTTACAACCATATTGCAGATGGATCCCCCGACCACACAGAGACGTCAGGATGTTTCTAGGGATGGTGGGCTATTGTCGCAAATGGATTCCCAATTTTTCAGTCACCTCAAGACCATTGGAGAAGCTGACTCATAAAGAAGTCACTGATCCCATATTGCTGGACGAGGCTGGAATGAAAGTGTTCACTGAATTGAGAGAGAGTCTGTGCAAGACCCATGGAGGTGTAAACCGCCCAGTAGCATATTTTTCAGCTACTTTGGACCCAGTTGCAGCAGCCTTCCCAGGTTGTTTGCGTGCAGTTGCAGCAGTTGGAAAAAGCCTTACACATTCTGAGGGCATTGTGATGGGCTATCCCTTGACTACAATGGTCCCTCACTCTATTGAGATCCTACTTACAAATACGAAAACCCAATATTTGACTGGTGCAAGGTTGACCAGATATGAAACGAGTATTCCATCGGTCACCAAATGTGTCATTGAAAAGATGTACAGTGCTGAACCCGGCAACCTGACTTCCTAATGAAAATTTTGAAATTTTGAAATTGGAAGACATTGAGCATGATTCTCTTGAAGTAACTGACTTGTGCACAAAACAAAGACCTGATATTAGAGATACCTGATTGGAAGAGAATGACCAAATTATCTTTGTTGATGGTTCTTGTTTAAGAGAGAGTACAGTGACACTGTGAACAGGATATGCCGTATGCACAATTACTGGAAGACTGGAAGCTTCTTGGCTTCAAGGAGTGTATTCTACACAAGCAGCGGAACTGGTAGCCCTTACTAGAGCTGCCATGTTTCTGCTCAGCTGAAAGTTACCAACTATACGGATAGCCAGTATGGATTTGGAATAGTCCATGATTTTGGGCAGTTGTGGTCACAGAGAGGTTTCATGACGCCTTCTGGTTCACCAGTGAGAAAGGGTGAGAGGATTAAAGAACTCTTACATGCTATTCAAATGCCTGAAAAGATTGCCGTGGTGAAATGCAGTGCACATCTAAAGTCACAGGACTTCATGTCATTGGGAAATGGATATGCGGATCAAGTTGCAAGGTTTTGTGCATTGAACTGTGTATCGTTCAAAGATAAGTGGGAACTGTTACCTGAAAAAGATGAAACATGTCCAAGTTTTGCATTGAAAGTAATTGGAGGAATTGAAAATGTTGCAGAATAATGTTGACAGGGAAGAGAAACATTCATGACCCAGGGCACAATCTGAGGGCCGGTGACTGGGCTGTGGTCTGGAAACACATGAGGAAAATGTGTTTGGAGCCTCATTGGAAGGGACCTTTCCAGGTAGTTCTGACAACTACCACAGCTGTAAAGTGTGCTGGAGTTCCAAACTGGATCCATGCCAGTCACATGAAGAAAGTGATATGCCCGACTGATGAGGAAGTCGAGTTTTTGAAAGTACCAACACCAGCAGAACAAGTCTCAGGGCCAGAAGGAGAACAAAGGGGAACTGAGACTGGATCTGAGCCCTTTGAGGACGGTTCAGTCACTTCTGTGAGAGACGAAGGAGAAGACCTCCAGGTGGGTGACGGAGAGCCTATCTCAATTGAGGCAGCAAGAGAGCCTAGACAGAGGACCGCTTTCCCAGAAGCAGATGATTTTGAGTTTGAGAGACAAACAGAGCAATTGCCAGCCCATGATGGGGAAGGAGTTGAGGCGGATCAAAGTCACTGTGATCTGACTCCTGAACCAGTTGCAGGTCCGTCAAGAGAAAACACCACAGAGCAAGGAGATGTTTCAAGTTTGACTCTGAAAAGAACATTGACCAAGGGTCCACTGAAAGGAGACAATTGGCCAGAGTCACAAGAAAAGAGAAAGGAAGTGGTTGTTGGAACAACAATTGAAGAAGAAGTGGATACAATAAGGAGAGAAGATCTAAGTGAAGGAGAATTGAATGGTGCTCGAAAGTTTAAAAGAAACAGAACAGCAAGTCGAATATACACAGGTCCTGAATGTGCATATGCAACCACAAGTGAATGGCAGCAAGAAATTTTGTCTTTTTGTTTTGATAGAGACATTCCGGGTCAGTATATTGGCACTTGAAGGAAGCTGATGAACTGACCTGTTGAAACAAGTTGAGGAAACTTTTTGAGAAAAGAATGTTGAAAGTAACCGGAAAAGTCTTTGATAAACTGATTTGACTTTTTGAAACCTGATTTTGACAAGCTACTTACTGATTTTTGACAAAAGAGATCCTGGAAGAAAGACTGAGAGCTGTAAATAACTGCTGAAAGAAGATTTTGTTTTTGATTTGCTGCAGTTTTTCTAAATTTTCTCTTCTGCTTTCTGATTCTTTACAGATCATGAGTGACATTAGCCTGCAGGGTAGGAAGGATAGGTGCTCTAAATATATGAGTATTGGTTTGGCGATTGTATGTGGGATATTGTTTGTGGTATTGATTGTGGGTGACTGTTATTGATAAAAGCAAAGCCAACCATACGTCTGCTTTTGAGACAACTACTGTACTAACCGCAATAGATAAGTTTAGGTTAGATGAGAAGTATCTGCATGAGGGAACTAATGCAAATGGGGAACTTTCTTCTAATGTTTTCTATCGCTTGTTGAGTGAGTATTTTGAGATGATAGATGCAAAGAATTGTTATGCGTGTACGCAGCTTCCTCCATCAGTTGAAGAAAGAGTTACTTACCATCGTCTGCCACTCATTTATGGAATAAGTTGTAGTCTGCTACTAACAAAATTCTATAACCAGGAATACATCCAGTATTTCTATTCCAATTATGATATGGTGTTTTCATTTGTCCCTATAATTGGGTACTTGAGTAGAGTAGCTAAGGATAATGACATAGTATTAGTTAGATGTTTCTTTGAACCTACATTGACATTTGGCACAGCTTACACTCACAGGAATAACCTAACATGCTTGCTTACACCTTCAGAGAAGAGCTTTTTAGATCACACAGATGACAGGAGGAAGGCTTTGAAGGGGAAGTTGGAAAAAGGCTTAGAGAAAAGGACTTACAAGAATGATTATGCTTATAGTGTAATTAAAACACAAGGGAAAATATCTTTAGATGCGCAAGGGAAACTTTGTATATATAGACCTAAATCAAACACTGACACTTTGTTTCAGAGTAAATGGATATTTATTTTGAATGGACAGGACCATGCGAATCCTGGAATATATTACATCTGTGGTCCTAATGCTTATTACCGTCTTCCAAGAGGATGGTATGGGACATGTTATTTGGGAATAGTTTTCCCAAAGATTTTTCATATGGATGACTTAAAAAGGTTTCCAGAAGAGACTGAATTACATCATATGAGACAGAGGAGAGAGTCTCCTTCTGGTATAGTGGGAGATATATTTGGAGCAATAATTCCTTCAGTGGGAGTTGTTCTAAATTCGATAAATATCAAAAGTTGTCTACTATTGTGGATAACATGCTAACAAATTTTCAGGAGCCATAGTCCTGATAGATACTGAATTAACTGCCGAAAGAGCAATGACTCTTTAGAATCGACTTGCTTTAGACATTCTTTTAGCGAAGGATGGTGGAGTTTGTAGGATGACTAATTCAAGGCATTATTGTTCGTTCAATCCTGATAATAGTAAATAAATTAGAGGCTTACTTACTAATCTGACTAATGAAAGTGCTGATTTGAAAGAATTGGAGGAACAAGGGGTTTGGGAGAAAGTTGGCAAGGGTTTTGCTTTGGTGGAAAATTGGCTCAGCAACATTTGGAATGGGATCTTATTGAAAATTATGCAGGGGATATTGATTGTTTGTGGTTTGCCTAATTGGAATATGGGGAATGTGTAAATTGTGTAAAAGGATTAAATTGAAGAAGTCAAAAAATAATCAGAGGTGTGACGAAAAGAAAAGGGAAATCTTGTTTAGGGAAGATTTGAAAAGGGAACAAAAGTATGAAGGGATTGAATTGACAGAATTTTAGCTGATGCAAAATTTGTGAGTGATAGTTTTTAGTGTGATGACACCTTTAGGCATCAGAGGAGGGATTGCTAGCACAGGAGTTCCAATAAAAAATATTAATGAGTATTAATGTATTATTTGTAATGGATATGTGTAGAAAATGTAATAACATAGAGAAAAATAATGCACACATTTGAAAATGTGATTCTGATGAATGGCCACCAATGTTCAAGGAGTGTACTTATTAATGGCTTATTAATAGGAAATGTTGAGCTTATGTTTGATTAATGTAGTAATATGTCATATTAAGGGTTATGCACTATGTATTGGTTTATTAATTGTAGGCCTTAACTTAGCGGAGGTCTTGGCCTAGTTGCACGGCCTCATGTCAAGCTGTATTTCTAAACCGATTAATAAAATGGCTGTTCAGAGAATTAAACTGTGATTTTCCACTGTACTGACTAAATGTGCTGGTAGCTAAAAGTCTTTCTCATGAGATCTGAATGCTAGAAGATGCTGTTCTTGCTAAATGTAATATTATGAGTGTAATGTGTGTAAGACTGACTTTCTCAGGAGAAGAACAATAGAGACACTGACTGGAGAGTAAGCTGCAACAATATTGTTACCTGACAAGCTGGATGCGGACATTACAAGAGAAGCCAATCAGCGACATGTGAACGGAGTAGTAGTAGAAATTATAGATTTGATGTTTTAGTTTTATTGGACAAAGTGTGAACATGCGATCCCTTGACCAATAGGTACTTGGGAATTAGTTTTAGGGAATTTAACTTAACAGCACTGCACTGAGAAGAAATCAGCATTTTGTCATTGCGCTTTTGCCTTTTGCCACCGTCATAATTTCTTGGGCATCTTGACAAAAGACGTGCTTAACTTTACTGCTTAAAGACTTTGGGGGTTATTACAACTTTGGAGGAGGTGTTAATCCGTCCCAAAAGTGACGGCAAAGTGACAGATATACCACCAGCCGTATTACGAGTTCCATAGGTTATAATGGACTCGTAATACGGCTGGTGGTATATCCGTCACTTTACCGTCAGTTTTGGGACAGATTAACACCTCCTCCAAAGTTGTAATACCCCCCTTTGTGTTTTCTGAACTTTGATGCTGAATCCTGATGCCTTGCTGACCGAACTGATGTCCTGATGACAAAGACTATCTTATTTTGCTGATCCAATTGAGGAGAGGTATATGAATTACTAAATGTGACTTGCAATGTATGTTTGCTTTTTCTTTCTAGGTACAAACCGCACTGTTTTGATAGAGCCATAGTTAGATGTTTTCCACATTTTTGTTTACTAAATTGTTTTGCATGAAGCCCAACATGCTAATGCTAATCTGATGTTAGATCCGGATCCTCACTAATGAGAAATTGCTATAGGGAATAAGGTTTGATGTATTTCTTTGCTGAATCTAAATGTATGTGATATCATTTGCCCAATTGTTCTTATTATTGATCTTCACTGCAACATTAGAAAGTGTAGTAGTTCAAGATTTGATTAGATTGCGTTTCTTTTGCCTCTTTGGACAGCTAGTGATGTTTCTGTATGTGTATCATTTGATTTTGAGATTATTTTACGTGACATTAGCATTGTTAACATAGGGAAATAAACATCTAACTTTTTACTAAAAGGTGTGGTCATTCATGACCTTTAAAGTCATGGTATGTGACAATTTCTGACTCCTATTGATTACTAATGTTATTAAATGTCACTGATTATTGGTGTTGATGACTAATTATTGATCTGCCCGTACTGGATCTATGGTGGGAACATCTTAATTGCAAGTCACAGGGTTCATCAACCTATTCACGTCCCCTTGTAAGTTTACTTATTAAGGTCAGAGGCGCTAACAACATAAAAAATATCAATCTTCAACAACTGTTACCCTACCTCTTTGGTACCATGTTGAGCAAATGCACCCCTTCAGTACAATAACTGGACATTTGCTTGATATCAATCTTTAATAGGTACATTTCAGTCAACCCATGTCACAGTCTGGAAGATGGCCCAACTATGGCTAGTTCACAAAATCCCTGTAAGCAGTCAAAGCTAAGAAAACGTTAATAAAACGTAATGATAGGAGTCTAACAAGCTACACTTTGTTTCTAGTGCAGAATGAGAAACGCAAGGCTGCATGATGGCATGACGCTGATCAACAACACATCCTGCATCACCACAGAGCTCCACTAAATCATCACTGAATTTGGGAATCCAGAGTGTGCACCTTGAAGGAAGTTAACCATTCACACAACCTTTAAAGTTTTAGGGTTTATAGGTCCGCTTGAAGTGGACAAGGCCTCCAGGAACAGCAAGAGTGTTGCAGATGGTTGTCTGTGTAGTGTGAACAGTAGGCCTGGCATCGCAGCCAGTTGTCGCTGTAGCACAAACATAGAGTTGGGTGTCATGGACGGTTGTGGATAGAGCTTTGCGTTGTCAGTCACCCTAGGCTGTCACTGCTGTAGCAGAAAGTGCATATCTTGTGTTGCCGTTCGGCTCTGATGGCTGTTGTAGCGTGAAGAGTGGGGTTCAACAGAGCTTTGCGTTGGCGGTTGTCACAAGCATCAGAGACTCGAGGCATATGGACCCATTTACGAAGAGCCCGAAACTTTAAGATTTCCCCTTTTCTTGAAGAGAAGTGCACTCTGATGCCAACCGAGGGTCCAGGACTCTTGGGGATGCACATCTTGGGGATTAGAGATTCTCTCTGGCAGAGGCAAGCAGGGCTAAGGCAGGTCCAGTTGCAGCAGGTCAACTGGGCAATTGCAGGGTGGCTTCTGGAGCTTGTTGTGCTCCTGTAGCTCAGGACAGGAGGTCGGCCATCTGCCCCTTGAAGTCACTCAGGTAGCCTGCGATGAAGGGAGGTGGTTCAGTCTTTCTTCTCATAGCAGGCCTCAAGCAGCAGGACAGCCCTATGAGGGACAGGGCAGGCATCAAGCAGCAGGGCAGTCCTCTGGGAATCAAGGTAGGCCTCAAGTAGAAGGGCAGTTCTTGGGGGGACAAGGCAGGCCTTTGTCTTGTAATCTCCGCAGAGCCAAGAGTGTACTAGAGAGATGTTCTGCGGGTCCAGTATTTATACCTGGTACCAGCCTTTGATGTGGGGGGGTGCACTGGGCTACTCACCCCCTTCCCCACATGTCTGGTTCTGGAAAGTTCTTTCCCTTCCCCTGACAAAGCTCCAAGAAGTCGGTGGTGACAAAAGGCTGATGTTGAGTTCTTTTGTGTGTGCTAGAGGTAGGCCCTTTCAAGTGTAAGTGGGTCAGGGAACAGCTCTGCCCCTGGACATCCTGCCTGCACCCTGTCCCCTTTGTCTCACTGTCTGTCAGGAGGACACAAACTCTTCCAGAAGAGCCATTCACAGTTGTGTGACCGAGGTACTGGAAGAAGACATTATTGGTTAGCACAAGAAAATTCCGACTTTCTAAAAATGCAATTTTCAGAAATATGACTTAAAATCTGATTTTGTCATTAAAGAGGATTTCAAATTACAAATATTTGAAGTGTAAACACCATACCTCCTATCTGCCCCCCCAAAAAAGGGGGGCAGATCCGCGGCAATGGGAGAGATAGGCCATCCAACAGTGAACAATGCCTTTAGGAGTTTTACCCTTCCAGGATATGTGAAACTTTAGTGTACATGTCATATTTTTTTTAATACAATGCACCCTGCATTATGAGCCTTTAGGACCAGTCTTAGGCGAGACTTATATGCATTAAAAAGGTCTAGGTGTGTTAAAATGTTTATTTTGCCATGCCGAAATGGCAGTTTAAGATTGCACTACAGGCTGCAGTGGAAGCCTGAGTCATGTTTTAAAAGGCAACTTTAGTAGGTGGCATACTGAGTGCTGAAGTCCCACTAGTAGCATTTGATTTACAGGCCCTGTGTGCCTGCTCTACCATTTACTAGGGACTAACCTTACTTTCATGCATATAAGGGGCCATCAAAATTGGGCGTCCACATATTACTTTCAGTAAAGTAAGGAACCTTGAAATGACCATGGACTTTGATCTGTCGCAAATCATGTAAACTATGTAACTGTTGGAAATTACCATCTTGTGGGTGGTATTACACCAGATTCTTTGTCTTTTGTTGCTGAATCCATTTTTCTTGGCCATGGACTGTGCACTTTTCTCCTGCTAACATGCTTGTGCTCTCACTTTAAACATGGTGAAATTGACATATCCCCAATTGGTACAATTTGTTTACTTAGAAGTCCCTAATATATGGTAATAGGGACGTATATGTACCAAAGTCCGGTCAATTAAATGCCCTTAGTGGACTGGAGCACTTATTGTGCCCCCTGCTAAAGCAGCACAATAGTACATTTATCCAGGGCTGCTCCTACCACCTACGTATGCATTTTTTAATTGCCATTTCGACCTGGCAAATAAACATTTTTCAAGGCCTAGCGCTTCCTTTTTACTCTCAGTCACCCCTAAGGTAGGCCCCAAATGTCCATATGGCATGGTGCACTTTAACAGTTTATAGTGCTTAATTTCAGTTTGGGAGCAGCTAAAAATCTCAGAACTCTCTGGGACTTAAACAAAGAGGGTTGGTGTGCTAAACAAATGCAAAAAAGGCTTTAATGTATCCTTTAACTGTGCTCCCTGGAAACCCTTGCTGGGCTAGAGAAAGGACAAAACGTAAAAACAGGCAATGAGGGTGTGCCTTAAGGGGACCCACACCCTCATTGCACAGCAGGAAAGGAAAAGGTACCACTGTCTGGAGTTAACTGACTTTTTGGAAGGGGAAAGCACTGAAAGAATAACCTTTTGTGGGAGGTGGAGATTGCTCAGCTGTCCCCATTCAATGTTAAAAATGAATGTGGAGGCTCTGGAAGTTGTGGAAGTAAATGTCCTGAACCACCAGTGGGTGGAGATGCCACTCATGTTCGCCAGGGTGACAGAAATTCAGGCCATCCCTTACTCGGGTAACCTGCCAGATGGTTGGCAACCAGATAGATTTCACACACTTGGGCCCAGGCCCAGAGCTTCACAGTACAGAAGATGAGACCTCACACCTCCCTGCATGATTGCATAATACACAATGGTCATATTTTCTGTCAAGATCTGAACCTACCAACTGTAAAATAAAAGCAGTATAGACTTTAGAGCCACATGAGTTGCCAGCAGCACCAGTAAACTGAAATGAAGTCTTTGCTCATCTGTAGACCAGAAGTCTCAGATTCTCAGTTCCTCCAAATGTGCACCTCAAACCAGGGTTGAGGCATCTGTCACCACTGTGGCCACTGCTGCTGGTGGGCAAAAGGACTTCCTGCATGGTAAACTGACAGGTTCCCTTCTATCAACCACCAAAGGAGATTGACAATCTTTCATTGTAGGAAAGTACCATCTTGCCTGGCATGTTACCCCTATATTTCACTGTATATATGTTGTTTTAGTCTATGTGTCACTGGGACCCTGCCAGGCAGGGCCCCAGTGCTCGTAAGTATGTGCCCTGTATGTGTTCCCTGTGTGATGACTAACTGTCTCACTGAGGCTCTGCTAACCAGAACCTCAGTGGTTATGCTCTCTTTGCTTTCCAAATTTGTCACTAACAGGCTAGTGACCAATTTCACCAATTCACATTGGCATACTGGTACACCCATATAATTCCCTAGTATATGGTACTGAGGTACCCAGGGTATTGGGGTTCCAGGAGATCCCTATGGGCTGCAGCATTTCTTTTGCCACCCATAGGAAGCTCTGACAATTCTTACACAGGCCTGCCAGTGCAGCCAGAGTGAAATAACGTCCATGTTATTTCACAGCCATTTACCACTGCACTTAAGTAACTTGTAAGTCACCTATATGTCTAACCTTCACCTGGTGAAGGTTGGGTGCAAAGTTACTCACCTGGTGAAGGTTGGGTGCAAAGTTACTTAGTGTGAGGGCACCCTGGCACTAGCCAAGGTGCCCCCACATCGTTCAGGGCAAATTCCCCGGACTTTGTGAGTGCGGGGACACCATTACACGCGTGCACTGTACAGCGTCACAATGGTAACTCCGAACATGGCCATGTAACATGTCTAAGATCATGGAATTGTCACCCCAATGGCATTCTGGCATTGGGGGGACAATTCCATGATCCCCCGGGTCTCTAGCACTGAACCCGGGTACTGCCAAACTGCCTTTCCTGGGTCTCCACTGCAGCTGCTGCTGCTGCCAACCCCTCAGACAGGTTTCTGCCCTCCTGGGGTCCAGACAGCCCTGGCCAGGAAGGCAGAACAAAGGACTTCCTCTGAGAGAGGGTGTAACACCCTCTCCCTTTGGAAATAGGTGTGAAGACTGGGGAGGAGTAGCCTCCCCCAGCCTCTGGAAATGCTTTGATGGGCACAGATGGTGCCCATCTCTGCATAAGCCAGTCTACACCGGTTCAGGGATCCCCCAGCCCTGCTCTGGCACGAAACTGGACAAAGGAAAAGGGAGTGACCACTCCCCTGACCTGCACCTCCCAGGGGAGGTGCCCAGAGCTCCTCCAGTGTGTCCAAGACCTCTGCCATCTTGGAAACAAAGGTGTTTGTGGCACACTGGACTGCTCTGAGTGGCCAGTGCCAGCAGGTGATGTCAGAGGCTCCTTCTGATAGGCTCTTACCTCTCTTGGTAGCCAAGCCTCTTTCCTAGGTAGCCAAACCTCCTTTTCTGGCTATTTAGGGTCTCTGCTTTGGGGAATTCTTTAGATAACGAATGCAAGAGCTCACCAGAGTTCCTCTGCATCTCTCTCTTCACCTTCTATCGACCGCTGACTGCTCAGGACCCCTGCAAAACCGCAAAAAAGTAGCAAGACGACTACTAGCAACCTTGTATCGCTTCATCCTGCCGGCTTTCTTGACTGTTTCCAGGTGGTGCATGCTCTGGGGGTAGCCTGCCTCCTTTCTGCACCAGGAGCTCTGAAGAAATCTCCAGTGGGTCGACGGAATCTTCCCCCTGCAACCGCAGGCAACAAAAGACTGCATCACCGGTCCTCTGGGTCCCCTCTCAGCACGACGAGCGTGGTCCCTGAAACTCAGCAACTCTGTCCAAGTGACTCCCACAGTCCAGTGACTCTTCAGTCCAAGTTTGGTGGAGGTAAGTCCTTGCCTCCCCACGCTAGACTGCATTGCTGGGTACCGTGTGATTTGCAGCTGCTCCGGCTCCTGTGCAATCTTCCAGGATTTCCTTCGTGCACAGCCATGCCTGGGTCCCGGATACTCTAACCTGCAGTGTACAACCTTCTGAGTTGTCCTCCGGCGTCGTGGGACTCCCTTTTGTGACTTCGGGTGGACTCCAGTTCACTTTTCTTCTAAGTGCCTGTTCAGGTACTTCTGCGGGTGCTGCCTGCTTCTGTGAGGGCTCCCTGACTTGCTGGGCGCCCCCTCTCTGCTCAACCAAGTGGCGACATCCTGGTCCCTCCTGGGCCAAAGCAGCATCCAAAAACCCTTACTGCGACCCTTGCAGCTAGCAAGGCTTATTTGCGGTCTTTCTGCATGGGAACACCTCTGCAAGCTTCTTCACGACGTGGGATATCCATCCTCCAAAGGGGAAGTTCCTAGTCCTCTTCGTTCTTGCAAAACACCAAGCTTCTTCCATCTGGTGGCAGCTTCCTTGCACCCTCAGCTGGTATTTTCTGGGCTCCTGCCCACTCTCAACACCGTTGTGACTCTTGGACTTGGTCCCCTTGTCTTACAGGTACTCAGGTCCGGAAATCCACTGTTGTTGCATTGCTGGTGTTCGTTTTCCTTGCAGAATCCCCATATCACTACTTCTGTGCTCTCTGGGGGTTGTAGGTGCACTTTACACCTACCTTTCAGGGTCTTGGGCTGGGCTCTTTTTCTAACCCTCACTGTTTTCTTACAGTCCCAGCGACCCTCTATAAGCTCACATAGGTTTGGGGTCCATTCATGGTTCGCATTCCACTTTTGGAGTATATGGTTTGTGTTGCCCCTATACCTATGTGCTCCTATTGCAATCTATTGTAACTTTACAGTGCTTGCATTACTTTTCTTGCTATAACCTGCATAATTTTGGTTTGTGTACATATATCTTGTGTATATAACTTATCCTCATACTGAGGGTACTCACTGAGATACTTTTGGCATATTGTCATAAAAATAAAGTACCTTTATTTTTAGTATATCTGTGTATTGTGTTTTCTTATGATATTGTGCATATGACACCAGTGGTATAGTAGGAGCTTTACACGTCTCCTAGTTCAGCCTAAGCTGCTTTGCCATAGCTACCTTCTATCAGCCTTAGCTGCTAGGAACACCTCTTCTACACTAATAAGGGATAACTGGACCTGGCACAAGGTGTAAGTACCTCTGGTACCCACTACAAGCCAGGCCAGCCTCCTACGTTGGTTGTGCAGCGGTGGGATAAGTACTTGTAACTACTTACCACTTTGTCATTGTGTACTTTTCATAAGAGAATAATATACAAAACAAGTTCAGTGTATGTACACCTAACCAACATTTTTGCTTTTCTCCTCTTACACTTTCTACTAAGTGCTGAAAAGTACTCTAAAACTTCTAAAACATTTCCAAAAAGTTTGAAAAAGTTTTTTTCTCTGTTCCTTAAAAAGTTCTGAAACTTTTTCTCTCTTCTCACTGTCTCTAAACCTTCTTTTATCATATCTGCTGTAGAGTCTGCTCGTAAAATGGTCAATACTACATATGACAATTTAAATTTCAAGAGTCTAAGGAGTCTCTGCTTAGATAGAGGTTTAGTGATAGGAAAGAACCCTACTAGAGAATTTCTGTATAACATGCTCATTGTGAATGATGAGTCCCTAGCTGGCACTTCAAATGAGAAGTTAGTAGATAGCTCCAATTTTGACTCCGGGGAACCCCTTGAGGGAGGTGGGGAGGGTTCTATTCCAAATCTGCCCCTCAGCAGACCACATAGCAATGCTTGTAGTAATAGGACCTCCCATCATAGTAGGGATGTTTTTGTTCCTGGAGGCAAGGTTGTTAGAGTACAAGCTGTTAGGGACAGATCTCCCTCTGTTGTTTCCAATTTGTCCTCAGTGTCCAAGCATTCCCAACCCACCCACCCTGAAGACAACATGTTAAAAAGGGAACTCAAAAAGTTGTGAGTGGAAGAGACCAGACTGAAGCTTAAACAGCAACAGCTGGCTCTAGACAGGGAATCCCTAGACCTGGAGAAGGAGAGACAGAGATTGGGGGTTTGGACCCCCTGGTGGCAGCAGCAGTATTCCTGGTAGTAATCCTGTTAGAGAGCATGATTCCAGGAATCTGCACAAGATAGTCCCCCCTTACAAGGAGGGGGATGACATCAACAAGTGGTTTGCTGCACTTGAGAGGGCCTGTATGGTACAGGGGGTCCCTCAAAGGCAGTGGACTGCTATATTGTGGCTATCTTTCAATGGAAAGGGTAGGGATAGGCTCCTTACTGTTAGAGAAAGTGATGCTAACAATTTTGCAGTTTTGAAGGATGCACTCTTGGATGGATTTGGCTTAACCACTGAACAATACAGGATTAAGTTCAGAGACACCAGAAAAGAGTCCTCACAAGACTGGATAGACTTTGTTGACTGTTCAGTGAAGGCCTTGGAGGGGTGGTTACATGGCAGTAAAGTTTCTGACTATAAAAGCCTGTATAATCTTATTCTGAGAGAGCATATTCTGAATAACTGTGTGTCTGACTTGTTACACCAATATCTAGTGGACTCAGATCTGACCTCTGCCCAAGAATTGGGAAAGAAGGCAGACAAATGGGTCAGAACAAGAGTGAACAGAAAAGTTCATACAGGGGGTGACAAGGATGGCAAGAAGAAGGATGGTAAGTCTTCTGACAAGGGTGGGGACAAAAATAAAAAAGAGTCTTTATCAGGCCCACAAAAATCCTCTGGTGGGGGTGGTGGGTCCAAATCCTCTTCAAATCAAGTTAAAAAGCCTTGGTGTTATTTGTGTAAAGTCAAAGGCCATTGGACAACTGATGCCAGTTGTCCAAAGAAAAACACCAAACCTCCGCCTACCACAACCCCTACTGCAAACTCTAGTGCCCCTAGTAATAGCAGTGGTGGTGGGAGCAAACCTACTAATGGCCAATCCAAGGGAGTAGCTGGGCTCACTTTTGGTAATTTAGTTGGGGTTGGTCTTGTTAGGGAGACCACAGAGGCTATGTTAGTCTCTGAAGGTGCCATTGATTTGGCCACCTTGGTTGCTTGTCCCCTTAATATGGATAAGTACAAGCAACTTCCCCTAATAAATGGTGCTGAGGTTCAGGCCTACAGGGACACAGGTGCCAGTGTTTCCATGGTAATAGAGAAACTGGTACACCCTGAACAACACCTACTTGGTCACCAGTACCAAGTGACGGACGCTCATAACAACACTCTTAGCCACCCCATGGCTGTTGTGAATCTCAACTGGGGGGGGGGGGTTAAAGGTCCAAAGAATGTTGTGGTTGCTTCAGATTTACCTGTAGACTGTCTACTAGGAAATGATTTAGAGACATCAGCTTGGGCAGAAGTGGAGTTGGAGGCTCATGCAGCAATGCTGGGCATTCCTGGGCATATTTTTGTTTTGACAAGGGCTCAGGCCAAAAAGCAAAAAGGACAGGGTGACTTGGATCCTGGAACAATGGACCAAGTGCTCCCTAAAGCTAGGAGTAGCAAGGGTAAATCCCTACCCACTATCCCTCCCTCTACACATGATTCTCCTTTTGAGGATGAAGAATTTCCTCCCTGTGCAGAACCTTCACCAGAGGAGCTGGCAGCAGACACTGTTGAGCTTTTGGGTGGAGGGGGGCCTGCCATTGAAGAGTTGAGTGTGGCACAGCAATCCTGTCCCACATTAGAGGGTCTCAGACAGCAAGCTGTCAAGCAGCAAAATGGGGATGTCAGTGACTCTCATAGAGTTTACTGGGAGGACAACCTCTTGTACACAGAGGCAAGGGACCCAAAACCTGGAGCAGCCAGGAGATTGGTCATTCCCCTGCAGTACAGAGAGTTCCTCCTAACTCTGGCACATGACATTCCTTTGGCCGGGCATTTGGGCCAGATCAAAACATGGGAAAGGCTTGTTCCCCTGTTTCACTGGCCTAGGATGTCAGAGGACACAAAAGATTTCTGTAAGTCTTGTGTGACCTGCCAAGCCAGTGGCAAGACTAGTGGCACACCAAAGGCTCCCCTTATTCCACTACCTGTGGTTGGGGTTCCCTTTGAAAGGGTAGGGATTGACATAGTTGGCCCCCTTGACCCTCCTTCAGGCAATAGGTTTATCTTGGTGGTTGTGGACCATGCCACAAGATATCCTGAAGAAATTCCTCTAAGGACCACTACAGCACCTGAAGTGGCTAAAGCCCTCCTGGGAATCTTTTCCAGGGTGGGTTTCCCAAAAGAGGTTGTATCAAACAGGGGTAGCAACTTTATGTCTGCATACTTGAAAGCTATGTGGAAGGAATGTGGTATAACATACAAATTCACCACACCTTATCATCCACAGACTAATGGACTGGTAGAGAGGTTTAATAAAACTCTCAAAGGAATGATAATGGGACTCCCTGAAAAACTCAGGAGGAGATGGGAGGTCCTGTTACCTTGCCTCCTTTTCGCTTACAGGGAGGTACCCCAGAAAGGAGTGGGCTTCAGCCCCTTTGAACTCCTCTTTGGGTACCCTGTAAGAGGTCCACTAACACTTGTGAAAGAGGGTTGGGAACAACCTTTAAAAGCTCCCAAACAGGACATAGTGGACTATGTACTTGGCCTAAGATCCAGAATGGCTGAGTACATGAAAAAGGCCAGTAAAAACCTTCAGGCCAGCCAAGAGCTCCAGAAGCAATGGCATGACCAGAAGGCTGTTCTGATTCAGTACCAACCAGGACAGAAGGTGTGGGTATTGGAGCCTGTGGCCCCAAGAGCACTCCAAGACAAATGGAGTGGACCCCATCTAATTGTTGAAAAGAAGGGCGAGGTCACCTACTTGGTTGACCTGGGCACTGCCAGGAGTCCCCTTAGGGTGATTCATGTCAACCGCCTAAAACCCTACTATGACAGGGCTGATCTCACCCTGCTCATGGCAACAGATGAAGGACAGGAAGAAGAGAGTGACCCTCTCCCTGATCTCTTCTCCTCCACTGAAGATGATGCTCTAGTGGAGGGAGTAGTTTTAGCAGATTGTCTGACTGCAGAACAGAAAGACAACTGCATAAATCTCCTTGGACAGTTTCCTGAACTCTTTTCAACTGTGCCTGGCACTACATCTTGGTGTGAACACACAATTGATACTGGAGACAGCATGCCTGTCAAAAGTAATATCTATAGGCAGCCTGACCATGTCAGGGACTGCATAAAGCAAGAAGTTCAGAAAATGCTTGATCTAGGAGTGGTTGAACCTTCTGAAAGCCCATGGGCGAGTCCTGTGGTGCTTGTACCAAAGCCTCACTCAAAAGATGGAAAAAGGGAGATGAGGTTTTGTGTTGATTACAGAGGTGTCAACCAGGTAACAAAAACTGATGCTCACCCTATACCCAGGGCAGATGAGCTCATAGATACACTGGCATCTGCCAAGTATCTAAGCACCTTTGATTTGACTGCAGGGTATTGGCAGATCAAATTGGCTGAGGATGCTGAACCTAAAACTACATTTTCAACTATAGGAGGGCACTACCAATTTACAGTGATGCCCTTTGGGTTGAAAAATGTACCTGCCACTTTTCAGAGGTTGGTGAACACAGTCCTGCAAGGGTTGGAGGCTTTTAGTGCAGCATATCTAGATGATATAGCTGTCTTTAGCTCCACCTGGGATGAGCACCTGGTCCACCTTTGGAAAGTTTTGGAGGCCCTGCAAAAGGCAGGCCTCACTATCAAGGCCTCAAAGTGCCAGATAGGGCAGGGAAAGGTGGTTTATCTGGGACACCTGGTTGGTGGAGAACAGATTGCACCACTGCAGGGGAAAATCCAGACAATCATGGATTGGGTTCCCCCTACAACTCAGACCCAGGTGAGAGCCTTCCTAGGCCTTACTGGGTATTACAGGAGATTCATTCAAACCTAAGGGTCCATTGCAGCCCCACTTAATGATCTCACTAGCAAGAAGATGTCTAAAAAGGGATTGTGGACACCTAGCTGTCAGAAAGCTTTTGAGGAGCTCAAACAGGCCATGTGCACTGCACCTGTCCTAAAAAGCCCATGTTACTCCAAGAAATTCATTGTTCAAACTGATGCATCTTAATTAGGGGTAGGGGCAGTATTATCACAACTTAATTCTGAGACCCAGGATCAACCAGTTGCTTTTATCAGCAGAAGGTTGACCCCTAGAGAAAAGCGTTGGTCTGCCATAGAGAGGGAGGCCTTTGCTGTGGTCTGGGCACTGAAGAAGTTGAGGCCATACCTGTTTGGCACTCACTTCATTGTTCACACAGACCACAAACCTCTACTTTGGCTAAAACAAATGAAAGGTGAAAATCCTAAATTGTTGAGGTGGTCCATATCTCTACAGGGAATGAACTATACTGTGGAACATAGACCCGGGAGTACCCACTCCAATGCAGATGGACTGTCCAGATATTTCCACTTAGACAATGAAGACTCATCAGGTCATGGCTAGTCTTATTGTCCTTCGTTTTGGGGGGGGCGGGTTGTGTAGGAAAGTACCATCTTGCCTGGCATGTTACCCCCATATTTCACTGTATATATGTTGTTTTAGTCTATGTGTCACTGGGGCCCTGCCAGGCAGGGCCCCAGTGCTCATAAGTATGTGCCCTGTATGTGTTCCCTGTGTGATGACTAACTGTCTCACTGAGGCTCTGCTAACCAGAACCTCAGTGGTTATGCTCTCTCTGCTTTCCAAATTTGTCACAAACAGGCTAGTGACCAATTTCACCAATTCATATTGGCATACTGGTACACCCATATAATTCCCTAGTATATGGTACTGAGGTACCCAGGGTATTGGGATTCCAGGAGATCCCTATGGGCTGCAGCATTTCTTTTGCCACCCATAGGGAGCTCTGACAATTCTTACACAGGCCTGCCAGTGCAGCCTGAGTGAAATACCGTCCACGTTATTTCACAGCCATTTACCACTGCACTTAAGTAACTTGTAAGTCACCTATATGTCTAACCTTCACCTGGTGAAGGTTGGGTGCAAAGTTACTTAGTGTGAGGGCACCCTGGCACTAGCCAAGGTGCCCCCACACCGTTCAGGGCAAATTCCCCGGACTTTGTGAGTGCGGGGACACCATTACACGCGTGCACTGTACATAATGCGTGCGTCACAATGGTAACTCCGAACATGGCCATGTAACATGTCTAAAATCATGGAATTGTATTGGGGGGACAATTCCATGATCCCCCGGGTCTCTAGCACAGAACCCGGGTACTGCCAAACTGCCATTCCGGGGTCTCCACTGCAGCTGCTGCTGCTGCCAACCCCTCAGACAGGTTTCTGCCCTCCTGGGGTCCAAGCAGCCCTGGCCCAGGAAGGCAGAACAAAGGACTTCCTCTGAGAGAGGGTGTAACACCCTCTCCCTTTGGAAATGGGTGTGAAGGCTGGGGAGGAGTAGCCTCCCCCAGCCTCTGGAAATGCTTTGATGGGCACAGATGGTGCCCATCTCTGCATAAGCCAGTCTACACCGGTTCAGGGATCCCCCAGCCCTGTTCTGGCGCGAAACTGGACAAAGGAAAGGGGAGTGACCACTCCCCTGACCTGCACCTCCCAGGGGAGGTGCCCAGAGCTCCTCCAGTGTGTCCCAAACCTCTGCCATCTTGGAAACAAAGGTGTTTGTGGCACACTGGACTGCTCTGAGTGGCCAGTGCCAGCAGGTGACGTCAGAGGCTCCTTCTGATAGGCTCTTACCTCTCTTGGTAGCCAGTCCTCCTTCCTAGGTAGCCAAATCTCCTTTTCTGGCTATTTAGGGTCTCTGCTTTGGGGAATTCTTTAGATAACGAATGCAAGAGCTCACCAGAGTTCCTCTGTATCTCCCTCTTCACCTTCTGCCAAAGGATCAACCGCTGACTGCTCAGGACGCCTGCAAAACCGCAACAAAGTAGTAAGACGACTACTAGCAACCTTGTATCGATTCATCCTGCCGGCTTTCTCGACTGTTTCCAGGTGGTGCATGCTCTGGGGGTATCCTGCCTCCTTTCTGCACCAGGAGCTCTGAAGAAGTCTCCCATGGGTCGACTGAATCTTCCCCCTGCAACCGCAGGCGACAAAAGACTGCATCACCGGTCCTCTGGATCCCCTCTCAGCACGACGAGCGTGGTCCCTGAAACTCAGCAACTCTGTCCAAGTGACTCCCACAGTCCAGTGACTCTTCAGTCCAAGTTTGGTGGAGGTAAGTCCTTGCCTCACCACGCTAGACTGCATTGCTGGGTACTGTGTGATTTGCAGCTGCTCCGGCTCCTGTGCACTCTTCCAGGATTTCCTTCCTGCACAGCCAAGCCTGGATCCCCTACACTCTAACCTGCAGTGCACAACCTTCTGAGTTGTCCTCCGGCGTCGTGGGACTCCCTTTTGTGACTTCGGATGGACTCCGGTTCACTTTTCTTTTAAGTGCCTGTTCAGGTACTTCTGCGGGTGCTGCCTGCTTCTGTGAGGGCTCTCTGACTTGCTGGGTGCCCCCTCTGTCTCCTCATCCAAGTGGCGACATCCTGGTCCCTCCTGGGCCACAGCAGCATCCAAAAACCCTAACTGCGACCCTTGCAGCTAGCATGGCTTGTTTGCGGTCTTTCTGCGCGGGAACACCTCTGCAAGCTTCTTCATGACGTGGGACATCCATCCTCCAAAGGGGAAGTTCCTAGTCCTCTTCGTTCTTGCAAAACACCAAGCTTCTTCCATCCGGTGGCAGCTTCCTTGCACCCTCAGCTGGCATTTCCTGGGCTCCTGCCCACTCTCGACACTGTTGCGACTCTTGGACTTGGTCCCCTTGTCTTACAGGTACTCAGGTCCGGAAATCCACTGTTGTTGCATTGCTGGTGTTCGTTTTCCTTGCAGAATCCCCCTATCACGACTTCGGTGCTCTCTGGGGGTTGTAGGTGCACTTTACACCTACCTTTCAGGGTCTTGGGGTGGGCTATTTTTCTAACCCTCACTGTTTTCTTACAGTCCCAGCGACCCTCTACAAGCTCATATAGGTTTGGGGTCCTTTCGTGGTTCGCATTCCACTTTTGGAGTATATGGTTTGTGTTGCCCTTATACCTATGTGCTCCTATTGCAATCTATTGTAACTTTACACTGTTTGCATTACTTTTCTTGCTATAACCTGCATAATTTTGGTTTGTGTACATATATCTTGTGTATATAACTTATCCTCATACTGAGGGCACTCACTGAGATACTTTTGGCATATTGTCATAAAAATAAAGTACCTTTATTTTTAGTATATCTGTGTTTTGTGTTTTCTTATGATATTGTGCATATGACACCAGTGGTATAGTAGGAGCTTTACATGTCTCCTAGTTCAGCCTAAGCTGCTTTGCCATGGGTACCTTCTATCAGCCTTAGCTGCTAGAAACACCTCTTCTACACTAATAAGGGATAACTGGACCTGGCACAAGGTGTAAGTACCTCTGGTACCCACTACAAGCCAGGCCAGCCTCCTACATTCATGCTTTCAGGAGGATCCTGATAATGTCCGTCAGACCACCCCCATGCGGGAATCATTGCAAACAGACACCATCGGAGCCCCCTTACTTGCCAGCGAGCAGCGTGGCCCAGAAGGATGCAGGAAGCTGGCAGAGAACGTACAGGACTGGGACTTGAGCTCACTCCTGAAATATTAGACTCCATGCCATGGATTATCTGGGGAGAAGGGAAAGCTAAGAGAGATGTTGTGTCCAGTACTGCCCCTATGAAGAGAAGGCACTGTGAGAACTCCAAGTGTGACTTTGAGATATTAATGAAAACACCCAAGTTCAAACATCAGAGATGCTGTGGTTTGCACGTGTTCAGACACCAGCTACAGAGAGCCCGCCTTGGGTATCCAATTGTTCAGGAACGGAAATACTGAGATACCCAAACTGCACAGATGTACCTCAATCACTGCCACGGCAATTCAGTGTGCAGCCCTTGGTAAAGCCCCAGGGACAGATAGAGTCCCAGTAGATTTATTTAAAAACACTGTTGACTTCTGGGCCCCTCTTCTCACTAATGTCTTAAGGGCATCAGTTAAATGCAGCCTATTGGATTCTTGGAGAGGAGACATTATAGTGCCCATATTTAAAAAGGGTGTCCGGAATCTGCCCACGTTACCACCCAATTTCGTTATTCGATTCTACTGTAAGGATCTTCAGGTGAGTAATCCTCACTAAATTGGAGGATTGGGCGGAAGCCACTTCCTTTTTCCTCACCATTTCAATATGCTTGAGACCCAGCTTAGGGACATTGGAACAAGCCCTTAACCTAACACATAGGTGGGGGGGGGAGTATGTCAAGGCCACGAGAGGTGTTCTCCACATGGTATTTATGGACCTCTCCTGTGCCTTTGACTTAGTGGATAGGGAAATTCTTTGGAAGCTCCTGGATATTGATCAGTATTTATTGGACCTAATTAAGCATATGCACCAGGACACAACCACCGCAGTACTCTACACCTATGATGGGGATTGTACTAAACCAACTAGAGTCACCAAAGGTGTAATACAGGGCTGCATTCTATCCCCCTTTTTATTTTTATTGTATATTAATTCTCTAGGACTTTTTTGTTGTTTTACAGACATACAGTAAAGATGTTCCTCGAATTGGGTTGAAGGCAGTTCCTGTACTTTTATTTGTGGATGATGCTGTCCTTTCAGCTTTGATAGCAAATGGTCTCCAGAGTCTTTTAAATGGTTTTAATGATTTAATGATAAAACTAAAACTTAAGATCAACCAACTAAAGTCATTTGAAATGACTTGAGGGCCTCTAAATCAAATCGTTTTAGCACTGGGGGGACCTTGATTGAGAAAGTCCCACATTTGAATTATTTACGTATTTCGTTCGATGCAAGTGGATCATGGAAGAGGCTAATTAAACAGAGTGCACAAAAGAGGGAGGCAGCGTGTGATATGATAGTTAGGTTTGCAGCAAGGATTGGTTTTAAGCCAATTAGGGAGTTTATCCAGCTTTATAGGAGTAAATGTTTAACCATTGGGGTTTATGGGGCGGGAGTGTGGGGATGTGCCGTGCCAGCGAAATTACAGGCAGCAGAAAATAAATTCATATGCCAATTACTTGCGGTCTCTTGCATCACGGCAAGTCATATCCTACACCTTTAATGTGGAATAAAGCATTTGTAGGACTTTGCAAGCATTACCTGCCTGATATACTTGAAAATAGGGAGTTCCCCGGTGGCTGTTTTTTCTCGACAAGTTTTGAGAGATTGTTTGATTTTAGACAATATGCAATCTATTCCATGGCTGGCTTATATCAAGAATACCTTCTACAGCTCGGGCCTGAACACACTGTTTGACTCCACAGAAGAGATGAACTGTAATGCAAAAGATACAGTAAAAAAGGCCTTTGCCTCATATAGGGAAGAGGGCCGAATTGTAAGGTCTCTCAATATGCACTCTGTTGTAAGTTATATCAAAGTTTGTAATGTGTCTGTAATGAATTCTTACCTAACTTGGGTTTCCAATCCCTAACATAGGTTTTATCTGACAAGGTTTAGATTAATCTTAGTCCACCACTTAGTCACTGTTCCCATTGCTGGCTACATGGTTGACCTTTCCTTTTGCTGCCAATGCAATGCCACTTCTTTTCAATCAACAGAGCATTTTATCTTATTTTGTAAACTGTATTACCCACTCAGAGCCCTGATTTTGCTCCCCATCCTATTGCATAAGCACTTTACAGCATTTAAAGTTGGTCTTAGTTATCTCCAGTCTTTAGGTATGCCAGAAATGTGTGCCTCCGTAGTAAGTTACATAATTGCAGCTATTAGATTGAGAACAATTTATGCCTTAAAACTAATGGTTGTATAGCAGGTATTTTTCTGTATCTTAAAATTATTTAATGAATGCTTTTATTTTTAATTTTTTAAGGTGTAGATGGCTCTATTAATGTGCTTTTATGGTCGAAATTTGATCGAATAAAGATTGATTGACTTGAGTTGTACAGGGTATTTTTATCCAAGATGTATGCCACGATTTCCAATTCTCATGCGATCATCTTAAGAGTTTCTAGAACATTCTCAGTATTGCAGACTTAACATGACAGTATTTTCATGAGTAAAAACCTTTTTACTATCAGGCTCAGATAGTGAAGCACCTCACAAATTATAGTGCTTTTCTCAACATGATTTAAGTAGAAAATAATTTATGTTCCACATGTTTCAAGTTGGAAAGAATGTGTACTCTAGGAATCCAGCTTCACTGCTTTTGTGGTCGTGAGGGATGACATGAAGCATTTGTATGTGGTCTGAGTCCGACATGAAAAAGTCACACAATGTCTGTCAGTATTCTTGCCATGGCATGGGCTCAGGTTGGGTTTCATCCTTGTACCAGGCCTCCTCCGCAATCCATTGTGCCTGACATGTAGAGCACATCAGTATGGCCTTGCTCTGCGACGTAGGTTCCTGGTGAGGAACAGGCACTAGAGTCAGTGGTGAGACCACTAGCTGAGGTATCTGGCGCAGGGGGCATGGCTTGTGGCATGCTCCTTAATAACTGGGAGATATGCTGCTGGAAAAGACAGCTTTGGAATAATTCACGTTTCTTTGCAGAAGGCTGAATATTCAATTGAAAATAATTTAAATCTAGGCTGCTACAAGTTCCTGAAATAAATAAATCCCAGAAAACATTCCTTTTGTTTTGCTTTTTGAAGTGTTACAAGTCGTTTGTAGTTCATGACAGTCTTGACTATGTCTTTAATATAGTAGCCTCCACGTCCTGCCTGATTTACAATGTTACTTACTATAAAGAACAAGTTACACACCATTGGTAAATCTTCTCATCTTTTGAATTTTCCCCAGGTGTCGACTTGAAAATGGAAACTTTTCAGCAGTATTTCTGAGCGCTGGAAGTTGGTGCTGTGCAGTTTCACACTGATGCAGTTTTGCTCTGCAAATGATGTGCAGAGCCTATTTAGGTGCCATTCCCACGTGCTGGTGGTTGGTTTTGAGATTGTCCAGGTCCCCAGACATGGAGCTTCAAAACCAAATTGGTATTCAGCGTGCAGATTCCTAGATTTGGGTGCAGAACCTTACCCTGTTGCTGCAAGAGCAGGTCCCCATGGAGGGACAGCCTGATCGGAGGATATAGGCTGAAGCTCAGGAGTGCAGGATACCATACGCTATGCCCAGTCCGGAGCCACTAGGCTTTGGCGCAGTCAGTCCTGTTATTCTTTAGAACTTGGGGCAGGACTGCCATCAGAAAGAAGGCAAATGGAAGTCCTGAGTTCCACTCAAGACGGAATCCGTCTCTGAGCAAGAAACGTCTTGGAAACACCAACATTCATAAGTGCTGACATCTCATGGTCTTGGCAGTGGTAAAAAGATTGAGCCAAGGTTCTCCCTAGTGTGGTGTCCAACCTGCAAAGTCTCAATGCCACACTGTTTTGGCGAATTTCCAAGGTGCGGCAAAGAGGCACAACCCAGAGTAAGTTGCCTGAAGCACAATGGACAAAAGAACATAAATGTTCATCTGTCTCTTCTGTTTCCCTGACACAGGGCGAAGTTGTAGGATTCCCAACCTAAATCTTATATAGAGAATTTCATGAATGGGGGGATCAATCTCGTCAAGGAAAGGCTCAAACTTTGTTATTGGTTTTGGGCCAGGATTAAGTGCTTGGGTAATCCCCTCCCCCCCCCCCCCCCCTTCATTATCCCAAAAGTAACAGAAGAGGGAGTAATATATGCTGGGTGGTTCCAAAGATCAATCATATCCAGGTTAGATAATGTCTGTTTAATATATTTCAGCCATAGTAATGTGACTTCTCCTTTTTGTGTACCCAAAATATCTCCGAGTCCTACCCTGTATG